>NC_041393.1:465765844-465786149 GCF_002162155.2 Triticum dicoccoides
CATGGTCGGTTTCTCCAAGTGCAGTCCCACATGTCAGTGAAGAGGCAAGCTGAAGCGCGTTCCGTTTGCGTGAGTCGTGTGTAGGACCGAACGTGTGTGGGGTGCAATGCGCTCGCGACGGGGTGCTGTGAGTGTATCACCTTTTTTCCTTTTAAACTAGGTGCTTCTCCCCCTCAAAAAAACTTGGTGCTTCTCCCCCTCAAAAAAAAACTTGGAGCTTCGCGCGATCCATCGATACTACTACTAGTAACCCGGTAATCCCGACTAAAACGGCGCGGCCGGGTGTTTTCCCGCGCGATATGCTGGGAGGTTGGCTTAGTTGGTTTTTTTAGGATGAGTAATGCTACACCTACGTAATCCCAGCTACGTAATTAACGTAATGTGAAACATGTGAGCTGTTGATTGTAGATTGGGGGGAGGGAGGGGCCCACCACCATGAAAATCAGGGGAGGAGAGAGAGAGTGAGGCAACTTATGTTAACCCTTTCGTAGGTTCCCGTAGATGTAGAAAGATGTGAAATGTGTGAATGTGTAGTGGACGTACTATTGGAGTGCCTAAGATAAATTGTGTATGTATAGATCCTATGTGTTTATTTACTTCGCATGTTAGCTTTGTCTCGATTCAATAAAAAGCAGAGTTGGTGATGATGGTGTGCCTGTCATCCTGCAATATAGGCCGTCTGATCTATATCTAACAGATAGGAAGGAAACTATGACCATTTACCCGCACTCCTCTCCACATTTGCAGATAAGGCCTTCCCTTGTTCATCCTTTTCTCCCACAAGATATTGATGTTCTGTGCAATGCACATGCATCTTTCTAGTACTCCTACAATATACTATATTATTGTGAAAGTTCATATACACCGGCCGAGATTAATGCAAACACGGCAGATTTTCATTACATTTCGAACTTTTATAGGACAGAAAAATAAAAGAAACCCGACCCTAAACCTATTCTACATCGGCGACCGACATTCTCCATCTGCGATCTCTATGTACGGGGGCGGGGTTCAAGACCCGTGAAGTGAAGGTGCGGTCTCTGGCGAGAAGAGTAGAACACGGGATACAGACCGGCCAGTTGGCACACCATGCCCTGCCGCCTCCCATGCCCTACTCATCCTCAGAGGAGTCCCCGACCTCGGCGGTGCTGGATGTTGGATGGTGGCAAGTAGGACGTGTGGCTGACGGCGTTCACGTCCACGTCCGGCTACGCCGCTATTGCATCGTGAGAGGCAACTTGAGCGAGGGCGGTGACCTCGAGCTTCATCCCCGAAGACAAGCTCTCCCACAGAGCGTTCGCGCTTGCGGTCATGGCAGATGTGGTCCCAGGTAGGAGGACGATGCGCTATGGTGTGGAGGTTAGCTGGGCGTTGCCGCTTTAAGTAGCTCATTCCGGTGAGGCCAAGCGTCCGGGTGCGTCATTAAGTCGCCGGAGTTGGTTCCTCGGGCACCGAGCCTCTTAACGACGGCATACGGATGGACGGCAAGAATGCGAGCAGCTGGCGCTGGCTGGGAATGCACCGCGCGACGGTGCAAGGGACGAGGGTTTTTGGTGTGCCAGGTTAGTCAGCTGCAGTCGTGGAAACATTGGAGATGCCCTTTTCTCACATGCGATCCCCACGTGTCATTGAAAAAGCAAGACGACTCGACATGGTCTCAGGTCCTGAGGATGCAGTTGGCCGCGCTACACCACTCCGCGGACATGTTGCGGCGCCCCGTGCATCCTCGACGAGCCGGGTGTTGGGGTGTGTTTGGATTGTGGCCAAAGTGCACCTTACCAAAATTTTGGTCATGACCCAAAGATTGGTCTTTGTTTGGATGGTTGCCATTTTTTTGGCATGCCAATGAACTCTAGCCAACTCTAGTTCGTTTTTCTTGCCAATGTCGGCCAAATCATGGGCAACCAATACCTCAACCAAAATTTTGGCTACCCAATGCTTTGATGGGGCAACCTTGGGCACAAACCAAACATACTGTTGGTCGTGCCACAACACTAACGCCACCCTCAGCACATTGAAATCGACCGTGTCTAGCGACGATATGAGTGTGTCGCTCACCGCGGTCGCCGTGTCCAGAGGCGGTGCTGGAGCTGTGCCACGTTGTTGGCCCCAACGACCCACATGAACGGTTGTCGGTGGCGAGGAGGTCGTGGGCCAGCTCCTCCATTGGACTAGTCTGTGCTACATCGTCCCAATAGGTGTGCCCCACATGTCGGTTCCCTGTTTTATGGGCCATATTCGAGCGTCAGTGCTCCGCGTTGTGCATTAGGCCTTTCACTATGTAGGCCAAGCGAGAGAACTTATTGTTTATTTGAGTCTTTCAAGTAAAATCATGTGGCGTTTGCTTATTTCTCATTCCTCTCTAACCCTCTTCTCCATCGATCATGTCGCCCTCTAGTCGAGTCCATCCTCCCGCATGCCTCATTTGAACATTCCGCCGAGTATCATTCACATGTGGGCCTAGACCATGCTTGTATTTCCAATGTTGTCATTTGTCCGACATGCATACAAACAAATGGTTCGTTTAAAGTTTCACTTTGCCTCCACTACGTGTCGCTTCGCGTCTTAGTTTTGACATCCCATTCGGTTCATGCCCCGACACATGTTGACGAGATCGATTGATGTTGAGAGATCAATTGCGTGTCGTGCAAGGAGATAAAGGTTTGGTCTGTTTCTATGATAGAAATGACCCAGGGGGGTCTGTGGGGTTCAGAGGGAGTATATTGTACGTTCATAAGCGAAATGAACGTATTGTGCCCACCCTAGTCCTCTTTCAATCGATCTCTGGACCGCGAGATGAAATTGAGAGAGAACGAGTGGGGGCATGTGTGATACCCAAAGCGGATTCAAAAAATTTAACCACTGATCATAGCATCCGCAAATCATATATAAATGGTATTCAATGTTCGTTTCGTTTTTGAATGTATAATATACTCCGTCCAATCCTTTCTAGTTTACATATAAGTTTGTGTGTAGTCAGTGTCTCTACTTTGATCAAACTTACAGAAAAAGTATCAACATTCAAGAACGCCCAATCAATATTGTTAGATTCGTACGTACTCCTAGATTTGTACTCGAGATGGTTTCCATTTTTTTTCAACCATGTGAATGTGCTTGTTCTGGCGCATGCTCTTCCTACTAGGATTTCGCCACGTATAGTCAGCCCAACAGTAACTTTTTAAGCTCCCTGTCTAATAGTACTAGTGGAGTACTGACAACATCTGTACTAGAGTATGCAGTGCTCATAGTAGTACTCCCTCCTTCCATTTATATAGGGACTATGTGGAGGAGAGAGATGTGAAAAAGTAAGGGGAGTGAGCTCTCATGCAAGAGCCTAGCTATATACACATTCCTAGTTAAATACAATAAATATGAAGAAAGAGATAGAGAGGAGATGGAAAAAAGTACTAATACAATAGCCAACCTGAAAGCACAAGTGCTCCCTAGGTGGTTTTGGTAATTAATGTCAACATATCTCTTGTTGAACTAACACTTTTACCTAGTACATTTCAGACAAGTTCAACAATGGAGTGGCATGGGCTAAAGGATGTGGGAACTCCTTCAAGATGCTAAGGACAAAGGATTGGCTCAAGCTTCAAGCTCAAGACTCTTCATTTTACATTTTAGTGATCCAAGATCACATTGAATCTATAGGAAAAGCCAATACTATCAAGGAGGGATGAGGTGTTGCTTAATGAGCCTCTTGCTTCAAGTGCTTAGTGATATGCTCCAAATACCCTCAACTACTTTCCCACTTCCACACATATGTCCTAAAACCTAAAGTCGAACTTGGCCCCACTGATTCTTCCTATCCGGCGCCACCGAGTTTTGATGTCTTAGCCACTGCCACAAACCCTAGGCAAATCGGTCTTACCGATAGGGATCTCGGTCTCACCGAGATGGGATTGTAATCTCTCTGTGTATGTCCATTATCAAAATCGGTCTCACCGAGTTTGAGCAATCGGTACTACCGAGATTACAATGCAAACTTTCTTGTTAACTTATTATCAAAATCGGTCCCACCGAGTTTGATAATCGGTCCAACCGAGTTTGCCTGACCAACTCTCTGGAAAGCTTATTACCAAAATCGGTCTCATCGAGTTTGTGTAATCGGTCTTACCGAGATTACGTTATGCCCTAACCCTAACTGAATCGGTCCTACCGAGTTGCATTTCGGTCCCACCGAAAACCCTAACGGTCACATTATTTGCTAAATCGGTCTGACCGAGTTTAACAATTCGGTCCCACTGAGTTTGCTAGATTGTGTGTAACAGTTAGATTTTGTGTGTAGGTTATATATACCCCTCCACCTCCTCTTCATTCGTGGAGAGAGCCATCAGACTAAACCTACACTTCCAGCATCCTATTTCTGAGAGAGAACTACCTACTCATGTGTTGAGGCCAAGATATTCCATTCCTACCATATGAATCTTGATCTCTAGCCTTCCCCAAGTTGCTTTCCACTCAAATCTTCTTTCCACCAGATCCAAAACCTATGAGAGAGAGTTGAGTGTTGGGGAGACTATCATTTGAAGCACAAGAGCAAGGAGTTCATCATCAACGCACCATTTGTTACTTCTTGGAGAGTGGTGTCTCCTAGATTGGCTAGGTGTCACTTGGGAGCCTCCGACAAGATTGTGGAGTTGAACCAAGGAGTTTGTAAGGGCAAGGAGATCGCCTACTTCGTGAAGATCTACCGCTAGTGAGGCAAGTCCTTCGTGGGCGAGGGCCATGGTGGGATAGACAAGGTTGCTTCTTCGTGGACCCTTCGTGGGTGGAGCCCTCCGTGGACTCGCGCAACCGTTACCCTTCGTGGGTTGAAGTCTCCATCAATGTGGATGTACGATAGCACCACCTATCGGAACCACGCCAAAAACATCCGTGTTCCAATTGCGTTTGAATCCTCCAAACCCTTCCCTTTATATTCTTGCAAGTTGCATGCTTTACTTTCCGCTGCTCATATACTCTTTGCATGCTTGCTTGATATGTGTTGTGAATGTTAAACTTGTGCCTAAACTCCACTTAAACTTTAAAGAAACTTAAAAAGTGCAACTTTGGCTCTTAGTGTCTAATCACCCCCCTCTAGACACCTCTTCTCAAGGTCCTACAAGTGGTATCAGAGCATTGGTCTCCATTGCTTTGGTTTAATCACCATTGGAGGAAGATGGATGAGTCTACTTTGGGGAGTCTTAGACATAGAGTGCCTATTCTTGATGGAGAATATTTTCATGAGTGGAAAAATGAGATGCTTGTTATTTTCAATCAATATCATTTTAACAAGTACATTGCTAGTCCTTGTGCACCTTATGTTGATCCTATGCATCCTACCCATGATGAGCCTATTGACATGATTAGGAATCTTAGAACTGCCGAACTTATCCTTAGAGGATTGCCTAGAAACTTGATTGGATGTTTGCCTACTTTCAAGTGTGCCTACACCATATGGAAATTTCTTGAGGAACGATTTCCAGATTATTCATTGAAAAATCTTGATGAAATTCTTCATAAGTCTATTGCTTTGAGTAAGATGAATACTAGTGATCCTATGTTTGGTGATCGTCTATTTGAGCTTACGAACCTTATGCGTGCCAAAGGAAATGTTGGTATTATTAGTGACATTATTTCCGAAGCTATAAAAATTCATAAGCAAGATTATTGTCAAACTCATTCTAATGAATCACCCTCTCTAGGACTTGATCCACCACATGACGATGTTGAACATGGATACTATGATGAGGATGATGATAGTGACTTCGATGTTGATGATGCAATGACACATTTTGGTCTTATGGCAAATCTTCGGGGATATATGTCAGGAGGAAAGGAATGGGTTCTTGATAGTGGATGTACCAATCACATGACCGGAGATAAAGACATGTTTCGTGAGCTTGCCGACAACGATAGTCCTCGAAAGTATGTCACTTTAGGTGACAACTCAAAGGGTAAGGTGGTTGGCCTCGGTAAGGTGGCCATATCACATGATAGCTCCATACAAAATGTCATGCTCGTTGAATCTCTTGGATACAACTTACTTTCAGTATCTAGACTTGCTGATTTCGGTTTCAATGTCCTATTTACTGAAGTAGATTGCCAAGTGTTTCGTCGAGACAATCATAAAATGGTCTTTAACGGTGTGCGTAGAGGTGATCTATACATTGTTGATTTCACTAAAAAGGCTCAACCTAAAACTTGCTTCATTGCTAAATCCTCAAAAGGCTGGTTATGGCATAGACGATTAGGTCATGTTGGTATGCGAAACCTTGACAAGCTTATTAAAGGAAATCATATCCTTGGAGTTAATGATGTCATATTTCATAGGGATAGACTTTGCAGTGCTTGTCAAGCAGGTAAACAGGTTGGAGGAAGGCATCCCGTGAAGAACATCATGACCACAAAGAGGCCACTCGAGCTGCTTCACATGGATCTTTTTGGTCCCAACTCTTACAAGAGTCTCGGTGGAAATTCTTTTGGTCTAGTTATAGTTGATGATTTTTCCAGATTTACGTGGGTGTTCTTTCTCGATGATAAATCGCAGGTTCAGAAGATCTTCACAAACTTTGCAAGGAAGGCCCAAAATCAATTTGAAGTGAAGATCAAGAAGGTTCGCAGCGACAACGGAACAGAGTTCAAGAATGCAAATGTGGACACCTTTCTTGACGAAGAAGGGGTTTCACACGAGCTCTCAGCTACGTACACACCTCAACAGAACAGAGTTGTTGAGAGGAAGAACCGGATGCTCATCGAAATGGCGAGAACGATGCTTGATGAGTACAAGACGCCGACGCACTTTTGGGCAGAAGCGGTTGAGACAGCTTGTCATGCAACAAATCGCTTGTATCTTCACAAGCTACTCGGCAAGACGGCATACGAGCTCCTCACCGGTAACAAACCCCAAGTTGGATACTTTCGAGTATTCGGCTCAAAGTGCTACATTCTTGATAAGCATCGTCGTTCTAAATTTGCTTCTAAGTCTCATGAAGGTTTCCTACTAGGTTATGGCTCAAACTCTCACACTTACCGTGTCTACAACAATTTCACCCGAAAGGTTGAAGAAACGGTAGATGTGAAGTTTGATGAATCTAATGGCTCGCAAGTAGAGCAATTGCCAATTGATGTAGGTGACAAAGATCCTTCGGAAGCAATCCAAGACTTGTCTATTGGCAAGGTCCGTCCAACGGAGGTGAAGGAGAGTACCTCGTCCGTCCAAGTGGAAGCTTCAACTTCACAACAAGGTGAACCAAGAGTTGATACGGAAGCATCCACAAGCGGGACACAGCAAGATGAAGAAAACGAGGAAGTGCATCAAGATGAACGTCAACAACCTACTTCTCCACGACAAGTGAACGACAACGCCAACAATGAAGAAGGCCAAGAAGAAGAACAAGATGAAGAAGATGTTCAACGAAGATCAGCTCTCACGAGTTCGAGCAAGAGTTTCTAAAGATCATCCCGTCGAGCAAATCTACAATGACATTCGAACCGGGAGAATCACTCGCTCTAAAACTCCTTTAGCTAACTTTTGTGAAAACTATTCTTTCATCTCTAGCATTGAACCTATGAAGGTTGAAGAAGCATTGGAAGATCCGGATTGGATAAATGCTATGCATGAAGAGCTACGCAACTTTGAGAGGAACCAAGTTTGGACATTGGTTGAGAAGCCCGACAACAACCACAACATCATCGGTACCAAATGGGTGTTTCGCAACAAGCAAGATGAAGATGGACAAGTAGTTCGCAACAAAGCACGTCTCGTCGCCCAAGGCTACACACAAGTCGAAGGTATGGACTATGGTGAGACTTACGCCCCCATTGCTAGACTTGAGTCCATTCGCATCTTACTTGCCTATGCTAATCATCATGATATCACCTTGTACCAAATGGACATTAAAAGTGCTTTTCTAAATGGTGAAATAGAGGAGGAAGTTTATGTTAAGCAACCTCCCGGCTTTGTCAATCCTAAGAAACCCAATCATGTTTACAAACTTCACAAAGCTCTTTATGGTCTTAAACAAGCTCCTAGAGCATGGTATAAATGCTTGACCAAGTTCCTTATTGAAAAAGGCTTTGAAATTGGGAAAATTGATTCTACTCTTTTTACTAAAAGGGTTAATGGAGAACTATTTGTGTGCCAAATTTATGTTGATGATATTATATTTGGTTCAACTAACCCTCATTTTAGTGAAAAGTTTGGGAAGCTAATGTCGGAGAAGTTTGAGATGTCTATGATGAGTGAACTCAAATTCTTTCTTGGTTTGCAAATCAAGCAAACTAAGGAAGGTACTTTTGTCTCTCAAACAAAGTACACCAAGGACTTATTCAAGAAGTTCAATATGCAAGAATGCAAAGGTATGACTACACCCATGCCTACTAGTGGACATCTTGACTTGACCAAAGATGGTGAACCGGTTGATCAAAAGGTTTATCGCTCTATGATTGGTTCATTGTTATATCTATGTGCTTCACGTCCCGATATTATGCTAAGTGTGTGCATGTGTGCACGACATCAAGCTGCTCCTAAAGAATGTCATCTTAAGGCCGTGAAAAGGATAGTGAGATACTTAATCCATACACCAAATTTTGGCATTTGGTATCCTAAGAGGGCCTCTTTCGATCTTGTTGGCTATTCCGACTCGGACTATGCCAAAGACAAGGTTGATAGAAAGTCCACTTCGGGTACTTGTCAATTTCTTGGTAGATCTCTTGTGTCTTGGTCCTCCAAGAAACAAAACTCGGTATCCTTATCCACCGCCGAAGCTGAATATATTGCCGCTGGTTCATGTTGTGCTCAATTACTTTGGATGACCCAAACTCTTAAAGATTATGGGATATATGTGAGACATGTTCCATTGCTTTGTGACAATGAAAGTGCTATCAAAATTGGTCATAATCCTGTGCAACATTCTCGAACTAAGCATATTGAAGTTCGTCATCATTTCATTCGAGATCATGTTGCTAAGGGTGACATTGATCTTAAGCATGTTCGCACCGAAAAGCAATTAGCGGATATATTCACTAAACCTCTTGATGAGAAAGTGTTTTGCAGGTTAAGAGGAGAATTGAACATCATTGTTGCTTCAAACTTGGAGTAGAAACTCCATTGGATACATGCAAGACATGAGCTTATGACTAATCCTTGATATTTCTCTTATGATGAAAATCTTATGTCTTGGATATGTTTGTATCTTGCATGTCATCTAACCCATGTAGGTACTTGGTGGAATCCAACTCCATGAGATTTTAATCTACTCATATCTTGAGCAATCTCTACATCACCAAGTCTCTACACAAAAGGTGGTTGAAGACAAGGAAACACGAAACCATTTAAACATATCCTTTGACAAATTCTATGTTAAGCTTTATGATTGTCATTCCTGGATACACAAGTGCTCTTCCTTGCAAGAACTAACCCATGCAGGTAGATGAACTCAAATTCCAAGTGGTGCTCCAATTCTTGATGAGCTACATCAACCTTGAGCAAGCCACACAAGTTCAACTACATGGACATCACCACCAACCAAGGTATGATATTCCATCTTAGAGAAGCTTTACTCCAAGTCATGAGCTAAAGCAACTCGACAAGATGTGAATACATCAAGATGCTTAAACGAAAAATGGCAACCCCATTTTGATCTTAAACGATGAGTATGACCTATGATCAAGTGATCTCACTTGACTCCTAAGTCAATATACTCTAACATAGGTGACTTTGTCGCCGACCATCTCTAGATGAAGTTCTCTTGTGTTCTTTCCTGTGTTTTTGCATTTGTCTCATGCATATTTGTTTCCCCTTTCAAAAAAACTTCATCTAGATTTCTTTCTGTTTGCTCTGCATTTTCTGCATCCAATTCATTGCACATCTTTCAGTTAATTCCTTGCAAATCTTTGTGAGATCTTACTAGTCTAAGTGAGCTGAGGTGACAAGTGTTTTCTCTGATATGAACTCGGTTTCACCGATTTGTTATTTTCGGCCCAACCGAATCTTTTCGGTACGACTGAAGCATACCACTCGGTGCCACCGATTTCATAACAGGAAAAACTCTTTGCCACATATTCTGTGTTTCTTCTGATCCAGCTCCACTCATTGAATCTTGTCCTCTACAAGCATCACATTTTTATCATTGCTTTGTTCTGTGTCTCAAGGACCAAACCTGTCGTGGATTTGTCACAGCAGATGTCCTAGCGAAAGGACTTAGTCGTGGAGCCATCGCTACGAGTTTACTTGAAGGGGTTAAAGCGGACACAAAGACATGAGGGGTTTATACTAGTTCGGCCCCTTCGATGAAGGTAAAAGCCTACGTCTAGTTGTGATGGAATTGATGTGGTCTCGATGGCTAGGGAGCAAACAAGCTTCGCCTAGACTCGAGTTGTTGTCGTTGTCGTTGTCTCCCTTGAACCGCCGCCGGGTCGTCCCCTTATATACACGGGTGACGCCCGTCGGTCCATAGAGTCCCAACCGGTTCATATTCGTATCCCGGTTGGTATCTCTCTATTCCTAACTTACAATACAAGTTATACATCAGGTCGGTTTACGGTTACAGATTCTAAACCGACTATAGGCCTTGGGCCTTCACCTGCTTATACCATATGAAGTTAACCCGGCCCAAGTAGGCCGGTTTACGCCTAGTGGCAATATCCCCAACATTAGGCCCTAGATTGATTTGAACTGGTTCATGTCAATCCTTCACAAAATCTTGTATCTTGGACATCTTCTGGTAATTGGTAAGCCGCCATGTTGTCATCATTTCTGGTTGTTGTAAACCGGCATGACGTCATCATGAAATTTGTCATTTATAACGCCCTCTTTTAACGGCAGCTCCTGGATCCGCGCGCTTGACCTAACTCTATTGCCTTTATAAATAAGACCGAAGGGTCATTTCTTTCCTTTCTCCTTCGTCTCTTCTTCTTCTTCTTCCTCACGTCGCCGGCTTTGGAGCTCCGCCACCGCCGTCGACCTCTGCCTCGCCTCAAGCCGCTGCATCAACCTGATCGTACCAGAGTATTGCGGCACTTTCCTGCATCTTCTCCATTCCCGGTAAGCTTTCTCCTCTTCTTAACCTAGATCCGTTCTTAGGGTTCCGTGTTCGTGCTGTGTTCATCACGCGCTCATATCTGTTCTCTGATCTTGAATGAATCCGCGAACTCTTGCTGTGTTCAGTAGCGATCCCTAAGCATCCGCTTGCAACTTCTCATCTAATCCCATAGATCTCCCGCACATATCCGCTCAATGGTTCACTTCTGTTTCCGCCTTACTCTTCGAAATATTTCCTGTTTTGTGAGCTTGCTGTAGATCCGCGGCTGTAACTTGATTTTGTGAAACTTGTTTCTGCATACACAATTATCCATAGCTTCAATTGCTTCCGACGCCTAGATCAGGCAGTTTAACTTTACCATAGAAAAAACTGCTAAACCGGTATCTATCATTAGTCCCCTGGTTGAACCGCCAGAATCCATTTGACGCCGCATTGTAGAAAACCGGTTTATAGGTACGGCCGCCGGTTTATCGTAGTTAGATTAACACCTTTTTTTATCCGGCATGTCCTTGAACTGGATTACTTATTTCTTGTAGATCTCGTCATGGCAAAACAAGTGTATGAGTGCAACTGGGTTCCCTCTCGCATCACAGAATCACAGTTGGACGATTTAGTCCTGATCGGCGCTTTGGATAGTAAAGATACGATCCACTGGAGGGTTCCTGGAGATGAATGTCCTCCTACGCCCCAGGAAGGAGAGGTTGTGGTCTTCGTAGATCATATGGCCCGGGGCTTCAAACCGCCCGGCTCTAAATTTTATCGGGATGTGTTAGCCAACTTTCAACTCCGTCCACAAGATATTGGCCCCAACTCCGTCACCAATCTATGTCACTTTCAAGTACTTTCTGAGGCATACCTTCAAGAGGAGCCTTCAGTCGAGTTATTTAGAGATCTCTTTCATCTGAACCGCCGTACTGAATTCACTAACGGCCCTAATACCGAACTGGGCGGTATGGCCATTCAGAAAAGGAAAGAAATCACCTATCCCCACGTCAAACTCCATACTCACCCCAAGGAGTGGAACGCAACTTGGTTTTATTGCAAGGATACCTCCCCTGACAATTAAAATCCCTTGCCTGGCTTCCGTCCGGAACGACTCAGCAATACTCACCCTTTTCCACAAAGGCTAAGCGCCAAGGAGAGAATTAAATATGCTCCTCAACTGTCCAAGCTCCGGGCCTTCATGGCCAATGGTTTAACAGGAATAGACCTTGCACGCTGCTGGATATCATGGAGCATTTTGCCTCTAAGCCGGCGCCCCAATTTGATGTGCAAGTATACCGATAGTGTCGATGACCCACTCCGACACACTAAAATCCAACTCCCTGATGACGAAGTCATAGAATCTGTGAAAAAGATGCTGAATGAACCGGAGCACCTCTGTGCTCAAACCGGTCTGCCTCCTTACTGCACCACCAACAAACCGCCAGCGGTAATATTTTAATTGCTCTATTGTTGAACCGGTTACTGCTTTATATGTTTAACATTTAATTACTGCTGATCCAGGGCGATAATCCGTTTTGGAGCAAGAAACTTCCTCAAAACAAAACGGAGAAGGCAGGACGTCCAACCCGGCCCAAGACCAAGGTTATCAAGAAACCAGCTCATAAGAGAAAAACCACCGCTTCATCAGACCCAGCCATTGATGATGATGTGGGTAATCCAGATCTTGATGTAGAACTTGATGTTGGGTTTCGTAGTAATTTCAAAAAAATTCCTACGCACACACAAGATCATGTGATGCATAGCAACGAGGGGAGAGTATTGTCTACGTACCCAACACAGACCGACTGCGGAAGCGATGACACGATGTAGAGGAAGTAGTCGTACGTCTTCTCGATCCAACCGATCAAGTACCGAAACTACGGCACCTCCGAGTTCGAGCACACGTTCAGCTCGATGACGATCCCCGGACTCCGATCCAGCAAAGTGTCGGGGAAGAGTTTCGTCAGCACGACAGCATGGTGACGATCTTGATGAACTACAGCAGCAGGGCTTCGCCTAAACTCCGCTACAGTATTATCGAGGAATATGGTGGCAGGGGGCACCGCACACGGCTAAGGAATAGATCACGTGGATCAACTTGTGTCAACTTGTGTGTTTAGAGGTGCCCCTGCCTCCGTATATAAAGGAGGAGAGGAGGGGAGGCTGGCTGGCCAAGGGGGGGAGGCACAGGAGAGTCCTACTCCCTCTGGGAGTAGGATTCCCCCTCCAATCCTAGTCCAACTAGGATTCCTCGGAGGGGAAAAGAGGAGGAGGGGGCCGGCCACCTCTCCTAGTCCTAATAGGGCTAGGGGAAGGGGGGGGGGCGCAGCCCATCTAGGGCAGCCCCTTCTCTTTTCCACTAAGGCCCACTATGGCCCAAATAGCTCCCGGGGGGTTCCGGTAACCCTCCCGGTATTCCGGTAAAATCCCGATTTCACCCGGAACACTTCCGATATCCAAATATAGGCTTCCAATATATCAATCTTTACGTCTCGACCATTTCTAGACTCCTCGTCATGTCCGTGATCACATCCGGGACTCTGAACAACCTTCGGTACATCAAAATGCATAAACTCATAATATAACTGTCATCGTAACCTTAAGCGTGCGGACCCTACGGGTTCGAGAACAATGTAGACATGACCGAGACACGTCTCTGGTCAATAACCAATAGCGTGACCTGGATGCCCATATTGGCTCCTACATATTCTACGAAGATCTTTATCGGTCAGACCGCATAACAACATACGTTGTTCCCTTTGTCATTGGTATGTTACTTGCCCGAGATTCGATCGTCGGTATCCAATACCTAGTTCAATCTCGTTACTGGCAAGTCTCTTTACTCGTTCCGTAATACATCATCTCACAACTAACATATTAGTTGTAATGCTTGCAAGGCTTATGTGATGTGTATTACCGAGAGGGCCCAGAGATACCTCTCCGACAATCGGAGTGACAAATCCTAATCTCGAAATACGCCAACCCAACATCGACCATTGGAGACACCTGTAGTACTCCTTTATAATCACCCAGTTACGTTGTGACGTTTGGTAGTACCCAAAGTGTTCCTCCGGTAAACGGGAGTTGCATAATCTCATAGTCATAGGAACATGTATAAGTCATGAAGAAAGCAATAGCAACATACTAAACGATCGGGTGCTAAGATAATGGAATGGGTCATGTCAATCAGATCATTCTGCTAATGATGTGACCTCGTTAATCAAATAACAACTCATTGTTCATGGTTAGGAAACATAACCATCTTTGATTAACGAGCTAGTCAAGTAGAGGCATACTAGTGACACTTTGTTTGTCTATGTATTCACACATGTATTATGTTTCCGGTAAATACAATTCTAGCATGAATAATAAACATTTATCATGATTATAAGGAAATAAATAATAACTTTATTATTGCCTCTAGGGCATATTTCCTTCAGTCTCCCACTTGCACTAGAGTCAATAATCTAGATTACACTGTAATGATTCTAACACCCATGGAGCCTTGGTGCTGATCATGTTTTGCTCGTGGAAGAGGCTTAGTCAACGGGTCTGCAACATTCAGATCCGTATGTATCTTGCAAATCTCTATGTCTCCCACCTAGACTAGATCCCGGATGGAGTTGAAGCGTCTCTTGATGTGTTTGGTCCTTTTGTGAAATCTGGATTCCTTTGCCAAGGCAATTGCACCAGTATTGTCACAAAAGATTTTCATTGGACCCGATGCACTAGGTATGACACCTAGATCGGATATGAACTCCTTCATCCAGACTCCTTCATTTGCTGCTTCCGAAGCAGCTATGTATTCCGCTTCACATGTAGATCCTGCTACGACGCTTTGTTTAGAACTGCACCAACTGACAGCTCCACCGTTTAATGTAAACACGTATCCGGTTTGCGATTTAGAATCGTCCGGATCAGTGTCAAAGCTTGCATCAACGTAACCTTTTACGATGAGCTCTTTGTCACCTCCATATATGAGAAACATATCCTTAGTCCTTTTCAGGTATTTCAGGATGTTCTTGACCGCTGTCCAGTGATCCACTCGTGGATTACTTTGGTACCTCCCTGCTAAACTTATAGCAAGGCATACATCAGGTCTGGTACACAGCATTGCATACATGATAGATCCTATGGCTGATGCATAGGGAACATCTTTCATATTCTCTCTGTCTTATGCAGTGGTCGGGCATTGAGTCTTACTCAATTTCACACCTTATAACACAGGCAAGAACCCTTTCTTCGCTTGATCCATTTTGAACTTCTTCAAAATTTTGTCAAGGTATGTGCTTTGTGAAAGTCCAATTAAGCGTTTTGATCTATCTCTATAGATCTTAATGCCTAATATGTAAGCAGCTTCACCGAGGTCTTTCATTGAAAAACTTTTATTCAAGTATCCCTTTATGCTATCCAGAAATTCTATATCATTTCCAATCAGTAATATGTCATCCACATATAATATCAGAAATGCTACAGAGCTCCCACTCACTTTCTTGTAAATATAGGCTTCTCCGAAAGTCTGTATAAAACCAAATGCTTTGATCACACTATCAAAACGTTTATTCCAACTCCGAGAGGCTTGCACCAGTCCATAAATGGATCGCTGGAGCTTGCACACTTTGTTAGCTCCCTTTGGATCGACAAAACCTTCCGTTTGCATCATATACAACTCTTCTTCCAGAAATCCATTCAGGAATGCAGTTTTGACATCCATCTGCCAAATTTCATAATCATAAAATGCGGCAATCGCTAACATGATTCGGACGGACTTAAGCATCGCTACGGGTGAGAAGGTCTCATCGTAGTCAATCCCTTGAACTTGCCGAAAACCTTTTGCGACAAGTCGAGCTTTGTAGACAGTAACATTACCATCAGCGTCAGTCTTCTTCTTAAAGATCCATTTATTCTCAATTGCTTGCCGATCATCGGGCAAGTCAACCAAAGTCCATACTTTGTTCTCATACATGGATCCCATCTCAGATTTCATGGCTTCAAGCCACTTTGCGGAATCTGGGCTCACCATCGCTTCTTCATAGTTCGTAGGTTCATCATGATCTAGTAGCATGATCTCCAGAACAGGATTACCGTACCACTCTGGTGCGGATCTTACTCTGGTTGATCTACGGGGTTCAGTAATATCTTGATCTGAAGTTTCATGATCATTATCATTGGCTTCCTCACTAACTGGTGTAGGTGTCACTGAAACAGTTTTC
Organism: Triticum dicoccoides; assembly: GCF_002162155.2. Taxonomy (NCBI): domain Eukaryota; kingdom Viridiplantae; phylum Streptophyta; class Magnoliopsida; order Poales; family Poaceae; genus Triticum; species Triticum dicoccoides. The sequence continues at coordinate 465,782,073 of NC_041393.1, forward strand.
TGTGATGAACTACTTTCCAGTAAGGGAGCAGGTACAGTTACCTCGTCAAGTTCTACTTTCCTCCCACTCACTTCTTTCGAGAGAAACTCCTTCTCTAGAAATGATCCATTCTTAGCAACGAATGTCTTGCCTTCGGATCTGTGATAGAAGGTGTACCCAACAGTTTCCTTTGGGTATCCTATGAAGACACATTTCTCCGATTTGGGTTCGAGCTTATCAGGTTGAAGTTTTTTCACATAAGCATCGTAGCCCCAAACTTTAAGAAACGACAACTTTGGTTTCTTGCCAAACCACAGTTCATAAGGCGTCGTCTCAACGGATTTTGATGGTGCCCTATTTAACGTGAATGCGGCCATCTCTAAAGCACAACCCCAAAATGATAGCGGTAAATCTGTAAGAGACATCATAGATCGCACCATATCTAGTAAAGTACGATTACGACGTTCGGACACACCATTGCGCTGTGGTGTTCCGGGTGGCGTGAGTTGTGAAACTATTCCACATTTTTTCAAATGTACACCAAACTCGTAACTCAAATATTCTCCTCCACGATCAGATCGTAGAAACTTTATTTTCTTGTTACGATGATTTTCAACTTCACTCTGAAATTCTTTGAACTTTTCAAATGTTTCAGACTTATGCTTCATTAAGTAGATATATCCATATCTGATCAAATCATCTGTGAAGGTGAGAAAATAACGATATCCGCCTCGAGCCTCAATATTCATTGGACCACATACATCGGTATGTATGATTTCCAACAAATCTGTTGCTCTCTCCATAGTACCGGAGAACAGTGTTTTAGTCATCTTGCCCATGAGGCACGGTTCGCAAGTACCAAGTGATTCATAATCAAGTGGTTCCAAAAGTCCATCAGCATGGAGTTTCTTCATGCGCTTTATACCGATATGACCTAAACGACAGTGCCACAAATAAGTTGCACTTTCATTATCAACTCTGCATCTTTTGGCTTCAACATTATGAATATGTGTATTACTCCTGTCGAGATTCAATAAGAATAGACCACTCTTCAAGGGTGCATGACCATAAAAGATATTACTCATATAAATAGAACAACCATTATTCTCTGATTTAAATGAATAACCGTCCCGCATTAAACAAGATCCAGATATAATGTTCATGCTCAACGCTGGCACCAAATAACAATTACTTAGGTCTAATATTAATCCCGAAGGTAGATGTAGAGGTAGCGTGCCGACTGCGATCACATCGACTTTGGAACCGTTTCCCACGCGCATCGTCACCTCGTCCTTTGCCAATCTTCGCTTAATCCGTAGCCCCTGTTTTGAGTTGCAAATATTAGCAACAGAACCAGTATCAAATACCCAGGTGCTACTGCGAGCATTGGTAAGGTACACATCAATAACATGTATATCACATATACCTTTGTTCACCTTGCCATCCTTCTTATCCGCCAAATACTTGGGGCAGTTCCGCTTCCAGTGACCAGTCTGCTTGCAGTAGAAGCACTCAGTTTCAGGCTTAGGTCCAGACTTGGGTTTCTTCTCTTGAGCAGCAACTGGCTTGCTGTTCTTCTTGAAGTTCCCTTTCTTCTTTCCTTTGCCCTTTTTCTTGAAACTAGTGGTTTTGTTAACCATCAACACTTGATGCTCCTTTTTGATTTCTACCTCCGCAGCTTTCAGCATTGCGAAGAGCTCGGGAATAGTCTTGTTCATCCCTTGCATATTATAGTTCATCACGAAGCTCTTGTAGCTTGGTGGCAGTGATTGGAGAATTCTGTCAATGACGCAATCATCCGGAAGATTAACTCCCAATTGAATCAAGTGATTATTATACCCAGACATTTTGAGTATATGCTCACTAACAGAACTGTTCTCCTCCATCTTGCAGCTATAGAATTTATTGGAGACTTCATATCTCTCAATTCGGGCATTTGCTTGAAATATTAACTTCAACTCCTGGAACATCTCATATGCTCCATGACGTTCAAAACGTCGTTGAAGTCCCGATTCTAAGCCGTAAAGCATGGCACACTGAACTATCGAGTAGTCATCAGCTTTGCTCTGCCAGACGTTCATAACATCTGGTGTTGCTCCAGCAGCAGGCCTGGCACCCAGCGGTGCTTCCAGGACGTAATTCTTCTGTGCAGCAATGAGGATAATCCTCAAGTTACGGACCCAGTCCGTGTAATTGCTACCATCATCTTTCAACTTTGCTTTCTCAAGGAACGCATTAAAATTCAACGGAACAACAGCACGAGCCATCTATCTACAAACAACATAAACAAGCAAGATACTCTCAGGGACTAAGTTCATGATAAATTTGAAGTTCAATTAATCATATTACTAAAGAACTCCCACTTAGATAGACATCCCTCTAATCCTCTAAGTGATCACGTGATCCAAATCAACTAAACCATGTCCGATCATCACGTGAGATGGAGTAGTTTCATCGGTGAACATCATTATGTTGATCATATCTACTATATGATTCACGCTCGACCTTTCGGTCTCCGTGTTCCGAGGCCATATCTGTATATGCTAGGCTCGTCAAGTTTAACCTGAGTATTCTGCGTGCGCAACTGTTTTGCACCCGTTGTATTTGAACGTAGAGCCTATCACACCCGATCATCACGTGGTGTCTCAGCACGAAGAACTTTCGCAATGGTGCATACTCAGGGAGAACACTTCTTGATAATTTAGTGAGAGATCATCTTATAATGCTACCGTCAATCAAAGCAAGATAAGATGCATAAAAAGATAAACATCACATGCAATCAATATAAGTGATATGATATGGCCATCATCATCTTGTGCTTGTGATCTCCATCTCCGAAGCACCGTCATGATCACCATCGTCACCGGCGCGACACCTTTGATCTCCATCGTAGCATCGTTGTCGTCTTGCCAATCTTATGCTTTCACGACTATTACTACCGTTTAGTAATAAAGTAAAACATTACATCGCGATTGCATTGCATACAATAAAGCGACAACCATATGGCTCCTGCCAGTTGCCGATAACTTGGTTACAAAACATGATCATCTCATACAATAAAATTCAGCATCATGCCTTGACCATATCACATCACAACATGCCCTGCAAAAACAAGTTAGACGTCCTCTACTTTGTTGTTGCATGTTTTACGTGGCTGCTACGGGCTTAAGTAAGAACCAATCTCACCTACGCATCAAAACCACAACGATAGTTTGTCAAATAGACTCCGTTTTAACCTTCGCAAGGACCGGGCGTAGCCATACTTGGTTCAACTAAAGTTGGAGAGACAGTCGCCCGCAAGCCATCTCTGTGCAAAGCACGTCGAGGGAACCGGTCTCGCGTAAGCGTACGCGTAAGGTTGGTCCGGGTCGTCTCGTCCAACAATACCGCGAACCAAAGTATGACATGCTGGTAGGCAGTATGACTTGTATCGTCCACAACTCACTTGTGTTCTACTCGTGCATATAACATCAACATAAATAACCTAGGCTCGGATGCCACTGTTGGGTTTCGTAGTAATTTCAAAAAATTTCCTACGCACACGCAAGATCATGTGATGTATAGCAACGAGGGGAGAGTATTGTCTACGTACCCAACGCAGACCGACTGCGGAAGCGATGACACGATGTAGAGGAAGTAGTCGTACGTCTTCTCGATCCAACCGATCAAGTACCGAAACTACGACACCTCCGAGTTCGAGCACACGTTCAGCTCGATGACGATCCCCGGACTCCGATCCAGCAAAGTGTCGGGGAAGAGTTTCGTCAGCACGACGGCGTGGTGACGATCTTGATGAACTACAGCAGCAGGGCTTCGCCTAAACTCCGCTACAGTATTATCGAGGAATATGGTGGCAGGGGGCACCGCACACGGCTAAGGAATAGATCACGTGGATCAACTTGTGTCAACTTGTGTGTTTAGAGGTGCCCCTGCCTTCGTATATAAAGGAGGAGAGGAGGGGAGGCTGGCCGGCCAAGGGGGGGAGGCGCAGGAGAGTCCTACTCCCTCTGGGAGTAGGATTCCCCCTCCAATCCTAGTCCAACTAGGATTCCTCGGAGGGGAAAAGAGGAGGAGGGGGCCGGCCACCTCTCCTAGTCC
>NC_041393.1:465786203-465853142 GCF_002162155.2 Triticum dicoccoides
CCCCTTCTCTTTTCCACTAAGGCCCACTATGGCCCAAATAGCTCCCGGGGGGTTCCGGTAACCCTCCCGGTATTCCGGTAAAATCCCGATTTCACCCGGAACACTTCCGATATCCAAATATAGGCTTCCAATATATCAATCTTTACGTCTCGACCATTTGGAGACTCCTCGTCATGTCCGTGATCACATCCGGGACTCCGAACAACCTTCGGTACATCAAAATGCATAAACTCATAATATAACTGTCATCGTAACCTTAAGCGTGCGGACCCTACGGGTTCGAGAACAATGTAGACATGACCGAGACACGTCTCTGGTCAATAACCAATAGCGTGACCTGGATGCCCATATTGGCTCCTACATATTCTACGAAGATCTTTATCGGTCAGACCGCATAACAACATACGTTGTTCCCTTTGTCATTGGTATGTTACTTGCCCGAGATTCGATCGTCGGTATCCAATACCTAGTTCAATCTCGTTACTGGCAAGTCTCTTTACTCGTTCCGTAATACATCATCTCACAACTAACATATTAGTTGTAATGCTTGCAAGGCTTATGTGATGTGTATTACCGAGAGGGCCCAGAGATACCTCTCCGACAATCGGAGTGACAAATCCTAATCTCGAAATACGCCAACCCAACATCGACCATTGGAGACACCTGTAGTACTCCTTTATAATCACCCAGTTACGTTGTGACGTTTGGTAGTACCCAAAGTGTTCCTCCGGTAAACGGGAGTAGCATAATCTCATAGTCATAGGAACATGTATAAGTCATGAAGAAAGCAATAGCAACATACTAAACGATCGGGTGCTAAGCTAATGGAATGGGTCATGTCAATCAGATCATTCTGCTAATGATGTGACCTCGTTAATCAAATAACAACTCATTGTTCATGGTTAGGAAACATAACCATCTTTGATTAACGAGCTAGTTAAGTAGAGGCATACTAGTGACACTTTGTTTGTCTATGTATTCACACATGTATTATGTTTCCGGTAAATACACTTCTAGCATGAATAATAAACATTTATCATGATTATAAGGAAATAAATAATAACTTTATTATTGCCTCTAGGGCATATTTCCTTCAAAAAGAGGAGGAGGGGGCCGGCCACCTCTCCTAGTCCTAATAGGACTAGGGGAAGGGGGGGGGGCGCAGCCCATCTAGGGCAGCCCCTTCTCTTTTCCACTAAGGCCCACTATGGCCCAAATAGCTCCCGGGGGGTTCCGGTAACCCTCCCGGTATTCCGGTAAAATCCCGATTTCACCCGGAACACTTCCGATATCCAAATATAGGCTTCCAATATATCAATCTTTACGTCTCGACCATTTCGAGACTCCTCGTCATGTCCGTGATCACATCCGGGACTCCGAACAACCTTCGGTACATCAAAATGCATAAATTCATAATATAACTGTCATCGTAACCTTAAGCGTGCGGACCCTACGGGTTCGAGAACAATGCAGACATGACCGAGACACGTCTCTGGTCAATAACCAATAGCGGGACCTGGATGCCCATATTGGCTCCTACATATTCTACGAAGATCTTTATCGGTCAGACCGCATAACAACATACGTTGTTCCCTTTGTCATTGGTATGTTACTTGCCCGAGATTCGATCGTCGGTATCCAATACCTAGTTCAATCTCGTTACCGGCAAGTCTCTTTACTCTTTCCGTAATACATCATCTCACAACTAACATATTAGTTGTAATGCTTGCAAGGCTTATGTGATGTGTATTACCGAGGGGGCCCAGAGATACCTCTCCGACAATCGGAGTGACAAATCCTAATCTCGAAATACGCCAACCCAACATCGACCATTGGAGACACCTGTAGTACTCCTTTATAATCACCCAGTTACGTTGTGACGTTTGGTAGTACCCAAAGTGTTCCTCCGGTAAACGGGAGTTGCATAATCTCATAGTCATAGGAACATGTATAAGTCATGAAGAAAGCAATAGCAACATACTAAACGATCGGGTGCTAAGCTAATGGAATGGGTCATGTCAATCAGATCATTCTGCTAATGATGTGACCTCGTTAATCAAATAACAACTCATTGTTCATGGTTAGGAAACATAACCATCTTTGATTAACGAGCTAGTTAAGTAGAGGCATACTAGTGACACTTTGTTTGTCTATGTATTCACACATGTATTATGTTTCCGGTAAATACACTTCTAGCATGAATAATAAACATTTATCATGATTATAAGGAAATAAATAATAACTTTATTATTGCCTCTAGGGCATATTTCCTTCAAAAAGAGGAGGAGGGGGCCGGCCACCTCTCCTAGTCCTAATAGGACTAGGGGAAGGGGGGGGCGCAGCCCATCTAGGGCAGCCCCTTCTCTTTTCCACTAAGGCCCACTATGGCCCAAATAGCTCCCGGGGGGTTCCGGTAACCCTCCCGGTATTCCGGTAAAATCCCGATTTCACCCGGAACACTTCCGATATCCAAATATAGGCTTCCAATATATCAATCTTTACGTCTCGACCATTTCGAGACTCCTCGTCATGTCCGTGATCACATCCGGGACTCCGAACAACCTTCGGTACAACAAAATGCATAAATTCATAATATAACTGTCATCGTAACCTTAAGCGTGCGGACCCTACGGGTTCGAGAACAATGCAGACATGACCGAGACACGTCTCTGGTCAATAACCAATAGCGGGACCTGGATGCCCATATTGGCTCCTACATATTCTACGAAGATCTTTATCGGTCAGACCGCATAACAACATACGTTGTTCCCTTTGTCATTGGTATGTTACTTGCCCGAGATTCGATCGTCGGTATCCAATACCTAGTTCAATCTCGTTACCGGCAAGTCTCTTTACTCATTCCGTAATACATCATCTCACAACTAACATATTAGTTGTAATGCTTGCAAGGCTTATGTGATGTGTATTACCGAGGGGGCCCAGAGATACCTCTCCGACAATCGGAGTGACAAATCCTAATCTCGAAATACGCCAACCCAACATCGACCATTGGAGACACCTGTAGTACTCCTTTATAATCACCCAGTTACGTTGTGACGTTTGGTAGTACCCAAAGTGTTCCTCCGGTAAACGGGAGTTGCATAATCTCATAGTCATAGGAACATGTATAAGTCATGAAGAAAGCAATAGCAACATACTAAACGATCGGGTGCTAAGCTAATGGAATGGGTCATGTCAATCAGATCATTCTGCTAATGATGTGACCTCGTTAATCAAATAACAACTCATTGTTCATGGTTAGGAAACATAACCATCTTTGATTAACGAGCTAGTCAAGTAGAGGCATACTAGTGACACTTTGTTTGTCTATGTATTCACACATGTATTATGTTTCCGGTAAATACAATTCTAGCATGAATAATAAACATTTATCATGATTATAAGGAAATAAATAATAACTTTATTATTGCCTCTAGGGCATATTTCCTTCACTTGATTCACTTGGTTTGCTTTTTACACGCCTTATTAATGATGATGCTTGTCAGGATGACGCTGAAGCCAGCAATGCGGGTTTCGTTGAGGTAACCATTCTCTCTTCCGATTCAGAAATCTTGCCTTTGCTAGAATTTCGCCGGGCAAACCGAAAAGTTAAATTTTCTCATCCTCTTGCTTATCTAGATTCCCAATTTCTTATGAAGACCCAGCAACACGAAGCTCGCCGCACAACCCGGCACAGTGGCCAGGTAGTTACCTCTGCCGGTTTACCAAACAGTCCGGTTCAAAAACGCCGCTTCGAGGTCTCCAACCTTTTTATTGATTTAAATCGTAAAGCGGGTTTCTTCCGTCAACCTCTTAATCCATCCGACTTCGATTATCAGGTCACTTCTCATTCATCGTCTGGTGAATCGTCAGCTACTCAGCTACCACCTTTGAAAACAGTTGCTGGGTAAGTTAAACTGAACATATGCTTCCAGTATACCGCATAATGGCTTATGCTTTTCCTTGACTTTTTGTTTTTCTTTCAGGGCTAAACCGAAACCAAGCAAGAAGGCCCGCCTGGATAAAGCGGCTGAAGAAGATGTGGCCCCAGAACATGACCAAGCGCCGGATCATGAAATGTTTATTTCTGAAGATATCCCCAATGATCCTCCTTTGCAAGACGACGTTATTCCCGAAGAAGGGCTTGTTAATACTCCAGCCTCTACCGATCCGCCTACCAGCTCCATCCAGATTGAGAAATCCCACACTCCTGCTGACCAAACGGCCGCACCAACACAAACTGGCGAGTCCAAAGATGATGATGTTGTGATTACCGGTGTGGGCCGCTCTGAACCCGGGAATCCTGTCACCCTTACCAAGCATACCATCAAAGAGGATTTTTCCGCTTTCAACAAAGGAAAATGGGATGTTGAACTAGAAACATATGCTGCTCTGAGTGCCCAAGATCTTTACTCCGGCTATTTAAACCGGCTTTACACTAGCCGTGACTGTGAAGCTGGCCTTGTCAAAATGATGAGGGATAAATTTGAGGTAACTTACTTCTTTCCTTGCTGCCATTACCTCCATCCTTCTAGCCCCCAAGGGCCGGTTTGTAACGTTGGTCAAACCGGGACTTGATCCTGAACATTCTTGAAACCGATCGGTATAGCCCGCAAGAACTAGTCTAACTTAGCATAAGTAAACCGGGGCTCCAATAGAGAACTGTCCTTAGAACATAACTTGATCAAATAGCCATTAGCCCCCAGTGCCAAGTTGAATACTTGTATTGAGCTTGGGACTTTGTAATCGAGTAATATATAAAAATTGAAGGTGCATTAGCCCCCAAGTGTCAGGCATATAACTTTGTTATGTGGTTGATACTTCAACTCCTTGGATCGCCTATGCAAAGCTTAAACGCTGTCTGTGTGCAGGCTGAGGTGAAAATGAAGGAGGACCGAGTTGCCGATTTGCAGGAGGCCTTGAAAACACAGCAGGTTGAAACAGATAAGGCAAAGCAAGAATTAACCAGCGCTTTGAGCACTGCTGAACGGCTGAAAGAAGGCTTCAAGAAAGAGCGGGCTGACTGGGCCACTGAGAAGGCCGGTTTAACCAAAAGAGTGGAAAATGCTGAAGCTGCCCTTAAACCGGTGGTGGATGAACTGACGGCCGTACAGCGGCAAATACACTCCATGACTGCTGCAATCTTTGGTAAGCTCCTTGTAATTTCTGTGATAATTTGAACCTGCTGTAGCGTAAATCTGGTTTGAGACCATTCCAATCTTGTTGTAGGCACACGTATTGGGCACTTAGGAAATGATGTGCGGAAGAAATTGAAAGCTGCCTACACCTTGGTGGAGCAATTATATACCAGAGCCCAACGGATCATCACCACAGCTTCTCACAACAACCCGGCACCCTCTTTAATCCAGGACACTCTTAGCAAGTTGTCAATGCTTCCAGCCCGGATTGAGGAACTGAAAAAATCCGCTGCCCGAACCGGAGCCATCAATGCCTTAATCCGGGCAAAGGCATGGGTGCCAGATTTTGATCCTGTGGAAGCAGCTCAAGGCTATCCCAGCCTGAAAGAAGATGGCTCTGAATTCAACGAAGAGGATTTAAGGGCAATAAACCGTGCAGTGCGCCCTCTGGCTTGCCAGCTAGCTGAAGAGGCAGATTTGACGCATTATCAAGCGCAATATAACGAGCAAAACAAGCGAGTGCCTGCCCCAACTGTTGAAGCGGAGAATCTGATCCCTCCAATCCGTAAGCACACTTATGCCCCTGATATTGAACTGTCTTCCCTGATCCATGAAGAGACTGTTTTCCAAGCTTTAATGGGAATCGACTGGACCACTGTTGATTTCCAGCCAATGGGTAGAGACGAGGAGGCTGAAGCGGCGGAGGATGAGGAGCAGGTTTGAACCAGAAGCCGGTTTGGAGAGCTGTTTGTAATACCTTCCGAAAAAGAACAACGATCTTATTTGGGTACCGTGCTGCCCTGTAATAGGATAGTTAATGCTTCTAACTGGAATATGCCTTCGTGCATAAGTACTGAAGCTTTCGTTTGAAGAACTCCAATTCATATTTCCTGCAATCAGAAAAATTTGAACTTCGGTGGCGGTTATACCGCCAGCCGGTTTATGATCCTGATATGTGTATCAGTAATATAACAAATATATGATACATAAATACCTGCCATGTTTGGGTATAAAGCTGGCTTAGCCAAGCCTGAAGCGGCGGTTTTATAAACCATTACCGTCGAAAGAAAAAAAGGTGGGAGAAAATAGCTCCCGTATAAATCGTACTGAATCAATACGAGCCCCCTTGTTACTCCATGATGTTAACAGGAAAAAGGTAAACCGGAAATACTCCTCCGGATTAAAGGGGAATCAAACCCATCGGCTGAATCGGAAAAAAGGTGTTTGTCGACATAAAAGAAATCTGACGAAAGCAAAGAGAAAACAAACCATGAAAATAACATGGAAGCAAAGGCAATGATAAAAAACCATTTGCAAAAATATGCTATACTGAGATGATCAGATGGTATTACCATGGTCGGACAGGATCAAGGCCCCCAATAGGAGTGACAATGATTCAAGTCAGCCAGGTCCCCAAATGATTCGTGGCATATACGCCAGATCAAGAGGCGTGGCAATGGTTCGGGTTCGACCATGCCCCCAAGTGATTTTGTGGCCTTAGGCCGACCAAGAGGCGTGACTGGTTCAGACTTGACCATGTCCCCAAATGATCTAGTGGCTGTCACCTATCAAAGGGTGTTCGTTGGTTCGGACACGACCAAGGCCCCCAGTGATATATAAAAAACAAATGTCAAGGGGTAAACCGGAGGCTGCTTTAAACAAAACCACTCCATGTAACCTCGCATGATGAGAAAGACAGAGACCCCGCTTTAGCTGAGGCTCCGGTTTGATATATCAAAGATAATATATACATTGTCATGATATGTACATAGATAGAGCCGATGGCTCAAGTATAGTAAGGCCGAAGATGAGCTATATTCCACGGCCTGTTGGTCTCCTCCTCTGATGTACGTGAGTCTTGATGCCCTCAAATATCAATCAGATAGTACGACCCGTTGTGCAAATTCTTGCTGACCACGAAAGGTCCCTCCCAAGGTGGGGATAACTTGTGCATATCCGTTTGATCTTGGATGAGTCGAAGCACCAAGTCTCCTTCTTGAAAAGTTCTGGTTCTAACCCGGCGACTGTGATAGCAACGAAGATCTTGCTGGTAAATCGCCAAACGGGCAGCCGCTATATCATGCTCCTCGTCCAATAGGTCCAAAGCGTCTTGCCGTGCTGTCTCATTGTCTGCTTCAACATAAGCTGCCACACGAGGCGAATCGTGCCGGATGTCACTAGGGAGAACTGCCTCTGCTCCATAGACCATGAAAAATGGCGTGTATCCTGTGGACCGGTTTGGCATAGTATTGATACTCCATAATACATATGGTAGCTCTTCAACCCAACATCCTGGTGTTCTTTGTAATGGAACCATAAGTCGGGGTTTGATGCCTCGCAAGATTTCCTGATTAGCTCGTTCTGCCTGTCCATTGGACTGGGGGTGTGCCACTGACGACACGTCAAGTCGGATGTGCTCACGTTCACAGAACTCCTTCATAGCGCCCTTGGATAAATTGGTAGCATTGTCAGTAATGATACTATGTGGAAAACCAAACCGGAAAATCACCTTCTTGATGAACTGCACCGCTGTTGCTGCATCACACTTGCTGACAGGCTCCGCTTCAACCCACTTGGTAAATTTGTCAACTGCCACCAAAAGGTGGGTTTTCTTATCCTTGGATCTTTTAAAAGGCCCAACCATATCTAGCCCCCAAGTTGCAAACGGCCATGTTATTGGGATCATCCTCAATTCTTGAGCCGGCACATGAGCACGCCTTGAAAATTTCTGACATCCATCACACCGTTTAACCAAGTCCTCCGCGTCAGCATGCGCTGTCAACCAGTAGAACCCGTGACGAAACGCCTTTGCCACCAGAGACTTTGAACCGGCGTGGTGTCCACAATCCCCTACATGGATTTCTCTTAAGATTTCACAGCCTTCCTCAGGAGAAACACAACGTTGAAACGCCCCTGATACACTGCGATGATGTAATTCACCATTGACAATCGTCATAGACTTGGATCGCCGGACTATCTGCCTAGCCAGAATCTCATCCTCTGGTAACTCCCCCCGGTTCATGTACGCAAGATAAGGAACTGTCCAATCCGGAATAACATGCATGGCTGCCACCAATTGAGCCTCCGGATCAGGGATAGCCAAATCCACCTCACCTGGGAGCTTGACTGACGGGTTGTGCAACACGTCCAAAAAGACGTTAGGCGGGACCGGTTTACGCTGAGAGCCCAACCGGCTTAAAGCATCCGCCGCTTCATTCTTCCGACGGTCCACATGATCCACTTGATAACCCTTGTAACAACCTGCAATATTATCCACTTCCCGACGATATGCAGCCATGAGCGGGTCCTTAGAATCCCAAGTGCCAGACACCTGTTGAGCCACTAGGTCCGAGTCACCAAAGCACTTAACCTGGCTTAAATTCATCTCTTTAGCCATCCGGAGACCATGGAGCAAGGCTTCGTACTCAGCTGCATTATTAGTACAAGGGAACATTAAGCGGAGAACATAACAAAACTTATCACCTCGTGGGGAAGTTAATACGACTCCAGCCCCCGAGCCTTCCAATTGCCTGGATCCGTCAAAATGAATAGTCCAATATGTGTGATCCGGCTTCTCCTCTGGTGCTTGTAACTCCGTCCAGTCATTGATGAAATCAACAAGTGCTTGAGACTTCACTGCTGTCCGAGGCACGTACTTCAGTCCGTGTGGCCCAAGCTCTATAGCCCACTTGGCAATCCGGCCAGTCGCCTCCCGGTTCTGTATAATATCACCCAAGGGAGCTGAACTAACCACTGTGATGGGGTGCCCTTGAAAATACTGCTTCAACTTCCGACTGGCCAAAAAACACCATAGAACAGCTTCTGCCAATGCGGGTACCCTTGCTTGGATTCAATAAGCACCTCGCTGATATAATAAACCGGCCGCTGAACCGGATATTCCTTGCCTGCCTCTTTGCGTTCCACCACAATAGCCACGCTAACTGCCCGAGCATTGGCCGCTACGTATAATAATAGTGGCTCCTTGTCGACCGGAGCTGCAAGAACAGGCGGATTGGCTAACTGCCGCTTCAGGTCCTCAAATGCTTCATCAGCAGCCGGACTCCAAATGAAATGGTCTGTCTTCCTCAGCATTTGGTACAAAGGAATGGCCTTCTCTCCGAGGCGGCTGATAAACCGGCTTAGTGCAGCGATCCGGCCCGCCAAACGCTGAACATCGTTGATACATTTTGGTTTAGCTAGGGATGTAATAGTCGTAATCTTCTCCGGGTTAGCCTCGATTCCTCTGTTAGACACCAGGAAACCCAATGACTTGCCTGCCGGAACACCAAAGACACACTTGGCCGGATTAAGCATCATCTTGTAAACTCGCAAGTTGTCAAAGGTCTCCTTCAAATCATCCACCAGCGTCTCCTTCTGTCTTGACTTCACTACAATATCATCCACATAGGCGTGCACATTGCGGCCGATCTGTTTATGTAGGCAATTATGTATACACCGTTGATAGGTGGCTTGGGCACTCTTGAGCCCGAAGGGCATAGATACATAGCAGAAGGCTCCAAAGGGAGTAATAAATGCTGTTTTCTCCTGGTCCTTAACCGCCATCTTGATCTGATGATATCCAGAGTATGCATCCAAAAAACTCAAACGCTCACAACCCGCCGTGGCATCAATGATCTGGTCAATACGGGGAAGGGCAAAAGGATCTGCCGGACAGGCTTTGTTAAGATCTGTGTAATCCACACACATACGCCAAGTGCCGTTTTTCTTAAGAACCAGCACCGGATTAGCAAGCCACTCTGGATGGAACACCTCAATAATAAAACCAGCTGCTAAAAGCCTAGCCACTTCCTCTCCAATGGCTTTGCGTCTTTCTTTGTTAAACCGGCGGAGGAACTGTTTCACCGGTTTATACTTAGGATCCACATTAAGAGTGTGCTCAGCGAGTTCCCTCGGTACACCTGGCATGTCAGACGGCTTCCATGCAAAAATGTCCCGATTCTCATGGATGAACTCGATGAGCGCGCTTTCCTATTTGGGATCCAGGTTGGCACTGATAGTGAACTGCTTGGACGAATCGCCGGGCACGAAGTCAACAAGCTTGGTCTCAGCTGCCGATTTGAACTTCAGATCTGAGTCATGCTCTATAGTTGGCTTCTTTAAAGGGGTCATATCCACCAGATCAACATTGTCCTTATAATACTTCAACTCCTCCGTGGCACAGACTGACTCTGCATAAGCCGCATCACCTTCCTCACATTCCAAAGCGACCCTACGGTTCCCATGAACCATTATGGTCCCCTTGTAACCCGGCATCTTGAGCTGCAAGTAGATATAACAAGGCCGCGCCATGAACTTGGCGTAAGCCGGCCGGCCAAACAAGGCGTGATACGGGCTCTGGATCTTCACCACCTCAAATGTTAGTTTTTCCGACCGGGAGTCGTGCTCGTCCCCAAAGGCCACATCCAGGGTTATCTTACCAACAGGATATGCAGATTTGCCAGGCACCACACCATGGAACACCGTATTCGACGGTCTGAGATCTTTGTCTGTTAAACCCATGCGGCGGAATGTCTCATAGTACAATATGTTAATACTGCTTCCTCCATCCATGAGTACCTTGGTGAATTTATAACCCCCCACCTGAGGGTCTACCACTAATGCTAGCTGGCCCGGATTATCAACCCGGGGCGGGTGATCCTCTCTGCTCCACACGATAGGCTGCTCCGACCAGCGCAAGTAACATGGTAAGGCTGGTTCAACAGAATTCACCGCTCGCCTGTGGAGTTTTCGGTCGCGTTTATCCAAACTAGTTGTGAAAACATGATACTGCCCGTTGTTCAACTGTTTTGGCTGGCTCTGATAACCCGACTGCTGCTGCTGCTGCTGGCTGTTCTGATTATTCTGGTGATTGTGACTGCCCTGATTGCGACCTGAACCGGAAGCTCCATCGTGATCCGGCCCGTGGAAACCGGATCCTGAACCGCCACCTGATCCGTGATCATACCGGAAAGCATTAGAATTTTTGAACTCCTGCATGATATAACAATCTTTCCAAAGATGGTTAGCCGGCGCCTCCTTCGTCCCGTGCTTCGGGCAAGGCTGATTCAACAAATAGTTCAAACGGCTTGCGTTAGGATTGGGAGCCCCATTACGATTTGCCGCTTTACCTCTGCGCCGCTGCCCCCTGTCCTGTGCATTAGTGTTGGCCACAAAGTCCATGCTGCCATCCGCTTTGCGCTTGCCTCCGTTTCCATGACCCGCTAGTTTGTACTGCTGCTGTTTGGAGTTGCTATTCTTCTTTCCCTTCCGTGCTTCATCATCATTAGGCTCGGGATCCTTGGTACTGTCCGAATCGGCATACTTCACTAAAGCGGCCATGAGGGTTCCCATGTCATTACAGAACCGCTTCATGCGTCCCAACTTCAATTTTAGAGGCTCAAACTGGCAGTTGCCTTCCAGAGTTAAGATCGCAGAGTCAGCATTAATCCTGTCAGACGAGTGCAAAATTTCCAAAACGCGGCGCACCCAACGGGTCGTTGATTCTCCTTCCTCCTGGACACAAGCCGCCAGGTCTACTATGGACTTGGGCTGCTTACAGGTATCCTTAAAATTCCGTATAAACCGGGCCCGCAACTGGGCCCATGAGCTGATAGAATTGGGTGGTAGGCTCTTTAACCAAGTACGAGCCGTGCCCTCAAGCATCATGGTGAAGTATTTTGCACATGCGGCCTCATCCACGTCCAGCATTTCCATGACCATCTCATAACTCTCTACCCATGCTTCAGGGGGTAAATCCGCGGTGTAATTCGGCACCTTGCGTGGACCCTTGAAATCTTTGGGCAGGCGCACATTACGTAAAGCAGGGATCAAGCAAGGCACTCCCAAAGCGGATGTGACTCCTAGTCCGGCGAAGGTGGTAGAACAAACCGGCGTAAGTTGACCCGCATTATCCTGGGCTGCTAACTCGGCCTCTCTTTGTGCTCGGGCCCGGTCCACCACATCCTGCGCATCGCGGACACCGCCTGCCGGGCTATCGCCACAGGCTGCTTCACGGCCTCGCGCATTGCTCGATACGGCGGGTTCATTCAAGCGCCTGCTATAACTCCGGCTTGGACGGGGTGTAGAGTGGATCCGATCACGGCTGTATGAATATGCTTCCTGCTGAATCAGCACAGTCCGGAGAAGCTCCTTAACCCGGCGCGTCTCTATCGCTTGCGGAGAATCCCCTTCGACTGGGATGGCCTCTAACCGTGCAGCGGCCGCAACAAGGTTGTCCATAGGATTCGAATAATGATCCAGGGGCGTCTGGACCGGCGGAGGAACCACAATGTTTTGGTGAGGAGGTTCCATTAGGCGAGGTTGGACCGTCGCCCCTGGTCCTGGTGCCTCAATCCGGTTTGTCTCCGGGTACTGCGGCGGATTACTGGGTCCAGCTTCTGGAGTGTGAAAGAGATTTCGGGGGTCAAACCCTAACGGCAGGCGTGATCTGTGCTTCCGCTTCAAAACCTCCTGTGATGCGTTCTGGTCAAGCATGAGTTTATAGGCCTGGGCGTCCAAAGCGGCCCGCTCTGCAGCCATCCGGTCTTTTTCTGCTGCCAGATCCGCTTTGGCTTGCACGATCTGCTCTCTCACCTTCGCAATTTCTGCATTATGGGCCTCCTGATCCGCCGGATTGTCCTCTGCCATAAGCGCGGCTAGTGCATCAAACAGCTCAGATAGAACTTGAACCGACGGGCGCATAAGGCCTCCTGACCCTGCTGCTGCTGTCGCTGCTGATCCGGAGAGCATTGCTGCGGCGGTCGAAGAGTGATTCGCCGCCTGTGTGCCGGCCATGAATATTCCAACCCGGTTGACCTGGCCCGGGGGGTCCGGAATACTATCGCCATCGGAACAGCCCCTAATCTGGTCGTCTTGCAACTGGTACAGCGATTCGGTCTCTCCGGTCGAGGACTCGTCTTCGGAATAGACGACGGTCTCACTACCGTGTTCTGATTCGTCCTCACGCTCTCCTTCGTGGACGACCCCAACGAAGACACGCTTCACGGCCGGTTTAGCCCAGGTAGATCTCGCACGCTGAGCCGTCTCGATGAGGTTGGTGCAGATGTCCGGCTCAGGCCCAGGCTCACCGATTTTGCCAATGAAAACGTGTATGCCACCAAAGGGGACCCGGTACCCGTACTCGATCGAATCGGCCTCGGGACCCCATCCTGCGTCGTCGATGTAGATCCTGCCCCGACGACTCTTGGTCATCCGGCCCACAACCTAGCCTTCGAGTCCCTTGAGCTTGCCCTCCAAGATCGTCAAACCATCAAGCGATAGCCCCACGGTGGGCGCCAACTGTCGTGGATTTGTCACGGCAGATGTCCTAGCGAAAGGACTTAGTCGTGGAGCCATCGCTACTAGTTTACTTGAAGGGGTTAAAGCGGACACAAAGACACGAGGGGTTTATACTAGTTCAGCCCCTTCGATGAAGGTAAAAGCCTACGTCTAGTTGTGATGGAATTGATGTGGTCTGATGGCTAGGGAGCAAACAAGCTTCGCCTAGACTCGAGTTGTTGTCGTTGTCGTTGTCTCCCTTGAACCGCCGCCGGGTCGTCCCCTTATATACACAGGTGACGCCCGTCGGTCCATAGAGTCCCAACCGGTTCATATTCGTATCCCGGTTGGTATCTCTCTATTCCTAACTTACAATACAAGTTATACATCAGGTCGGTTTACGGTTACAGATTCTAAACCGACTATAGGCATTGGGCCTTCACCTGCTTATACCATTATGAAGTTAACCCGGCCCAAGTAGGCCGGTTTACGCCTAGTGGCAATATCCCCAACAAAACCCATTCGACAGATTCCAGAAGACCCTTTTTGGAAATTGATGTTAAAGGGGGCGAGAGAGAACATCAAAGCTTATCATTTGGAGATAGAGAGAGAGCGTCAAAACTTATCACCTTCCTTCTTAAGGGAGAGAGAGACCTTCTAGGGGGAGAGACCCTCAAAAGAAGAGAGAGATCTCCAGGGGGAGAGGATACTTAAGTAGAAAGTATTTCTCAAGGATCCCATATGCTTGGTGTTCAAGAGGAGAGATGTCCACATGTCTTCTTGAGGGGAGAGACATGTTCATATGATCTATTCTGCTCATTTTGCATTAGCATACATTAGCTCTGAACTTTAGCTCTGATCATCATTCATATCTTTCAGCTCTGTTTTCCTTCAGCTCTGATTTTCTGTTCCCTATCTTCTCCTAGTATCCCATGTTAGATTCAGGGGAGCAAGACATCTAAGGGAAAGAGATCATCTAAATTCATTGCATATCTTTTCTCTTGGGGACATGTCTAATTCAATGTGGTACTCAGTACTCACTCTCTACATGTCATCCCAGTCTTGGTATTCTTGTGGTTTCTTTTGTTTGTTATGGCTAGTAGATGCATCTGTGTTATCTAACCTTGTTTACGCAGGTTCATTCCATCCTAAGCCAACTCAAGACTACAAGGTAAGTATATGCATCACAATCATGTGTATGAGGAATTCTTCCTGATGTACATATTGTTTGCAAGAAGGACTCATGAGCATGAAGGTATTCTCTTCAACATCCTTTGCTCTGATGCATATGGCCAAGATACATGTAACATATTGCCTGCTCTATCATGCCTTTGCTCTCACATGCTTCTACATTCCATATTCACATGATTGCATACATGTAGGGGGAGCCTATGCTTGTTACATGTCTTTCCAAAGCTTTACTTGCTATTATTTATATCTTTATCTAAAGCTTTGATGTATGTTGCCATCAATTACCAAAAAGGGGGAGATTGAAAGCACAAGTGCTCCCTAGGTGGTTTTGGTAATTAATGTCAACATATCTCTTGTTGAACTAACACTTTTACCTAGTACATTTCAGACAAGTTCAACAATGGGGTGACATGGACTAAAGGATATGGGAACTCCTTCAAGATGCTAAGGGCAAAGGATTGGCTCAAGCTTCAAGCTCAAGACTCTTCATTTTACATTTTAGTGATCCAAGATCACATTGAGTCTATAGGCAAAGCCAATACTATCAAGGAGGGATGAGGTGTTGCTTAATGAGCCTCTTGCTTCAAGTGCTTAGTGATATGCTCCAAATACCCTCAAATACTTTCCCACTTCCACACATATGTCCTAAAACCTAGAGTCGAACTCAGCCCCACTGATTCTTCCTATCCGGCGCCACCGAGTTTTGATGTCTTAGCCACTGCCACAAACCCTAGGCAAATCGGTCTTACCGATAGGGATCTCGGTCTCACCGAGATGGGATTGTAATATCTCTGTGTATGTCCATTATCAAAATCGGTCTCACCGAGTTTGAGCAATCGGTACTACCGAGATTACAATGCAAACTTTCTGGTTAACTTATTATCAAAATCGGTCCCACCGAGTTTGATAATCGGTCCAACCGAGTTTGCCTGACCAACTCTTTGGAAAGCTTATTACCAAAATCGGTCTCACCGAGTTTGTGTAATCGGTCTTACTAAGATTACGTTATGCCCTAACCCTAACCGAATCGGTCCTACCGAGTTGCATTTCGGTCCCACCGAAAACCCTAACGGTCACATTATTTGCTAAATCGGTCTGACTGAGTTTAACAATTCGGTCCCATCGAGTTTGGTAGATTGTGTGTAACAGTTAGATTTTGTGTAGAGGCTATATATACCCCTCCACCTCCTCTTCATTCGTGGAGAGAGCCATCAGACTAAACCTACACTTCCAGCATCCTATTTCTGAGAGAGAACTACCTACTCATGTGTTGAGGCCAAGATATTCCATTCCTACCATATGAATCTTGATCTCTAGCCTTCCCCAAGTTGCTTTCCACTCAAATCTTCTTTCCACCAGATGCAAAACCTATGAGAGAGAGTTGAGTGTTGGGGAGACTATCATTTGAAGCACAAGAGCAAGGAGTTCATCATCAACGCACCATTTGTTACTTCTTGGAGAGTGGTGTCTCCTAGATTGGCTAGGTGTCACTTGGGAGCCTCCGACAAGATTGTGGAGTTGAACCAAGGAGTTTGTAAGGGCAAGGAGATCGCCTACTTCGTGAAGATCTACCGCTAGTGAGGCAAGTCCTTTGTGGGTGACGGCCATGGTGGGATAGACAAGGTTGCTTCTTCGTGGACCCTTTGTGGGTGGAGCCCTCCGTGGACTCGCGCAACCGTTACCCTTCGTGGGTTGAAGTCTCCATCAACGTGGATGTACGATAGCACCACCTATCGGAACCACGCCAAAAACATCCGTGTCTCCAATTGCGTTTGAATCCTCCAAACCCTTCTCTTTACATTCTTGCAAGTTGCATGCTTTACTTTCCGCTGCTCATATACTCTTTGCATGCTTGCTTGATATGTGTTGTGAATGTTAAACTTGTGCCTAAACTCCACTTAAACTTTAAAGAAACTTAAAAACTGCAACTTTGGCTCTTAGTGTCTAATCACCCCCCCCCTCTAGACACCTCTTCTCAAGGTCCTACACAACCTTATATTTTTTTTGCCGGAAATAGCCAACCTTATAGCCCACACTACTGTATGAGTGCATATAATAGATGATGGCTATAGATGACATGGCAGTTCCTTATAGCCATCGACTGGCTATATTATTAACCATGCTCTAATGCGTTTTTCAAAACCGCATTTGACTATTGACAAGATTAATAGTACATGAGATGTATAATGTGAAAATTATATCATTGGAAGCTCCTTTCACATACGAATTTGACAGTATGCTTTGTGTAAGTTGCATGTCATATATTATTACTCTAACATTTGGTCAAAGTTAGCCTCGAAAAACGCATTAGGCCCTGTATAGTAAATGGAAGGAGGGAGTAGTAGTGGAACTGGATCCTCTAATGTAGGTATCCCTGCCTTACCCTCCCTTTCGGTCACTTACTGGTGACCCCATGCTTGCTAGGCCCCGCATGTCAGTTACTCAATGGGTTCGGCCACGTCAGGGGATCCTCGTCTATAGTATACTCCCTCTGTTTTTATTTACTCCGCATAAAACAGAGGGAGTGGTAGTATAAATGACGCGGGCGGGGGAGGGGGAGGGACATCGGTTTGCTCTCAACTGCGGTCCCACAAGCGAGCAAAAACGCAAGACAAAGCGCGTTCCATTCGGTGAGCGACGTGGAGGGTCCAGCGTGCCGGGTTGCAACGCGAACGCGACAAGAGCGATGTACAGTCAAAACCGATTAACCGGTCGTCACCAAAACCACTATTCACACCAGAACCTTCGTTGCTCGGCCTACGCTAGGCACTTGCCCAAAACCACACCTAATCTCCAGCCCATTCCCCCACCTTTCAATCCCCTAGCCCGCATCAAGCGTCCCCTAGTTCGCCGGAAAGCCATGGTGCGCCGCAAGATCACGTACTACAAGATGCTGACGCCGGAGCGCCGCGCAGAAATCACGGTGGCGGTCGGCGCCACAGACCTCCGTTCCCAAGCTCGCTTTGCGGCGGGCCAATCCCCGAGTTCTCTAGAGCCAAGCTACGACGAGGAGGAAGCCGATCCAATGTTCATGGCGGAGGCCACGGTCCAGAAGGCCCCCGATGGGTATGAGACAATGGACGTCGACTTCGTGCCGGCGTCCGAGTGCCCCATGGTGCAGGCGGACCAGCGGTTCAACCTGGCGGTACTAAAGGAGGACTGGGAGGCAGAGGCTCAACTCGACATGGAGCGCGCGCATGCCACTGCCATCGAGGCTCTCCTAAAGGCGGAACCAGATGTCGTGGATGTGAACGGGGCGGCGGAGGCTCAACTTGAGGCGGAGCGCGTGGATGCCGCTGCCATCGAGGCCCTCCTGCAGGCGGAACCGGATGTCCTCGACTTGAACCGGGCGGTGTTCTCGTCCGTGCAGAGCACCCACACACTCCGCATGAACGAGTAGCTGGAGGCCGAGGACAACCACGGTGCGGAGACACACGTTGGCAGCTACGGCTGGTTCGCGCCGGCAGCCAAAGACGATGAGACCGTCTCGTTCCGCGAGCAGTGATAGATTTTTCTTTATGTTGTTGCTTTTATGGATCTTTTGCAGTGTAAAAACATATATTGTTATGCAAGTCGCCTGACTTTCATCATTTGGGTCAGTCTACCATTTCAGGCGGTTGGATGAATATCCTACGTCTCCTAACCATTCTTCCTCACCTCTTCTTCTTCCCCAACAGACCACTTCACGGGCCGTACGGATACTCCCCAACATGCGGTTGGATAAACATACTCTATGAACGGAAATTATGTGTCAGCGGTAGGATGGCTGAGTTTGGTTTGTTCACATGCGACAGCACGTGTCAGTGAGGGTGTGTTCCCTTGGTTGGGTTTGCGGCGTGCAGGAGCGACTGTGTGAGGGTGCGGTGCGACCGCGGCGTGCAGGAGCGACCGTGTGAGGGTGCAGTGCGACCGCGACAGCCGTGCGCAAGTGTACCTCCTTTTCATTTTGAAAACTTTAGGCAAGCTTGGCAAAAATGTGTGGCGAAGTATGGCAATGCAAGGCCTAGAGCCAAACAGGATAAGTACGTACATACTAGGAGTACTAGTGTTAAAAAATAAAGGCGGGGTTTTCCTTCGCGGGATTAATCGATACAAATCCTCGTTTGACATGTCAATTGATGCGTATTTTTTCTCCAAAGCCCAAAGAACTAACCATCTCACTCCTCATCGCTTGATTAATGCAGCACCATGCAAACCAACCTTCTCACTTCCGCATGCATGCATGGTATATTAATGTCCTTGGTTGCTAGTACAAGGCAAACCCCATCAATTTGCCTCCATTAGTGTTAGTGGCCTTTTGCAAATTGTAATTGTGATATACTGGCCTTGTGTACAAAAAAATGGAGGTAGTAACTATATTTGACTTCCTTCCCATTGCGGTGACGTCGACGATATCTCGAACATTGTGGTTTGGCAAAGTGCGTTCGACGGAGCACAACATTAAGGGAGACCAAGGTAAGTCGTTCGCAAGTGCCGCCTGCAAGCCGAGACAACCACCTTATTTTCATCTAGGAAGTCCGTTGAACCAAAGGACGCGTAAATGTACTAGCACTACTAGTACACAATAGCGTCGTCCGTCCAACTTAGTGCGGTGAGGTGGTTTCTCAAAGAAGATGATGGAGAAGCGGAGTCAGCGAAGAGTGAAATGATGGTTGCTTCGTTCGTGCTTTGTGATTTGACGCCTCACTACTTTGTGATTTGTGATAGAAGGGACAGGGGAGTAGACTCGATGCTCTATACTGTACATGCGTCCAAGCACGGGAGAAAGAGGAGAGACGTTGCATTTTTCTATTCCTTCAATCAATCAATCAGGGAGCTTTGGTTCCATCTTTTTGGCTTTGGCAGCACCTCCACAATGGTTCCCACGATGCCAAAAGCTATTTTCACATTTGGCTACACATTGTGGATGCCCTTAACCGTACCACTTGATTTTGCTCCTGTGTGCTATCTATACAAATCTCAATTATATTGATCTAAAAAATTATAGAATCAAGATTAGTAAAAAGGAGGTGATTTTGCCACGTGGATGGCGGTGGAGATTTTGATCTAAAAAATTATAGAATCAAGATTAGTAAAAAGGAGGTGATTTTGCTGCGCAGATGGCGGTGGAGGTTTCTTATTTTTAGAAGACGCTGTCCTGGCGGTTTGCTAACATGCGGTCCCACGTGTCAGTGCTTTACCAAGCCGATCCGCGTCCCACATGAGGCAGAATAACGGCAGAAGCAACCCGTGGTTAGCTTGAAGAAGATGAGGGAGAAGCGGATTCAGCAACGAGTGAAAGGATGGTTGCTTCGTCCCTCCAACTTCTTTTTTTAGCATTATTACTTTGTCCCTCCAACTTAACTGCGGGAAAGGTGCAGCTTTGTGATTTGATTTCTCATTGCTCATTACTACGCCGGCGCCATGACTGGGGTGCTTCACCCCGGCTGCTCGGCACTATATTTTGGTATGGCACGTGGACCCGGTAGCTTGATGTCCCACATGTCAATGAAAGGGACTAGAAGATTTATGAAAGCGACCACTCCACTCTTACGACGGAGGAGTACACGACACAGCGGCCCAGTGAACTGTCACTTGTACTGTATAGTACTATAGTTTTGCTGTTTCGCACGATCCATCGATACAAACCCAATTAAATAGGAAAGGGCGGGATTTTTCCCGCGCGGTAGATGATACTGGCCATACATTTCAAAGGTAGTTTTAATGTATGCAAACTGAATAATTAAGTAACAATAAGATATCTAGTAAAACTAAAAACATATATAACTTATTGTGTTAGAGTGTAGTAGTAGTGCTGTAATGCATAGTTGTTAGATTTAACATGCGAGAACGTGTAGAGATGTAGTTTTGAAGGGCCTACAGAGAGAAAAGCGTAATATGGTCACCGAACTTCAGAATAAGCTGATTACGGTCACTATATACGTTTTGCGGTGATTATACGGTCACTTGCTCATGGTTCAGCATCGGACTGCACTCTGTTGACCGGCCAAATAGTCTACATGGCACCATGTTGACTAGTTAACTTGACCATGTTCCTTGTGGGTCACACCTGTCAGTTCGCATAGGGAAAAGGTCAGATAAACACAAATTTATGCAGGCGCGACAAGACTCCAACCCGTGCGTGGGAATCACCTGGTTGTGTATGTGTCTGTCAG
Source organism: Triticum dicoccoides (assembly GCF_002162155.2). Taxonomy (NCBI): domain Eukaryota; kingdom Viridiplantae; phylum Streptophyta; class Magnoliopsida; order Poales; family Poaceae; genus Triticum; species Triticum dicoccoides. The sequence goes on from NC_041393.1 coordinate 465,806,965, forward strand.
GGCCTGATGTGTGCGCATGCATGTGTAGGTTGAGCACTTGAGCATGAGAGTGTGTGTTGGTCATGTGGTGTACTGGTGTGTGCATGCATGTGTGCGTGTGTGCGTGGCTGCATGTGTACGTGTGGGTGTTGCGTGCGTGCGTGGGTGCATGTGTTCATGTGAGATGCGTGCATGCAGTTCATGTGCATGCATGTGTGTGTGTATAATCACCACACCAGCTCCTATGTGTTAAAACAGACGGCTCATCATACCAATACAAGGCCACCTTGTCCGCTGTGCCCGCGATCATGGCTTCGAACCACCGTCCAATATTTTTTTGTCGTTTGTTTTCATTCTTACTAGCAAGATGCCCGTGCGTTGCACGTAACATCAAGATGCATTTGTATGACTAGTTTATCTTGTGAGAGAAAAGGATGAACGAGGGAAGGCCTTATTTGCAAATGTGGAGAGGTGTGTGGGTACCTTCTTGCAAAATTGCCATAGTTTCCTTCCTATCTGTCAGATATAAATCGGACAACCTATATTATAGGATGGCAGGCACACCATCATCACCAGCTCTGTTTTTTATAAGAGTGTATTTTATAAGAGTGTAGATGTAGAGTAGATACAAGCCGACATGTGGGCCCAATGATAGTGAGATAATGTGATGCAACACTAGAGGTGCCACATGGAGCGTTTATCTAGTCAACTAGTCGTGTCTTGAGCAAATATAGAGTTGTACGGTGAGCCCATGACTGTATAATAACCACAAAACGTAAATGGTGACCATAATGAGTGGATTCCGAAGTCCAATGTACGTATCATGCTTTCGCTTCAAATACAATGATCGTCACTGCATATATCGCGGGAGAAAGATGAAACATGCGTGAATGTGCTGGGGGCTTACTTTTAGAGGACCCGGAGATAGTTTGTGTGCGTACGTGAAAGGGGTGTAGAGGGGGGTATGCGATGGAGAGAGAGATGCTCTTCGTTTCTCTTTATTATGACTAACTTTATATATAGTATAAAAATATAAAATTCATAGTGCGGAATAAATATCATTGTGGGCACCATGCAATGCCAATTATCATTCATACTCCTCCATATAACTTTGTAATGTTGTATATATGTAGAAATTCTAAAATAATTTTTTGGCCACACTTTATTCAAAAGGAATGTTGTGTGCGAAATAAATGTGAAGAGAGGGCTTTTTAGATCAATGGGGTACGTGATGTAACATGTGTGAATGTGTAGTTGATGCATTTGGCAGGGCCTAGAGAGGTATGTGTGTGTATTACATATTCGAGAGAGGCATGGATAGAGGGGCCAGCGAGGGGAGGGGGGCGTGGGAGAGATAGCACGATAAATGAGAGTGGTCTAGAGAGAGAGACGAATATGACGTCACGGCGAGAGATTCCCTTGAGTGTGTATATGCAAGGGGGGAGGGGATAGAGGCACCAGGTGAATTTTTTGTGTGTGCTGTCTATGTTAGTATATGTGGGTGTGAGAAGATAACAAGACGTGGGGGCAGAGGGTGTGTCACCGCGTGAGGTCTGGTGGGTCAAGGTGAGGCCCTTCATTCGGTTCCGTCCTGCGCCACATTGGTCGGCCCGTGACACATTTAGGGAGACCCATGGATGACTAGTCATACAAGACAAAGATAGCAGAATTGTGAAGGACGCTGTGTCCACTAACAAAGTCGGCTAGGATTTGTAACCCTAGGTTCTCAGGCTAAGGTAAACCCTTATCTCTGATATTACTATTCATCCAACCTAACTTTAAGTGGCATCCTACACAATGCTCTGCTAGAATCATACTCGTCGATTAGGAAGAGAGGTGTGAGACAATGCGTGAGAGACAAGCCTAAAGATAATGTGCGTACAGGAGACACATATGCAGGTCTAGGTATATAGAAAGGGTCGATGGGGATTGTGCGTGTGTATGCTTGTGAGAGGAAGAGTGCTTGTGATAAAGGTTAGTGAAAACAGTCATAAATGGTTATGAGAGGGAGGGAGGGTTATATCGAGAGCATGTCTGTGAGAAAGACACCTCGGGAGAGAGTGTGTGAGCATATGTGAGAGACCACCGATGGAGAGTGAAACTACACATAAAAGACTGATGTACACATTGATTAAAGATATAAACTGTATCCAAATATTAGGATGGGATCATGATATTTGCAATTCGCGCAAGGAACGGTCATTGATCCATCAAACATCTAGATTCTATCGAATTTGAGCATGTCTATGTTATTATTCGACACAATTGATCCACATAGTTAGTATTTTGAACTCCAGACAATGCATCACTTTAGCAATCGAATATAAACGTGAGTATAGTTCATGTTGTGTGTGTAAAGCACATTATACATATGAAAGTTACACAATGAACATTATAAATAGCTACCTATGAACCAGCATACATTTGAATTCAACTTAAGGTGGTTTAAAAAAATCAAATTCAACATGAAGTCCATTCAATTATTTGAATTCGATATCATGGCATTTGTAAATCATACCTAAATTATGGGGGCACCAATCTTTGCTCTGATTTTGTACATAATATCATATGTAGTCGTATACAAAATAGATTCAAATTTAGCTCCTCCATTCCAAAATAATCGTAGTTATAGGATTTTCAAGTGTTAAAATTTCAAAAAGAAGCAGATAATTTAATGAGGTTTTCAAACTTACATGGTCAAATTTAACGTTGTCTATTTAGGTCAATCCTCAAAGTTCAAGAGTACTCTAAATGTGAATACTTGTGTTTCAAAATTTCGAACGAAGCACCAAAAGAGCCTCTACTTGCCTAAAACCGCGTGAGACCAATGTTTGGTAGTACAAGGAAATTACTTTCTAATAACTCCGACCCGTAAAACCTACCGGCCCGACGTCCAAAGGTCTAAACCGGGGTAGGTTTGTAGCTTCATCTAGACGCCACACAACCGCCTCCAAAAAACATTCATACATTATGGCCGCCTAAGCACACATGCGCGCAGCTGAAACCGCTCCTGCCCACTATTTGGGACACCTGGGATTACCATCCTACCCCCGACCCGCAGTAGGTCCGAAATTTAAGAGGGGGCAAAGTTTGTACTTTCCCCAAATTTCAAACAAGCGCATCCCATCTTCTGTTAAAAAAAGCCAAAACAAGCGCGTCCCAGGCCGAAACATGGTTCTCCCTTAGCTCCCCCTCCCCCCGCCCACCCGTCCGATTCCCCATTCGTACTCCATGGGCGCAAAAACTACCTCTCCACCACCCGCGAAACCCCAGTGTCCTCCGTCCGCCACCCCATCCCACCCATCAACCACCGCCCTCCTCCATCACACCGGAACCGATACCCCGATGTTGTCGTCCACCGCAACCTCAACCGCAACGCCCTCCACGGCTAGTAGTTGAAGCCGAGGCTGAGCCATCCGTACCCAAGCTAGTTCAACCATGTCGTCCTGCGCCTCACCGCTGCCGCTCGAACTTCACCATCGTCCACCGCACCGAAGTTGTTCCTGCTACGCCATCCTTCGCCGCCTCAGATCTGCTTCCCCTCCGCTGATATATGGCCACGGCAACACAGTCAACAATTTGGCCATGGGTTTGTCCAAGGACCCACCATCCTCCAAAACATCAGTTCCCCCGGGAGAAAAAAGAAGATCGCCGCGACATATGGAGGAGACCACACTGGCAACCGATAAGGGTACTCCTCTTCCCTTATTCGTGCAAATCTTACGGGTCTGCTTGCACGGTATTCATCCCACAGAAGACACTAGTTGATCGCTTCTTCTTGATACTAGATGTTCCTAGTAACTCGCGATGCACAAGGTTTCTCCTCATATACTATTTCACCTTAGCTAGAGGTCTGTCGCCCCCTGGATTTCAATTCCTAGTCAGTTGATTCCCAATTAACGGAAGCATTCCTCGGCATAACAGGCGCTAGTCCGCCTATTACGCTGGGGAAGCAGTGCCTCGTTGTTTATCTTAGGGGTGTGTGGGGCCTAGAGCTGCTGGCGCCTGATCTGGAGGTCGGCCGGGATTAAAGGGATGGCCTGGGGCACTGCCAAGCATGGCGGTGGTGTGAGGTCGAGGGGAGGGCGGGGCGGCGGAGGCAGGGGTCTGGGCCAATGGTCGCTGGCGGTTCGAGAAAGATCGTCAAAAGTGACTGGCAGGAGGTAGACGAAGGCCATCTGCTCGTTCCTTATAGATCGGACGGTTCATAAAAAAATCGATTGACCTATTTATTTTTAGTCGACTGTTATCTTGATATGACCACATGTGGTGGTGTGTAGGAGGAGTACCTGCATTTCCCGTGCTCATATATTACAAAATCATACGGAGTAGAATCTAATTTTGTTTGCCATGCAATGTTGTAGAGCTATCATATGTTTCCTGTCATTTATTTTTCAGCCACCTGCTATCTACTACTTTTACAGTGCACTAGTTCTGCACACACTTCACCCATACTCTCACTATTGTGTTTTTATGCAAGGGTATTTCAGATTCTGCCTCGAGAGAAGCAAAAAAGAAAAGAGAGAAGTCGCTCCAGCTTGGTATGTGGGTAGGCAAGGCACGTTACAACGCTATAAAGGGTGCAGTGTCAGCAGATGGAGACGGTAAATGTAGCTCTGGAGTTGATGACCTCGCTCGCAATGAACCACCATCCCAGGTGCTTGCTTTAACTTCGCAGTGTCATATGTGGTTGCATGTTCCATATGGTGTCTAGCTTGTATTCGAAAGGCCGAAGTCGGTCTTTATTAAGATAAGGAAAGATATCTTTTACATGAACCACCATCCCGTGAGCACCAGAAGACAAATAGCTAGTCAGGGCACTAGCCGAGCTAGTGACAAGCCCAGCACAGACAGGCATCACCTGGAAGCCAACTAAAAAGCCACGATGGTGGCAAAGCAGCCCGCCTCCCACCGGGCTCTCAGGTCCTAGATGATCATGCTCACCACTCCAGCCGGATGTCTAGCTTGTATTGCTTCCAATTTGGTTAAATTGCATCTTCTTAGCTTACACATTATACCTTTGAATATGACATGCCTTTCTGTTTTTGGTACATACTAGTACATCTGTCTATTAACCATGTTCTTACATCAAACTAATGTTCTTGTGTATCCCTCATCAATCACTTATGATGAGGCAGTCAGGCAAGTGGACTACTCCTCATTTAAAGAATGCAGCGTCAGCCTCCCAACATGTTTCTCAAGAAACAGCAAGGCTAGATGAAGATAGTGAATGTAGCTCTATAGTTGATTACCGCATTTCCCCTACACTAGCATCGCAGTTGCTTGCTCTAACTTGGCAGCGTGATATGTGGTTTCATGTTACATATGGTGTCTAGATTGTAATTCTTCCAGTCTGGTTAAACTGCATTTGCTATTCTGCTTAGCTTATACATTATACCTGTTAATGTGACATGCCTTCATGTATTTAATACATAGCACATATGTCTATTAAGCATGTCCTTACATAAAACTATTGTTTTTTTGTATCCCGCATCAATCAATATGACGAGACACCTTTAGAATATGCAGTGCGATATTAGTTGCATCTTTCATAGGATTTATAGCATGCGCTGCTTCTAATTTGTTGAAATGCCATTTATGATGGGACGCTTTTAACTTGGTAGAGTCATATTGGTTGCATCTTTCATGTGGTGTCTAGCTTGCATTGCTTCTTATTTGTTGGAATGGTTTCTGCTTAGTTTACACAAACAGTTGTGAACATGCCATGCCGTCCTGTTTTTCGTACATATTCCATCTTGGTATCATGTGTTTGCCTTACATCAAAGTAGTGATTGTTAGTATCATGCATGAATGAGTTCTGAAGAGAAAATTTTATTGATTTTTCTTGTCGGTTTTACTTGACAATACAAAATCAATAAAGCGGAAAGAAGTTAGCAAGGCAGCGGATAAAGGTGCTCCTTCCAAACGGAGGGCCTCTACAGATTCTACTCCTCCATCCCCCAAGATGATTTGCAAGACAACACATGCATAGACACTCAACATAGCTGTGTTGATGATGAGCACGTCTCCCCTAGTGCACCAGCATCAGTGCTCCCTCTAACTTGGCACTGTTATATGTGGTTGCATGTTATGTGTGATGTCTAGCTTGTATTGCTTCTAATTTTGTTGAATTCCATCTGCTTACTTTACACATTATACTTGTGAATAAGACATGTGTTCCTATTTCTAGAACATACAATATATGTCTAGCACACCATGTTCTTACATCAAATTACAACTGTTGTGTAACCTGCAACAATCACTTATCATAAGACACGTTTGACTTGGGAGTGTGATATAGGTTACATCTCACATTCTTTTCTAGCTTGTACTACTAATTTGTTGAAATGGCACTTATGACGAGAAAATTTTAACTTGGTAGAGTGATATTCATTGCATCTTTCATATGGTTTCTAGCTTTCATTGCTTCTAATTTGTTGAAATGCCTTCTCCTTAGTTTACACATCATAAAAGCTGTGAATATGCAATGTTGTGAATATGCAATGGCACTAATGATGAGAGACCTCTAACTTGGTAGTGTGATGTTGTTTGCATCTTGCATATGATTTATTTCTTGTATTGCTTCACATTTGTTTAAGCGCCATTTATGATGAGACATTGTTAACTTGGTAGAGCGATATTTGTAGCATCTTTCATATGGTGTCTACCTTCCATTGCATTGCTTCTAATTTAGTGAAATGTCTTCTGTTTAGTTTACACATCATAGTTCTGGTTATCTCTTCCGTCCCGTTTTTCGTACATATTACATCCTCCTATCATGTGGTTGTCTAACATCAAAGTTCAGTTCGTCTGTATCACGCATCAATTTTTTCTGAAGAACTAAATTGTTATTCGTTTTTCTTGTCGGCTTGACTTAACATGGCACAGAGAAATAGGAAGAAACACAGAATGGTAGGGAATGGGACGCGGAAGAATCCTGCAGATTCTGCTGGTACTGATGGTGCAATAGAAGGTCAAAGTCCAGCGGAAAATTCTACAAACAGGGTATCCCGTGCTACACGAGTTGCAGAAAAAGCCAAACAGAAACAAATAGCTGCCACCAAACAAGCAGAGACAGCCCTAGTTCTTGCAACACCTTCCATAGTACTACCAGCTGCACGAGTTACTCATGTGTCAACTGAGCTAGCAGCACGTTCCCAAGCTCCCTTGCCACCTGACACTACTTCCCAAGCACTCTTGACACAAGACGAGTTTGCAAGATCATATGAACCTTGTGAGCTTCAACAGCAAGAAGGTAGTTGCTGGAGTCAAGTTACAGTTGCATGCTTCTTTATATGTAGTCTCATAGTTTGATGTACACTAACACTTCCTATGTTCGTTGTTGGACTAGCACCTAGGCGCAAGAGGAAACAAACATCAGGGATAATGCTCGATAGGTTAACTAAATCTAGAGGAGGAAGAATGGAGATCCGTTTTGAGGCAGGTTTAAAAAGGCAACGTGATGCTACAGAGTCAGCCAAGTTAGTATCAGAGGCAGTGGTTGCCGTTATGTGTCATGTACGTATCCTCCCAACATGGATTTAGTACAGGAATGATAAAGACGAAACCCAGTTCAACACCTTCCTCGACCATTTATCTGTAAGTATGGTTATGTATGGAAACTAGTAATATCGTCTTGCTCTGTCCATACTTTCTAGGTTGCTGATAATGAGACTCCCATAATTTTCAACAGATGAGGTTCAAGTTGGATAGCCAATATGATGCAACTAGACAAGGTTGCACCCATGTTTTCAAGTATGCTATGCGACAATATCGGTATAACTTGAGGAAATCTCACTTTGAAGGCAAGGCTAACAGTGAACTTGCCCAAACATCTCCAGTGGAAAATATATAGGATGAAGACTGGAGAGGCCTTGTTAAACACTGGTCTGATCCGAAGTATCAGGTACATTATATATGTGTGATCAGATCACATGTTGAAGTCCTATTTACGCATGTGCCACACAAATCTATCTTCTTGTAGGTGAACTATTCAAAGAACAAGGCCAACCATACGAAAGTGAAATTCCAACAGATGACATGATCTCGTAGCTATATTGCACACTGCGAGGCTCTTGTAATTAGCTGTTGTTTCACTCTTTTCGCTGTACCATATTATCAGATCTATATTGACTTGTTCCAAATGCAGACGAAAGCCTGCAAGGACCAAAAAGTACCTGAACCAAATGCTGTGGAAATCTTCAAGGACTGTCACACCAGCAAGAATAAGGGCATGACTACACCAATCAAAGCCGCTGTTGTAAGTCCTTAATCCTCATGCCTAATAACTACTACTTACTCTGACTTGTGCCTTGAACTGCATGGTTTGCAGCCAATTTCTATTAATATTTTCAATTTTAGACACAATTGTCTTAGCGTATCATTGCACCTTACAAGGTTTAAAAGAGAGGAGTGATGTTCCTTTGATCTTGACCTGTAATCTAGTTCTATGCTGAACTTGCCCACACAATGTTACAATTGCCTGTTTGTCTGTTCTTAGTTGTTTTGTGATATGAATGATGTCATACTATGCTTATTGTATTATAAACTTTGTCTCTTTATCCTTAGCCCTCAATACAATGTGAAGAAATAGACAATACATTAGCGATGGTACATGGTCATATGTTGGAACCTGGTTTTATTATGTACTTTGCAATAAAATACAACTAATATTTTACATGGGTTCACCAGAATAAGTTCTGTATATAGACCAAAGCTATTTTGTTTGGTTTTGTTGCCTCCTTAATATCTTCTGTTCTGGTACTACTAATGTTAAAACTCATCTTTTCAGCAAGCTATGAAAAAAATGGTGGAACCGCCACCTTTTGAAGGTGGCAAGGCAACTATAACCGCAATGTCAGCTCTTGCTGCAGTGGGTCAGTACCTGTCCACTAACAGTGCCAAAAGCACGTTCCTGCATAATACTGGGTTGGTTGTTAAGGCAATCTCGTCCAAACTGTCTCATGATCAAGATATGCAAGCTCAAAACAATGTTGTATCTGTGCTCCAGACACAAGTCCATTCCCTAACAGAGACCCTTTGTGAAACAAGGAGAGACATTGTTCGATGTCGTCAAGATATGCATGGTTTTGAAACCAGACTATCAGACATTTGCTATGTTGTTTAGGAGCCTAGGAGAAATGAAGGCAAAGGTTATGGTGCTCCATCGGACAATACAACATGAAAACATAACAGTCAGGTCAAGTGAACTGAGCTTCTGAACTTCTGGTGCTGCATTTATCTGCTAGACTGTTAACTTTTATGCCGACCTTCCTTTTGTTTTATAGTTGTAATTTGTTTTGGTGTGATACAAAATTTGTTCTTAACATGCAACCACCGGCTGAAGAAAACAACAAGCCATTTTTGTATAGTGTAGGGTGTTCCCTATATTTGCACTGGTGGTGATCTTTGATGACGAGTGGATGTAATCTGTGCAATCGCCTTAATAGCCTAGCGTTAGTTTCGGCCTTATTTATTTCCTAGTCTTCTTTTTCCCTAGTTTGCTAGTGGTCAGAACAACCATGTGCCATATACGGATAGTGGTAACCTTGACCCTGCTACGGGCCGTAGGATCCATGGGTCTCCTACGGGCCGTCAATAAATGGGCCTCCAACAGGGCCATAGAATCGGTGGGCCTCGAGCCGTTAGATAAATGGGTCTACATGGGCCGTAAACGAGCGTAATTGGTATCGGCCCAGAACGGTAACGGGCCGTTAACAGGCCAGAGGACAACAAAGGCTTAATTCTGTCATAGGCATAACAGGTCATTAATGGACCGGAGTATAGGACGGCTGGAAACGGTGCAACGGGTTAACAGGCCAGAAACGGGCCGACTCTTGCCACGGGCCAAATTTGGTCCATTAGGGGAATAGGCCAGTGATGGGCTAGAAGTAATCGAGGGCCGGAAAGGAGCCCAAGAATGTATGGGCCGTCAATAGGCTGAAAGCTAACACATGCTGGAAACGGCCCATGTGAATCACGGGTCGTTAATGGGTACAACGAAATTTACTGTTCATTATGGACTAGAGTCACCGTGGGCCTCTAAAGGGCCTAAAGTTACGAAGGCCTCATATGGACCGAAAGACGTCGTGGGCCATACATGGGCCGAAAGTGAAACGGTCTTCTGTTATATTCGACGGCCCACATGACGTTGTTGGGCCGATTTCCGTTAGGCCCTAACGGGCCGTGAGTTACCAGGCCGTAAAAATGGGCTATTTGTGAAGAGACAGTTAACAGGCTTTTCATGGGCCAGCCCATTAACTTTTGACCAAGTCAAACGGGTCGGCTTTGTAAGCTAAATGGGCCAGTGGTGGGCCGTCGCACGTGTCGACATATCATAGGCGCCTATCTGACCCACTGACAAGCTGACACGTGTTTCATCCAGCCAAACAAAATTTTACACGTGGAAATTTCCCATTGGTCTGGGCTGTTAACGGGTTATCGGATCCAAAACCCGACCCGATAGCTTAACGACGTTCCGTTATGATGGATTCGACGTGTCGGTCACCCTTGACGAAAGCACTTCTGTGACGCGCGTTTTATCGTCATGGAAGTGGACACTTCCGTGATGATAATTTTGGTAATGTCATGGAACACTTCTACAACAGCACATGTATGACTATCTTGATTCTGTCATAAAATTGTCATGGATGTACATGCATGACAAAAAACGCGACCTACTGTGACAAACACGTATCATCACGAAAGTGTATTTTTTTGTAGTGGTGGCGGCATACACCTGGCCCGCCACCGCCGGCGCGGACTACTGCTGCGGTGGCGGCTGGTCCTCCTCATCACAGGAGGAGATGACAATCTCCACCTTCATCAAGGAGACGCGTGCCGATGAGGACGATGACCCCGTAGTTCGAGGGTGGCGATGCTACGATCCGCCCGAGCCCACCCTGGAACCACTGCCTGCCGGCGCCAACGCCCATGACTTGCGCTTTGCTGGAGTTATGGAGGGAGATGGGCAGGGAGAGGAGAGGAGGAGGCGGATAGGTTGCGATGTGGACAACACCGGAGCGTGATATGTCTCCAACATATCTATAATTTTTTTATTGGTCCATGTTGTTATATTATCATTCTTGGATGTTTTACAATCATTTCATAGTAACTTTATATCATTTTTTGGACTAACCTATTAACATAGTGCCCAGTGCTAGTTGCTGTTTTTTTGCTTGTTTTTTACTTCACAGAATATATCTATCAAACGGAGTCCAAATGCAGCGAAACTTTTTGGAGATCTTTTTTGCCAGAAGACAACTTGGGAGCCAAGGAAGCACCAGAGCGGAGGCCCGTGGAGCCCACAAGACACCAGGGTACACCAGAGACCCCTAGCGTGCCCTGATGGGTTGTGGGGTCCACGAGGTCTCCTCCACTGCCTCTCAGCTCTATAAATACCCAAATATTCCAGAAACCTTAGGGGGTCGACGGAACACACAATTCCGGCCGCCGCAAGTTCCAGAACCACGAGATCCAATCTAGAGCCCTATTCCGGCACTCTGCCGGAGGGGAAGCCGGAGGGGAACACGGTCACGAAGGGGTTCATCATCCTCATTGGTGATCCTCCGATGATGCATGAGTAGTTCACCATAGACCTACGGGTCTGTCGTGGTCAGATGTCCTAGCGTAAGGACTTAGGTGTGGAGCCATCGCAATGTAGTTAGCTTGAAGGGGTTTAACGTGACAAGGGACATAGAGGGTTTATACTGGTTCGGCCCCTCACGGTGGAGGTAATAGCCTAATCTAGTGTAGAGTGGTTATTGCTTGGGCTTCGTCTACCAGGGAGCGAATACGCTTGACCTAGTTCTCGATCTCTTCTTTTCTGCCCTAACTCGCCATTGGGTTGTCCCTTTATATACACAGGTTGATGCCCAATGGCTTACAGAGTCCCGGCCGGCTCATAGACAATGTGTCCGGCTTGGTGGCTAACTAAGCCTGCCTTACAATACAAGTTACTCTCATGACGGTTCATCCTCTTGGGCTCTAAGTTGCCTCTGGGTCTTGGGCCGTTAGCGGGCTGCTATGACCCGCCACCTTCATGGGTTATCTCTCGTGGTATAACCCAGCCCCTCCTGGGCGGTTTATACCCAGTAGTTACATCCCCAACATTAGGCCCCAGGTTGATTTGAACTTGTTCATATCAATCTTCAACACCTGACTTGTAAAATCTGCATCACTTGTTGTAACTCGCCATGACGTCAGCTCTTGGAATCTTCTTAAACCACCATGATGTCATTTCACCTTAACTCTGCACGAGGCCCAGAGCATCTTAACTGATCCTTATCTTAATAAACGTCCCCAAAATCAAGGCGTCACTATAGCCATATGATGATTTTGGCCTCCTTGATTCCCGTGCATGCCTTGTACTCGCCCCCCATTATAAATAGGGACATGGGTCTTCCTCATTTTCTCCCTCGCCTCCTTCTTCGTCTTCCTCCTTCTCTCAGCCGCACGAGTGCTCGAACTCCGCCGCCATGACCTCTAGCCGCTGCGTCAACTCAGGCCGCCGCATCGACCTGACTAGACCAGAGAACTCCAGTGCGCCACCGCTGATCCTCATCACCTGTAGGTGCACCTCCCCCTTTCATCTCAGGTCTGTTTTAGGGTTTGTGTTGTTCATCGGTGTTCTTGCTGTTCCTAATTACCTTGTTCAGCTCCTATAGCTTTTAATCTGGATAGGCCGTAGATCTTGCGCGGAAGTAGTTTTGTCACCATTTTTGTCATTAAAGTAGCATCTCTCTATAGAAAACAACACCAACGCATCAAAGTTTTTTCACTGCTTCCACCTTAGGTTTTACTTTCACTGCCTTTTCTGTACTGTCATAGATCCGAAATTATAGCTCTAGCTTGTGAAATCTGTTTGTCCGCCCCTTATCAAAATTTTCACTTGATAGATTTAAATCCCCAAAACTACCATGGCGGCTTATGACATGAACCGTGACCCACCATATAACGTTAGGCCCTACTTAAGCTACCATCATCCACTTAAGTCAATAATCCGGCCATCTTCTAGTTTAACCAAGCTGGCTTTTTCTGAACTGAATCTCTATAGCTTTATCCTTGTATAGCAGTTGAAACAACAACTTGTAACTCGCCACATATCTGCCGGTTTAATAACATCTTGAATTGCTCTATTGTAGGCCGTGCACCCAATCATGAGCAAGAAAGTTACATCCTGCGACCGGGTCCCATCCATTGTACCGAAGCAATGCTTGAATATTATGTAAAGATTGGTTTCTTATTGGCCAAAGACGTCATTCACTGGCGTGCTCCTAATCCGCGTGAAGCCAAACCTCAGCTGCAAGCCGACGAAGTTATTGTTTTCACCAATCACATGAACCGGGGTTCTCACCGCCCGGGTCAAAATTCTTCTGTGATGTTCTGCACTTTATGCAACTTCATCCTCAAGATATCGGGCCCAACTCCATTTCCAATATTTGCAATTTCCAAGTCTTCTGTGAGGTATACCTTCAAAAAGAACCTAGTGTCGACCTCTTTAGAGAGTATTTCTACCTGAACCGCCAGAATGAATTTACTAACGGCCCCAGCCAAGAACTCAGAGAGGTCTCAATTCAGCGTCGCAGAGACGCCATTTCCCTTATGCTTCCCTTCCAATCCATCCCAAAGATTGGAATCAAACCTGGTTCTACTGCAAGGACACTTCTCCTGCTAATGAAAATCCCTTACCAGGATACCGTGATCAACAACTCAACCCAAAGCATCCTCTTCCTGGCCGGTTTACCACTGCTGAATGGGAAAAACTTGCACCTACCTTCTCAAAGGTTAGGGCATTACTGGGCAACGGATTAACCGAGATTGATCTGGTTCGGTGTTGGTAGCTTGGAGGATTATACCCTTAAGCCGCCGGCCCAGTTTAATGTACTGGTGATACCAAAGACTGACTGCGTTACAATTCAAAGCGTTTGACTGATAAAACTATCAATGATATGACCAAGACTCTTCTCAATGAAACCTTAGAAAGCTGCAGCAAAGTGGGTCTGAATCCCTTCTGCGAACTTAACCCGGCACCGAAGGTATGCCTGTCCAGTTTACATACTTTCACCTCATTGCTCGTAGAATCTGGAAATCCTAACTTTTATTATAAACTTTCTCAGGCAGGATCCGCTTTTTGGGATAAGAGATATGATGAAAAAGCCGCCAAGAAGGCCAGGGCCAAGACCAAAGCCATGAAGAGAAACAAAAATACATCCACTACTTCTGATATGTTTAACATGGATGGAGATGAAGAGTCGGAGGTAGACCTTGATTCCCTTGGTTCCTTTTTCGTCCATCTCATTAGCACTGATTACTATCAGGACGACGCGGAGAGCAGCCAGGCGGCTGATGACGAGGTAACCATTATTTCCTCCAACTCAGAGCCTTTGCCAAGACAGAAAATCCGAGGCATGATCCAGAAAGTAAGGTTTTCTAACCCTTTAGCTCACATGGATCCCAACTTTATTTTGAAGCAACAACATTATGAGAACCGGTGCAGAACCCGGAACAGTGGAGGCGGAGAACTTTCCTCCAGTTTTCCTAACACGCCAGCCCCACACAAACGCCGGAATGAGGTATTCAAAAAATCCGAATCTTATTTATTTTAACCCAGATATTATTCATCCAGTACTTCATGCTTCTGATTCGAATTATCAGGGGACCTCTCATTCTTTTTCCGGCGACTCTTCTTAGACTCAGCTTCCTCCTTTAAAGACTGCCCCTAGGTACCAACTTAAACCTGTGTTTATCATCTCTAAATTCATACTAACTTTCTGAATCCTCTTGTAGTGGGAAAGCAAGCCTAGGAAAAAGGCCAGAACAACCAAACCCACAGAAGATCCCAAACCTCGTGAGCCGAAAAAACAAGCACCAATTTCTGAGGCCTCCGTGCAACAACCGGATGATCCTGCTGTGACCCGCCACCATAAAATCATGGCACCCCTGCTGATCCTATGGTTACTGATCCCTTGGTTGCTGAACTGCCAAGCCCAACTAAGCCTCCAAAACCGAACACTAAAGAAGTTGTGGTCACTGGCATTGGTTTTCAAGAACCGAGGAACCCTGTTGCTCTGGCTAAACATTCTGCCAAGGAAGAGCTGGTCGAGAGGTGCAAGGTCAAATTCGACATGGCCAATTACTCACAACTGAGCATTAGTGAAATCTTCTCCGGCTATCTAAATCAAGTACACAACAGCCGTGATGTGGAAATTGACATTGTCAAGCACATGCATCAGAAACATGAGGTATTAGTTCTTGTTCTCATATGAGATATATTCCTTTAGCCCCCAAGTCTACTGAATATGATAGAATAGAATATACTGTAGACTTGCTAAATAGCCTTTTTACTATGCTTCTGAGTAAAAACCTGTAGCTCCCAAGGGTCGGCTTAAACTATTAAGTTAAGCCGGTTCTTCATTTAATAATAATCAACTTTGCATCTGTAGCCCCCAAGGGCCGGTTGACTCTGTCACTGCATCATAAAACAAGCTTTGCATCCATTAGCCCCCAAGTGCCAACTGCTATTGCTTGCAAAGGGCTTGGGACTTATAAATATATATAGCTCCATAAAGAAACTTTCTGCACCCATTAGCCCGAAAGTTCCAAGCGCTATTGCTTGCAAAGGGCTTGGGACTTATCAATATATGTTGTTTCATAACTCTTCATATTTGTTTGGATTTCTTCTTTCAAGAAGCATCCAGTCAATTTCAATCTCAGCTGACTGACTTGAAATCCCAGCTTGAAGCATAAGAAGCTGAGACCCGGAAGGCTGACTCCAAGTTCAAATTTAGCTTGGATGAAAATGAGAAGCTCAAAACTGACTTTAATGCTGAGAAAACCGCCTGGGCTGAAGAAAGGGTCGCCTTGATCCAAAGGGCTGAGAAAGGTGAGGCCTCATTGGAGGAGGTCACAACCAATCTCACCGGCTTAAAACACCATATTAACCAGATGACCTTTGCCATTTTTCGTAAGATCTGTTTATATCATAGTGACTTTTTCCTCTTCATGTTATAAACCGCCAAATAAGTTAACCACAATATGCCATGCAGGTCCCAGAAGAAGCAATCTTGGGAAGGAGACGCTGCTAAAGCTCAAGGCGGTTTATACGTTAGTAGAACAACTGTATGCTGGAGCTCAATGCACAATAGCCGCCATCTCCCCAAGTAAACAAACACCATCTCTTCTCAGCAACGTGTTAAGCAACCTTTCCGTCTTGCTAGCCAGGATTGAAGAAAACAAGCGGTCAACTGCGAGAGCCGGTGCCCTTACGGCTTTAAGCCAGGATAAGGCATGGCAATCACTAGACCTGGCCGAGCTAGCCACTGGCTGTCCCAGTCTAAAAGAGGATGGGTCTCCTTTTGACAAGAAAGACTATGCTGCCTGTGTAAAAGGATGCGTCCTCTGGCGAGTCTACTTGTTGAAGAAACTGATCTATCCAAATATCAGGCGGCTTACACGGTAGAAAATAAGAAGATGCCGACGCCGGCTTATAAGATTGCAGATCTTATCCCTCCAATCCATAAGCATACTTTTGCCCCGAATATTGATCTGTTTGAGCTGATCGATGACGATGCTGAATTTAAAGCCTTGACTAGTATCAATTGGTCATCGCCTGACTTCCAGCCGGTGGAGGAAGAAGAAGAACTGGTGCAGGATGACCCAGAAGCTTCAAACCGCCAAGGCTAGGAGAACTGATCCGCCGGGCGGTTCTTTATTTGCACCACTAGGAGCTATTTAAAAAACAATTTATCCATTTGGGCTCTCGGAGCCATGTAATGGCTAGTTAAGTACTGATCTGTCGTGCCATCATGCATGTTTTGTTTGCATAACACTGCTGATCCATCATTGGGAAATCCGTCCCTTATGCTTTATGGTATGATCAAATATGCAGATCTGGTTTGTCGTTTTCCCTGTATATAAACAGACAACAAGTGCCCTGGCGGTTTACCCCAGGGCTGGTCATGATACCCCATATAAAAAACTACTGAGGAGTGAACAGTCCATAATCAGGGCCGGTTTGTAAAAGACCTTATATAACGAAATAAATATCATACCTGTGATATTTGTTCATACTGCTGACTTATCATAAGTCATGTGGTAAAGGCAATAGCCCATAGACAGAAGCACAACACCATGTTCAATATATTCATACTTCCGGCTTATAACGCCGCATGCAGCAAGGGGTGATATCCAAAAACTTGAGCGGAAAGCTCTAAGCATATGATCATTATATCATGGTGACTTAAAGTCCAAAGCCAGGCCGGGTTAATAACACTTCTGATAAAGATATACATGAACCATAAGGCATCATGGCCCTAATTGGTTTTTCAACCATGTATTGATATGTGACAAGAGACAAAAACTCCAAAAATTGTTCAAATGAAAGACAAATCAGAAAACAAGGCTTTCATAGGCTGCCAAGCCTAAAACTCAAGTGATTTTATGGGACACACAGCCGTTGAGTTAAAACTTGATTCAAAACCTTGTAAGCCGGACCTCACATGACCAATCGCCGTTTTAACATTGACAAGTTCAGGGTCTTTATAAGATTAACTGTCAAGAGTACAATGAGTCATTCCAGGATTACCTGGGCGGAGTGGCAGACTTACAAAGGCAGGATAACCCGGATTGTTTGGTGAATACACCTAGGCGTCCAAGCCTAAAGGGTCATAGCTATGCTTAATGAGCCCCCAAGTTAAAGTTCATTCCAGGTTTATAAACCGGAATCAGAGCTATGCTCCATGAGGAAGCCCCCAAGTATGTTTCAATCATGGCGTATAAGCCGGATCAAGAGGGTAGTCATGGCTATGTTCAATGAATAGGAAGCCCCCAAGTGATCATATGAAGTGACAATAAAGACTCATATTCTTAGAAATGAAACGACAGAGGCCCTAAATTATCAGGGATGCCAACTTTATTATATTCATGATAATATATACACTGATAAAGTATGTACATCACAAGAGCCGGTGGCTCAGGTGTAATAAGGCCGAAGATGAGCAATATTCCACGGCCGGCGGGTCTCCTCCTCCAACCTGCGTGAGTCCTTATGGTTTCAAACATCGATAAGGTAGTATGACCCGCTGTTCAGATTCTTGCTGACCACAAAGGGCCCTTCCCAAGGTGGGGATAGGTTGTGCATGTCAGTTTGATCCTGGATGAGCCGGAGCACTAAGTCGCCTTCTTGGAAGGTCCTGGTTTTAACCTGGAGGCTGTGATAACACCGTAGATCTTGCTGGTAAATCACTGAACGAGCCGCCACAAGGTCACGCTCCTCATCTAACAGGTCAATAGCATCCTGACGTGCTTTCTCATTGTCAGCTTCGACGTAAGCCGCCACACATGGCGAATCATGACGTATGTCACTGGGGAGAACCGCCTCTGCTCCGTAAACCATGAAGAAAGGCGTGTAACCCGTAGATCTGTTGGGGGTGGTATTGATACTCCAAAGTACTAAGAGCAACTCTTCCACCCAACAACCTGGTGTTCTCTACAAAGGAACCATAAGCCGGGGTTTGATACCTCTCAAGATTTCTTGATTTGCTTGTTCAGCTTGGCCATTAGACTGGGGGTGAGCCACTGATGATACATCAAGCCGGATATGCTCTTGTTGACAGAATTCTTTCATTGCTCCCTTAGACAAATTAGTACAATTACCAGTGATGATACTATGAGGATACCCAAAATGAAAGATCACCTTTTTGATGAATTGAACCGCCGTGGCTGCATCACATTTGCTGACCAGCTCAACCTCAATCCACTTTGTAAACTTGTCAACCGCCACCAAGAGGTGGGTCTTTTTATCCTTGGACCTTTTGAAAGGCCCAACCATATCCAGCCCCCAGACTCCAAATGGCCAAGTAATTGGAATCATCCTCAATTCTTGAGCCGGCACATGAGCTTGTTGTCGGTGTTCTGGATATGGGGGTATCCAGACTCGCCTGCCTGCGGCCCACCGCGTAGCTCCTTCGACAACCTGGTATGGCCCAGCTTCAGCATCAACGACTCAAGACCCTCGCGAGGGGCCAAGCCTCGCAAGGCGGACGACACCAGGACCCCCGAGGGGATCAACCTCCTCAGGCTGGCTCCCGAGGGGCGAAGAGTTCTATGCAAGGAGCACCTCATGAGGCTCAGCTGACGTGAGCCATGACGACCAAGGCCAGGCGGGCGCTAGCGGGCGCAGAGCGCCAGTTTCCTCTTCGGTGCAAGGGAGGCAAGCTGCAGGCGCGAAGTCCCGAGGAATCAGCCAAAGGTTTCCATTCTGGTGCAACAAGACCAAGACCACCAGGACGGCAGGATGGAGGTCATCACCAAGCCCACCGCAGCATCACGACCAGAGGCTTTTCGCAGGCGAAGACCACTTTAGTCAGGATAGGATGTACTACCTATCCCCTTTCCAATCTAGTCGTTGTGGGATCCCTTCCCACCAACATTTGGGAAGAGGACCAAGGCCACTATAAATAGGACTTAGCCACCACCATAGGGGGGATCCATTCTCACCCGACCACCTCACCAGCTCTCTGGAGCTCAAGAACATCTCACCTCCTGAGGCCAGTTCATCCACTGTACTAGTTCATCCTCAGCCTCTCGAGGCAATCCACCAAAACGCTGGAGTAGGGTATTACACTGCAAGGTGGCCCAAACCAGGATAAACTGCTGTGTCTCTTTGTCTTTTGAGCCCGACACGCTAGGCTTAGGAGGGTTGCGAGTAGGCAGGCTGGGTAGGTTGAGATCTCCGCACGCGCCCTAGAGTTCGAACCTTTCAAGGGTTTACGGAACCCGTAATCCGACGTTTGGCGCGACAGGTAGGGGTGCGTTGGGGATCCTCTGCCCCGTCCATCAGATCACGCCATCAGCTTCAATTGCGGGTGCTTCTCCATCGACCTGACCAACGCGCTCCTTCGAAGAAGCGCGGGGTTGCTCCCTTTCACCCCTCCTTGCGATGGGTGGAATGGCCGCCCAAGTTCAAGCCCGAGATGCCGCCATGCTACGACGGCATGACAGACCCGACTGGCTTCCTCCAGACGTACGAGGAGGCAGTCTGGGCGGCTGGCGGAGATGACAAGGTGAAGGTCAATTGGCTCCCCATGGCCCTCACAGGAGCGCCGCGCGCCTGGCTACTCCACCTACCAGAGTCCTTTGTGGCCTCTTGGGAGGAGCTGCGTAGCCTCTTCGTTGCGCACTTTGCGGCACCGACGCCTCCTGTCGTTGCAGCTCTCTTAGGCGGCTCGCAGGCACCGCCTTCCGATTGACATATCAAGCAGTTCTATCGACAAGTAAGCGCTGCCCAGGCGAACTCGGGGGCTCCTCCAGGTTGGGCAGCGCCGAAGGCCGACCTCGCCTTCGGCCCGGAAGACCATCCAGTGACCACAGCAGGAGCATGAGCGCTCGCAATGCTCTGCCCCCCACCATCTAAAATGTGGCTGTCACAAGGACCCTCGTCGACGGTGGAGCGAGCCTCAACATGCTCTCTACGAAGGCATTCGGCCTACTGCATGTGCCTCCCGGCTGGCTCCGCCCCAACAAGCCCTTCTCCGGGGTCGACGGAGGCTTCGCCCGCCCCTTGGGGCAGATCCGTCTCCCCGTCACCTTCGGGACCCGCGACAACTACCGCACCGAGCTCATCGACTTTGACATCGCCCTGATTGATTTGCCATATAACGCCATCTTCGGATACCCCGCCTTGGCCAAATTCATGGTGGCAACTCACCCGTCCCACAACCTCATGAAGATGCCAGGCAGCAACGGTGTCCTCGTGGTGGCAGGGGACACCAAAGAAGCGATACAGGCCCTCAAGCTTGCCTTCAGGTGTGCGGCGTCCGCGCTGCCTGGTGAGAAGGGGGATCCTGGGGCCCCAGGAGCAGTGCCGGCCAAGAAGAAGCAGTTCTTCTCCCAAGACCGAGCCAAGATGAAGCAAGTGCTGGTCAGTGAAGAGGGGGCGACAAGCGCCACCTTCACCATAGGAGTTGGCCTCCCTCAGGACTAGGAGAAAGCGTTGGTTGACTTCTTGCGCACCAACAAGGACATATTTGCTTGGGAGCCCAAAGACCTGGCTGGGGTTCCAAGGGGAATAATCGAGCACCACCTGAAGGTATGCCCAAACGTGTGGCCGATGAAGCAGGAGGCCCGCCGCCAGTCCATCGAGAATAAAGCATTTATCGTCCAAGAAATCTGCAAGCTGCAGGACGCTGGGGTCATCTGGGAAGTACGATACCCAGAATGGCTGGCAAACCCAGTTGTCGTCCCCAAGAAAGGAGGTAAGGAACACATGTGTGTCGACTTCACCAACCTCAACAAGGCTTTCCCTCAAGACCCCTTCCCGCTTCCTCGCATCGATCAGATCTTGGACTCCACCGCCGAGTGAGACCTGTTGTGCTTTTTGGACGCCTTCTCAGGCTACCACCAGATCAAGATGGCCGTGCAAGATGTGGAGAAGATGGCGTTCCTGACCCCCTGCGGAGTGTACTGCTACACCTGCATGCCCTTCGGGCTGCGCAATGCTGGGGCTACCTTCCAGCGGTTGATGCATATCGCCCTGGGCAGGCAGCTTGGGAGAAACGCAGAGGCCTATGTTGATGACATAGTAGTAAAGTCTTGTGAGGCTGGGACCCTGATAAAAGATCTAGAGGAGACGTTTGCCAGCTTGCGCAAGGTGAACCTGCGGCTCAATCTCGAGAAGTGTGTATTCGGGGTCCCCTCTGCCAAGCTACTGGTCTTCCTAGTGTCGCATAGAGGGATCGAGGCAAATCCAGAGAAGGTCAAGGCAATAGAAGACATGACCACCCCACATACCTTGAAGGAGATGCAGAAACTGATAGGCTGCGTAACCGCGCTGGGGCGCTTCATCTCCAAGCTGGGGGAGCGTGCCCTCCCGTTCTTCAAGCTGATGAAAAAGAAGGAGCCGTTCGAGTGGACCCCTGAGGCAGACACAGCCTTTCAAGACCTCAAGAGATACCTGACCAGCCCACCAGTGATGGTGGCGCCGCGCCCTCCTGAAGCCTTGGTGCTCTATTTGGCAGCCACCCCTCACTCAGCCAGCGCCGCCCTGGTAGCACTAAGGAAGGAGCGCCCGTCCAAGGGCCCTCGGCAGGGCGCTCAATCACCAAGAAAAGCGCAACATCCTCAGGATAGTGCACCCGGGGCCTCGGCCGACCCAGCAGCCGGCATTCCTCATGAAGCCGCGATTGACCCCTCAGCTGGGGGGCTCCTAAGGGCGGTCCTCGCGAGATTGCCGAAGGCTCGCATCCTCAAGAAAAACAAGACTCCACCAATGCCTCTCCCCTCGTCTAGCACCTAGTCTACTTTGTTAGCACGGTGCTGAGGGAGGCACGTGCGCGTTATCCCATGCCTCAAAAACTCTTGCTTGTGCTCCTCGTCGCCTCTTGAAAGCTGTGCCACTACTTCCAAGGCCACCCCATCAAAGTCGTTTTGGCATACCCGCTGGAGAGGGTGCTCCTGAGCCTGAACACTGTCGGGCGAGTTGCAAAGTGGAACATCAAGCTCCAGGCATTCCATCTCGAGTTCAGCACCACCAGGGTCATCAAGGGTGCGGCCCTTGCTGACTTCATGGCAGAGTGGACTAACGTCCTTGACCACGGGGTAAGCGAGGACCACTCCCTCATACCGGGGGACGAGGATCCAGACGGGTGGATCATGTACTTCGATGGAGCGTTCACACAACAAGGCGCAGGGGTCGGGGTTGTCCTCATCTCACCCACGAAGGATAAGCTATATTACGTAGTACAACTCTGTTTCCAGCAGGGCGAGAAGGTCTCCAACAACATCGCGGAATTTGAAGGCTTGCTTGCTGGTCTCAAGGCCGCGGTGGTGCTGGGGGTGAAACGCCTCACCATCAAGGGCGATTCCAGCTCCTCGTCAACTTCTCCAACAAGGAGTACACGCCCAGGGATGAGCACATGGAGGCATACCTAGAAGATGTACGCAAGATGGAGAAGCGGTTCCTAGGCTTAGAGTTCCAGCACGTGCCATGAGGAACGAACAAGGAAGCGGACGACATCGCCAAGAGGGCATCCCAAAGGCTCGCTCAGGAGCCAAGGGTGTTCGAGGAACGACTATTCAAGCCATCAGCGGCTCCCCCCACCACAACACTAGCACCGCCTCAGGAGGGCCATCCTTCAAGGGCCCGCTTGCTGCTTGCGCTCGAGCCTCAGGAGGGGTGCTAGACTGAGGAGCTCAAGACATACCTGCTTCAGGGGATCCTGCTAGAGAAGGAGGAGGATGCCGAGTGCGTGGCTCGTCAGGCCATTGAGTACTGCATCCGTGATGGTGAGTTATACCGCAAAAGGCCCAATGACGTTTTGTTGCGATGCGTCTCCAGGGAGCAGGGGCTTGAGCTGCTAGCAGACATACATGGTGGAGACTGCGGGCATCATTCCTCATCACGCACTCTAGTGGACAAGGCGTTCCGCAGTGGCTTCTACTGGCCCACTGCACTCAACGATGCCATAGAGCTGGTGCGTTCATGCGAAGCATGCCAGTTCCACGCCAAGCAAATTCACCAGCCTACGCAGGGCCTCCAGACAATCCCGCTCACATGGCCGTTCGCGGTCTGGGGGCTGGATATCTTGGGGCCATTTCCTCGAGCGCCAGGGGGCTACTGTCGGCGTTCTAGGAATGGGGGTCCCCAGACTTGCCTGCCTATGGCCATCGGCGTGGCTCCACCAGTGGCCCAGTATGGCATGTCTTTATCAACCAATGCTCAAGACCCTTGCATGGGGCCAAGCCTCGCAGGGCGGACGACACAAGGCCTCCTCAGGGGCGGCCTCACCAGGCAAGCTCGCGAGGGAGGCGGAGAGATCAAGGCAAGGGGTACCTTGTGAGGTCCCTATGACGCAAGCCATGGCGACCAAGGCTAAGCGGGCGCCAGGCGGGTGCCAGTCCGCGCAGTGTCCTCGTTTCCCCTTTGGTGCTATGGGGGCAAGCACAGGCGTGGAGTACCGAGGCATCAGGCAAAGGTTTCCATATCGATGCAATAAGACAAAGACCAGCAAGACGGCAGGATGGAGGTCATCGTGGAGCCCGCGTCACCACCAGCACCTTTAGCAGGCGAAGATCACCTTTAGTCAGGATAGCTTGTACTAGCTGTCCCCTTTCAAAATGGCCATTGTTGGATCCCTTCCCGCTCAATATTTGGGGAGAGGACCAGGGCCTCTATAAATAGGGCTAGCCACCACAATAGAAAGGGATCCGAACCCAGTTCATCTACACACCACACCAGCACAAGAGCACCTCTCCTCGTGAGGCTGTTCTTCCCTTGTACTGTTCATCATCAGCCCAAGAGGCAATCCACCACACCACACACAGGAGTAGGGTGTTACACCACAATGGTGGCCCGAACCTGTATAAATCTTGTGTCTCCTATGTTGTTCACCAAGCTAGCTTAGAGATCGTGGCGAGGCTGAGGGCGTGTTTCGGTAGGGGGGAATCTTCATGCGCACCCCAGTGTTCAAAAGTTAAGGGTTTTACCGGAACCCGATATCCGACATTTGGCGCGCCAGGTAGGGGTGCGCCAAAATCTTCCTTCCGCTGATCCGCGTCCCATCATTTCGTCGCATCCATGTCCGACGCCCGCCGAGCCTGTGCCGAGCGTCGGGCTGCTCTTGCCGCTCGCGTCGCC
Organism: Triticum dicoccoides; assembly: GCF_002162155.2. NCBI lineage: Eukaryota > Viridiplantae > Streptophyta > Magnoliopsida > Poales > Poaceae > Triticum > Triticum dicoccoides. The sequence goes on from NC_041393.1 coordinate 465,831,578, forward strand.
CAGACGACTCCTGTCGGCAGGACTCCCCGTCGTTCTCCATCGCCTGCCGCCAACGCCGCCACCGGCCCGGCGGGGAACGAGCAGCAAGCATCCTCGCTGCACCCCTCGGTGTGGCGGGAAGGCTGCACCGCCAGTCCGTCGCTGACCCCGGCCGGTTCATCGTCCCACGCTCGTCGCGCCCCCACGGACGCGCAGGCCGCGCTGCTTCTGGCACATGAGCTCCTGCATTATCGCCCCGTCGACGACCTCTACGAAGAATGGCTTGCTCGCATCACCGAGCTCGTCAGCACCGCATGGGCTCTCCCGTGCCGTCTCTCTCACTGCCTCGCCCTCCGCCAGGTATGGGCGACGCGGCTCAAGGAGCGCTTCCACCACCTCTCCCCTAAGACGACGCCCTGGCTCCAAGGCGCGCAACCCCTGGACGTGACCCACTGCATCCAGCGCCCGTGCGATAAGAAAGAATCTGCCAAGAAATCCCTCAGCCTCGAGAAGGCGCCTCTGTGCTCCCTGCACCGACGCAACAAGACCGCGTACTGCCTATGGCGGCGGTGCGCGGGTACCATCAAGAGCAAGCTCCGTGTCAGCAAAGGGCCCCGGTGACCACGGCAGGCTGCCGCGCCTTCACCCCTGAGCTGCGTAGTGTCGCCTGGCCCAGCAAGTTCAAGCCAGACCTGCCTCCTCGCTACGACGGCACCCCCGACCCTGCGGAGTTCTTGCAGCTCTACGAGCTGAGCATCGAGGCGGCTAACAGCGATGAGAAGGTCATGGCGAACTGGTTTCCCATGGCGCTCAAGGATGGTGCCCGCTCGTGGCTCCTGAACCTACCTCCCGGCTTGATCTCATCCTGGGACGAGATGCGCAGCCGATTCATCGCCAGCTTCCAGGGCACTCGCGACCGTCCCCCGGCCGCGGGTGACCTGCGCCGCATCAAGCAATAGCCTGGGGAGACCCTGCAGAAATACATCCAGCGCTTCAACAGTGTCCGCCTCAAGATCCCCAAGGTAAAGGACAAGGCCATCATCTCGGTGTTCTCTGATGGCGTCCGTGATGACAAGATGAAGGAGGAGCTCGCCATCCACGAGGAGCTGTGTACATCCCTGGAGCTATTCAACCTGGCGATCAAGTGCGCCAGAGCTGAGGAGGGACGCCTCTCCCTCCTCGAGCTCCCTACTGCAGACCCAGAAGAAAAGAAGACCAAGGCCAAGGACATGAAGCGCAAGGGAGTAGCCGTGCTTGCAGTGGAACCAGACACGAAGCACGACAGGGAACAGCCGGAGTCGTCCAAGGGTAGCCGACCATTCTGCACCTACCACAACCTCCACACCCACAACACCAACGACTACCAGGAGCTCAGGGCCGTTCAGGAAGGACGCTTCGGTCGACGCCCCGAGCGCAATGACCGGGGCTACGACCGAGGAGGAGGACATGGCGGAGGACGATGGGACGACCGCGACCCTCGTTAGGAGTGGCATGACCGACCTCGTGAGGATCGCTGGCAGGACCAACCTCACGAGGGCGCCTGGAGGGATCAGCCTCACGAGGACCGTCCGCAAGGTAACGCAGGCCTTCCTCCGCTGCCTCCGCCGCTAAGAAGGAATGAAGACCACCACCAGGACGAGGGGGCTGGGGGCTTCCAGGAGCCACGTGCTATCGCTTGCATCTTGGGCGGAGCTCAGGCCCCAGCCTCTCAGCACATCTTCAAGCAGTTTGCTCGCGAGGTGAATGCAGTCCTTCCCAGGCTCGAGGCCACACGCCCGCTCAGGTGGTCCAAGAGCGCCATCACTTTCAGCTTGGCAGATCAACTCAAGTGTGCGGCTACTGCTGGCGTCCTCCCAATGCTCTGTTCACCAGTCATCAGCAACGTGCAAGTCACCAGGACCCTCATCGATGGCGGTGCAGGTCTTAACGTCCTGTCCGTAGAGATATTCGACAACCTTCAAGTGCCATATGATCAACTTCAGCCTACCAAGCCTTTCTCAAGAGTTAGTGACGGTTCCACCACCCCGATAGGGTAAGTCTGCCTCCCTGTCACCTTTGACAAGCGCGACAACTACCGTACTGAGCTCATCAACTTCGACAACACCCACATCCACCGGCCGTACAATGTCATCCTCAGGTATCCAGCCCTGGCCAAGTTCATGGCAGTGACCCACCATGGCTACAACGTCCTCAAGATGCCAGGAAGCGGCGGAATCATCACGGCCCCCTGCGAAGAGAGAGATGCGGTGTGCTCCCTCGAGCATGCCTTCCAAGCCGCAGCAATCGAGGACCCGGATAGCAAGGGCGAGAACCCTCCTGAGGCCATCCCCAAGAAGAAGAAGCAACTGCTCCACACAAGGCCTCAGGAGGTTGGCATCCCGGGTGGTGCCGCGTCAGGATCAGCGCCCGTGCCTGGGACGCCTTCCTCCATCTCATAGGAAGGCGCGCCCGGCGCCCTCCTCGGGCAGGCTCGGAGGCTCTCTTCTGGAGGGCCTCAGACCTCGCCAACATCGCGAGGGAGGCGCTCGGGCACCACTCGGAGGCGTGCTTCACGGCACGTTTCCCTTAGGAAGGCATAGGGCGTGTGTCGGGGATATACCCCACGGTATGACCCGACCGGCGATATGACCCGGCTGGGATTGGATGTTTCATTGGTCACCCGGCAGACTATTAAGCGGGCCGGAACAGTTAAGCAGGTTAAGCTGGCGGGAACAGTTAAGCATTATAAGCCGGCAGACACAGTCATGTAACCCGGCAGACACAGTCATGTAACCCGGCAAACACAGTCATGTAAGCCGGACTATTAAGCCGGCATATGTTAAGCCAGACGGTAAGCCAGATGGTAAGCCAGATGGTAAGTCAGATGTTAAGCCAGACGGTAAGCCAGATGGTAAGTCAGATCGTAAGCCAGACCGTAAGTCAGATTGTAAGCCAGATTGTAAGAAGCCCAAGATGTTAAGAAGCCCATGAAGAGAAGCCCGTGATGAGAAGTCAGAATAGTTTAAGTCTTAGTCCAAGATGGACTCAACATGTAACCCGCCCCTTCAACTTATATAAGGAAGGGCAGGGCACCCCAAGAGGGACAAGCAAGAAACAATCTCTAGGGTTAGACACAACTAAAGGGGAGCCGGCTTATGCGGCATCTCCCTCATGAGCATAATGAGACCTAGCCACAAACAACATGTAGGGCTATTACCGGATGACGAAGGTCACCGGGGTGACTATGGAAGTATTCTGTGGTAGTCTCTGACTCCCTCCAACTCAATCAATATCAAGAACATGTCGTGAGCACGGGGGTTTGGCCGACTACTAAACTATTGGCTAGGGATTTTCTAGTTATAGCTTCTATAGTGAGTGGCCCTTCCGCTTTGATCTAGTTGTAGTTTGTATAGTACTAAATTGAACACATATCAAAGAAAGGCAATCATTCAATAAGTAGTTGCCCTTCTTCGGCCTGGGAAAAGCAGCGAACTCGTCAAACAAGGGCTTTTTTATTTATGGTCGCTACTGTTGTATTTTTATATTGTCGGGGGAAGCTACTGCTTCTACGACAGCTCCGCGAGACGCAAACTCAAAATTTATTGACGGTTCTAGTTTCGAAGTGCGGCACTATTCCCGGATGGTGTTACGTGGGCACGTGTTCTCGGCCGTGGTGTAGCATATGCCATGGTAGTTCTTTTTCTACTGTTGTGTATGTGCAATAACTAGCACCGTCATATACATATCTTACGGTTAATGGGGCGTTCGACAGGAATAGCCACGTGGCGAGCTATAGGCTAGTCTTTTTTTAGGGGACTTCTCGCACGCACCATCGTGCCACCCACAAAAACTTGTACTCTGAGTTTAGTACTTATGTTATGCAGGAAGAGAAGAGGTGCACGCACGCACTTGTCCTCTCACACACGCATTTGTTTTTTCTCGAAAAGGAGGATGATGACCCCCGGCCTCTGCATCTGGGAGTCACACACGCATCTGTAGCTACGAACTGTAGTGTTCTCAACCATCTGATTGGCTCTATCATAGGATTCATGTTGCTCCTTGGCCTTGAGATTGAGAAGTTTAAAATGTGGAAGCTAAGCTGGAGGCGCAAGGTTTTGGTTAACGTGTGGGCCGCACACGGCACCAACACGACACGATCTTCGTCTGCCTGGTGCGCAGTCCGGTGAGTTGTCCAACACAACCAGGCCCTGCTTGGTATCTGCGCCTCGACTTATGCGCAGAGAAATTAGGGTCGGAGGGAGTACTACTAGTAGTAGTACTACTTTGATGTGTCGCGTCAACTCGCACAAGTATGAAACACTTCGTGAACAAACAAGCATATACTCCCTCCGTTCCAAAATACTACTCTACTTGACTTCCATTGGTCCAAAAATAGATGTACCTATATACTAAAACATGTCTAGATACATCTATATTTTGACAAATGGAAGGCATGTATTGTGGAACGGAGGGAGTGCTTGTCATCAAAATGGATAAAAAGGGACGTATCTAGAACTGAAATACGTCTACATACATCTCCTTTTATCCATTTTGATGACAAGTAGTACTTCTTACCCAAAGGAACTTTATATCCAACAAACACAAAATATCCGTTCGATTGTTGGAAATTACTAATCTAATGTCGAAGTAATTGCTGCATCGCCACCAAAACCCACCATTTCTTAAGCTAAAGTAGACCGAGGTAATCCCTATACTAGCATATTACTAAGATAAACAGAAGGCACTGTAGAAACATTTAGGATGTGAGCTTGTCAATCTGAATGCGGAGGGACACCAGCTTAGCCCCGGCCAGTAGCTTGGGCGGAACTGTGAAGAAGGTCAGTTCCTGCACGGCGATGTCGCCAGGATCCTTGTTGCTTGTCACCTCCATTTCCACCTTGACGGCGTCAGTCGTGCGTTTGGGCTCCCCGGCGGGCCGTTCGCCCACAGCTTGTCCACGTAGTGCGGCAGTGGAGACGCCCCCGCTCTGATGCAGACGACTGAAACGGCGATAGGCGCGCCGATGCCGAGCATGCCGCCGACCAAGAAAAATGTGCGGTCGTCCTCCTCCGCGAACAGCAAGAGCCGTGGCTCCGACAGTGGCACTTGCAGATGGAGCACCTTGCCGTACTGGATCCTGTGCACGGGCATGGGATGCGTGGTGCTGATGTGATGGTAGAGCGCCGGCGGCGGGCCTTCGTAGTCGCAGACGGGCACGGGGCATTTGCAGGGCGCGAGCGGACACACGCTCTGGTGATCGGGAAGCTTGTGGTAAGTGACGTAGAGCCCATAGCCTTCGCGCGGGCACTCCACCCTCACCGACGAAAGGATGGCGTCCACTGCCGTGTTCCTCATGTTGAAGCCACTACCGTGCTCGCACTTCTGGCACTGCCGCTGGTTCCTGGGGCGCTTGATGCTGCAGTCTGTGCAGGTCAGGTGCCCTCCCTTGCACTGCAGAAATCAATCGGACAACACATCAATCAAGAAACCCGCACCTTGCTTAATCAGCCGAACGAACGAGGTGTATTCGAACCTCATACACTGGAGGCGTCAAGGGGCGGAGGCACAAGGGGCAGTGGAGCATGGTGAGGTCCATCGAGACCTTAGAGAGCTCCATCACCGGGTCCTGTTCCGTCTGCATGATCTCACCCTCCTCGTGCACAACCATCTCTCGCTTGGGCCAGGGCATTACAAAGCTTTACCGTCACATATTTATACTACTTCAAGGTGCATTAAATCAACACATGCAAGTATCAAAAGGAGAGTCATGCCATGCATGCATGCATTGTAATTAATGCATCGGTAAATGCAAATTATCGAAATATATTGAGTGCAGTGCTTTGATGTGTTGCATCAACTCCATACATCAACGAGAAGTTTGATTATCCTCTCCCTCGCGGACTTAACTGCACCTGCCTTTGGCTGTATGACAGGTTGGCCACCCACCTGTCGGGCCCACCTGTCATACATGCAAAGGAGGAGCGTCCCTCCCTCGCCCATGAGCGTGGTGGCTGGCAAGACTAGGAGAAGCTTTCGCTACACGCTCTCCCTCCCGCACGCGGTGGACATGCAGCAGTTCAATCGGTGTCAGATGGCCAGAAGCGTACTGTAGTACTCCTCCGGTGCAGTAGTACTCCATCATTGTTCGACTTCCTGCAGAGGCGAAGAGCCAAGTGCAACCCGCACGCTCGTGTGGCAGTTTCATGTGTAGAGTAGTCTAGGATAGTGTGTACCGTGCCTGTAAGCTTAAAATCGTTGGGGTCGGCTCCATGGGTGGCCGGCTCGAAGTTTAAAAATAATAATTAAAATAGTCTGCTGGCCCTACATGTCACCCTGGTGATTGTAGTTTGCACACTCACCTGGTCAAGATAGGAATATATATTTTAATTTGTGGTGGGTAAATGTTAGAGGTTGTAGAAAATATATTGTACGCTGCGGGTCTTTCAGCCAAGTTTAGAGGCAAGCATGTGGGGCCAGTGCTATAATGTGTCGCGTCAACTCGTACAACGAGGAGAAGCTTGATTTTACTACTACACACCTTCTCCCTCGCACATGTGCGCGTTGCTTGCAAACAAGGACAGGCTTTTGCTTATCGTACTAGAACAAGCTATCCCTCCCACTCGCGGTGGACGGACATGCAGCAGTGTATTTGACACTGTAGAAGCAGTAGTAGTAACATCATTGTTCGACTTCTCGAAGAGGCAAAGAGCCAAGCACAACCCGAACGTGGCAGTTGCGAACATTGGAGCACGCATATAGCCAGGCTCTTGCATGAGACAAAATTTCTATGTAAGCCCACTATTGTACTAGTACGTACTACTACTTGCTAGTATAGCCCTGTAAACCAGAAAGGAGTATTTGCCTTTCTAGATATTTCAACAAGTGACTAGACTACACCGAGACGGAGTACATATCGAGCAAAATGAGTGAATCTGCACCGTAAATAAATACGTAGTTCTCTCGTTTTCCTCTCCGAGGTGCACAATATTGAGTATACTGACTAGTCTCTTTTTGACACGCATTTACATTTTTTTGACACAGTACAGACGCAAGCGCTCATATACATGCGCATACACTCACCCCTATGAACGTACACACACACACGGCACTATCATCTTGAAATTTACGAAGTCACCATAGGCACCTCATCATCGACGGGAACGTCTCCTGACACGTGATAGACGCGAGTGGTAGTCGCCTCCATAGGTGCTTGACTGCCAAGGAGGGAGAGGGTAGCGGTTCCCGAGATGTTGAACGGTCAATGATGCATCCTCAATTACATGCAGAGGGAATTAATTGGAGAAGCATAATAGAGCCAGCACGATGTGAATGCAACAGAGTTGGGACTCTCATATAAAGGCGCTCCACCACTCCAATCCATCTACTCCTAAGTCTCTGCGGAACACTGCTCACTCCAATCCAAGACCAAGTGACCAGAAGCCACAAGCACCTATGGAGGCAATGGACGCGAGCGGCAGTCGACTATGCCAAATCATCCAAGGCGCCAGCATGCGGCCCCGCACTGTGCAACGTTTCCAGATGGTGCTGGCGACCGCCGGCATCGTAGTCCTCGCCGACACTGGCTTCGCCTCTCGCATGGATGACATGGTGGTCAACTCCATCCGCAAGTTAACAGCCGTCAAGAAGCGCGCGGACGACCTTGTCGTACTGCTCCAGCCCGTGCGCCCAGGCTCCTCATTGCTTGCCACCCTCATCGGCCTCCATGATGACGAACTCTTTCAAGCCCTAGTGGCCCTGCAGGTGCCGGAGGTCGCGACGAAGAATGTGCACCTCGAGGCCGTGCTCACCGCGCAGGGCCTTGCCAGGCAAGAAACCGTCGACCTGCACATCCACGTCTATGAGGAAATCGTCTACATAGGCCACTACAAGGCAAGCGAGGACAGAAATACGTTGGCATTCTTCCAGCGTCTGGAATCTTTGGATGCCATTTGTCGGGTGGTTGGTGCGACATATGCCAACGAGTGGCTTATCATTGTGGGAGCCAATAAGACATCGCCGGTGCCTGGAAACGGGATAAGGCGAAGACATGCACGCCGGCGAATCTTACCCAGGTTTGGGGCTCTCCAAGGAGATAACACCCCTAATCCTGCTCTGCGGGGTCTCCGCATGATCACTAGATCAACAAGTAGCTACAAGAGGCTCCTTGAGCTGTTTGGCGAGAGGAGGAAGAAGGGGCAAGGCTAGCTCTCTTCTCCTCTTGAAGTAGTGTCTAAAACTATCAAAGTCCAACCCTTTGCATGGGTGCCCCGGGGGGTTTATATAAGCCTAACCCCTAGGGGTACAATGGTAATCCGGCTGGGCCTGGGCCCAGCCATCAGTGTCTACGCCGGCCGGCTTCTCCGCCGATCACTGGGGTCCGCCGACTAGTGGGTCCCGCCGGCTGCCGACCTCCTGGTAGACAGGTTGGCCCCACCGCTTGGGGGTCTTGTCAGGGAGTGGTTACTGTTGCTTCACCCTTGATGACGAGGGCTTGGTCGAGGTAAGCGTGGCTACAGTGTCGCCGCCTTGCGGGCGCTCACTGTAGCCTTACCTCGTCTTGTCTCCTTAATGAGGCTCATTCTTCGAGGGAGGGAATGAGCTGGCTGGGGAGAGCCGGCTTCATCCCTGGCCGACTGGGGGGCATGTGGCCGCCTTCGGATGTCTCTCTGGCCAAAGGGGCCCACCACCCGCGGGCCATACTGTCAGCCCATAGTGGGTGATGTCATGGTCAGCATGGCAATAGTGCCACGCCGGACGGGTCATGGCAGCCCCGTACGGCGTACTGTAGCCATGCAAACCCCGGGATTCGGGGGCGGCGTGCTTCACTGTTGCCACGCCCCGTCTCATCGCCATTATGTTGGTACAAACTTCGAGGGCCCAATCTGGGCCGCCTATTGGGGGCCGACTTCTTGGAGTCGGCCATGAGGTGGCCGGCTTCCTGGAGTCGGCCATGTGGTGGCCGTCTTTCTGGAGTCGGCCCTCTCGCCTCTTTCTTTAGGAGGATTCTTGGTCCGGCCGCCTCCCGGTAGTCGGTCGATGGGGTAGCCGGCCGGGGGAAGGCGGCCTCGCGTCTTGGATGCTCGATGGCTTGATCAGCCTTATTATTTTTTCAAGAGCCAGGGGGAGCCGGCTAGGCTACCCGTGGTCATTTACTCCGATAGTAGTCCCCGAAGCTGGTTGTGCTTCGTGGCTGCGAAGGAAACTAGAAGCTCAATCAACTTCCTACCCTGAAGAGCTGGCAGCTAGGAGCCAGCATCACTTTATGCTTTCCTTCTTGGCGAAGTCTCCTTCGAAATCTGAAGGCGGGAACCAGTTGGCATGCTAGCCAGGCTGCGGGCTGACCGTTCGCCGCCCGTGCGCCACGTGGCAACCCCTGGCTAGAAGGGCCTGCCAGCCCACGCGCATGACAGGACGCCACTGCGGACCGGGGCCCGCCACTACCATGCCTCGGCCCAAGCGAGGATCCTTTGTGGCCTGAACTGGCTGCTCGCCTTCCGGCGGTGGTTTCCGCATGCCATTATGGCGCGGTAATCGCGGGACATGGGGGAGTGGGCGCAGTTAATCCCATGTCCCCCCACGCCTCGCCTCCTCGGCTTCGCCGCGCGAGGCTATAAGTAGGGGGAGGGGGAGAGCGACTGACGCACACGCGCTCGCCCCTGCTCCACCTCTCTCTCCTTCTTCCTCTTTGCCGCCGCAACGGCAACTCTTTGCCGCGCCACCGCTCCACCATTCTCCTTGGCGCATCGCAGCCTTGACGCTGCCGACCCGGGCGCCCTCCGCCACCGTGCGTTTCCAAGCGCCTCCCCGTCCACATGGCTCCAACATCGAGCAGCTGGGACGGCTCCAACGTTCACGAAGACCACATTGATTTCCTTCGCAAGACGTGGCGGCTGCCGGGCAAGGACTACGTGCAGGTCCGGCTCGCGCCGGAGGAGGAGATCTCGCCGGTGTCGGAGGAGGGCGAGTGGGTGATCTTCCGCTCGCACTGCCTGCGCGGCGTCGGCCTTCCCGCGAGCGGCTTCTTCCGCTCGTTCCTCGAGTTCTACCATCTCCAGCCGCACCACCTCACTCCAAACACGGTGGTGCTGCTGTCGACCTTCGTCACCCTGTGCGAAGGCTTCCTCGGCGTCCTCCCCACCCTCGAGCTGTGGGGGGAGTTCTTCCAGTCCAAGCTCGGCACCGTCACCACGGGCGTGCCGGCTCCATGCGGCGCCTTCATCGCCATGCGGCGGACGATGACCGACAACCCGTTCCTGGCCATTGCGCTGATCCAATCGGTGAAGCTTTGGCAGAAGTCCTATTTTTACGTGAAGAACATTGCCCCACAGGGCGACTACGTCAACCTGCCGGCTTACATAGCCGGCCCACCGGCTGGGAGGCAGCCCTCGTGGTCCTATCGGGCCAGGTCGCTGACGCCGGCAGGGGCAGGCGCCGTTGCCCGGCTTCGGGTGCTGATCCAGTCGGAGGGCCTGACCGAGCCCGATCTGATTGCCGCCTTCGTGGAGCGCCGGGTGCTCCAACTCCAAGGCCGCCCTCATCTGATAAGCCAGATGAGTGGCCGCTTCGACCCATGCCGGCTTAGCACCAGGGAGATGCCTCACGACGAGGTATCTTACATGGTGAACTACATCGCCAACTGCAAGCTCACTGAAGACTGGCAGTATGGCAAGGCGCCGTATTCTCGCGCCGATCCACCACCCATGGTAAATCTCCTTTCTTTCTTCCTTTTCTTCGTTGCCGAGTTTTTTCTGGCCGATTTCTGACCAGTCGGCTTTCTCTTCTTTTAATCAGAATCCCCTCCTTCATCAGCTGGCCGGGACCGTGGGGGCGGAACGCGAGTTCGCTCCCGACCACGCGGTGGACGACTTTGATGACCCCTACTTGGGGGCGGCCGCCTTGGACGATGACGCCGTGGGGGGAGGAGGCGAGGAAGGCGGCTCTGGGCTCTCCACCACCTTCAAGGACTGGCCGGACGACGACGAGGCCGAGCCGATTCCGCGCCGCCAGCCGGCGTCCGACCATCAAGGCGCAGGCTCATCCGCCGGGCCGGCTGCCCAAGGCGGCATACGGAAACGCCGGGCGGCGCCGTCCTCTTTGGCAGTCGGCCGAAGAAGCCCAAGGGTACCGCAGCGGCGACCAAACGAGACGAGGCGACCGCGAAGGCAGCCTGCTTCCGCAAGGCGGTGAAGCAGCCGCAAGCGGTTTCGGCGTAAGTGTTAACTCTTGCATGTCTTTCTTCTTTCTTCTCTTCGGCCGGCATCCTTCTGAGCCTTTCTTAATTTACTGAACAGGGCCCCACTCACTCTTGAGCAGACTTCGGCCGCCTCCATAGTTGGAGGGGCGGGGGGATCCTCAAGCTCCCACCGCGTGGACCCCCATGCCGAGCTCCAGGCGGCGACGGAGCGGAACGCGTGAGAGGCGCGAGAGGAGTGGGAGGCGGAGGAGCAGAGGGCGGCCACCGCCAGGGCGGCCCAGGAGACGACAACGGAGTCGGCAGAGACGCAGGCCGACGTGGCAGCCAGGGCCCAAGCGGAGGCCACGGCTGCAGAGAGGGCGGCGGAGGCCCTACGTAACCAGCCTCCGCAACTCATCATCCCCCTCCGCACCATGGCCCCCGAAATCCCGGTGCCCCCGCCAGAGGAAGCCGGCCGCGACCAGCCGGCAATGGAGAGGGAGGGGGGCGACGTAGTTGTCCCGGAGGGCGAAGCGGTGCCGCCGCCATTGACCGGGATGGGCCAAGGCGGCCAGCCGGAAGCGCCATCTGCACAGCCGGCTGGAGGCGACCCGGCCGTGGGGGCGGATCTTGTAGTCCTCTCGCCGACTCGTCAGCGCGCAGGCAAGGCGACTTCCGAGCCGGAGCCGCAAAGGGCCGCAGGCTCCAGCTCGTTGTCCCATGACCTGGAGACGGCCAGCGTCAGCTCGCCGGGATGGATGCCGGGCGGCGGGACGGCCGTGCTGAATGTAGCTGCGCAAGATATCTGGAGCCGGCTTCAGTCCCAGGCTGCCTCGCTGAAGCAGTGCACCCAAGAGTTTCTTGCGACGCGGTTAGCCATCCGGGTAAGTTTTCTTGATTTCTTCCGTGGGGGCGCGTCAGCGCACCCACTGGGTGTAGTCCCCGAGTTCCGAGCCGGCTGCTGAGCAGGCGGCTTGGAACTTCTCAGAAGGCTTTGGTTTTAATGGTTTGTTCTTGTTTGCGCCTTCGCCTTATTCGCAGGACTATCACAACCTCCATGCTGCTGCCTTCAACTCCCAGGCCCGGGAGATGGGCCAGAAGGCCGCCGATCTGACGGAGAGCTGGAGTAAGTGTTTTTATTTTTCTATCTCATGTGGGGGCGCGTTAGCGCACCCACTGGGTGTAGTCCCCGAGATGCGGGCCGACTGCCGAGCAGTCGGGTCGGATCTTTCTTGACGACTTCTTCCTCATCTTCTTCTTCTTTACGTCTGTAGGGGCCAATGCCAACTTGAGGGAGCAGCTTGGCATAGCTCAGACCGCCCTTCGTGCGAAGGAGACCGAGTGCGGCGCCTTGGCCCAGGAGCATGATCGCCTGGCCAAGAAGCTGGCCGACCAGGAGGAGAACCACAAGGCGGCCTTGAAGGCGGCGCAGGACAGCGAGGCCGCCCTCAAAGCTGAGTATGAGACGGAGGCAACAAGCTGGGCCGAGGCGAGGCAGGCGCTGGGCGAGGGCTACCGCATGCTCCGCCGTCTTCAGCGTGCCGGAGCGCAAGTGCTGACCGCCCTCTGGCCCGGCGAGGTGATTCCCCGCACCCCCAATTGGACTGCCGACTGGCTGGAGGTAGCAGTCGGCCGCTTCGAGGCCTGGAAGGCTTTTGCAGCTCGGTGCGGGGCTCGGCAGGCGCTGGAGTTCGTCCGGGCCTGGTATCCTGGGCTGAGCTTGGACCAGCTGCGCACCTGGCGGCAGGAGGCTGGCGAGGAGCTAGAGGCGGTGCGGCCGGCTATCATCCAGCGCGCCTCGGTGATCGCCGACTTCACCGACACCAATGTCTTTGCTCCTGAGGTGAATGAAGACGGCGTCGCTCAGCCGGAGGAGTGGTTCGGGGCTGAACCCGGCAGAAGGAGAGGACTCGGTGGAGGAGATTGACTCCAGCGACGAGGGCGAAGAGGAGGAGGAGGATGGTGAAGATGCCGTGCCGGATGATGGGGCGACCGACCAGCCTCAGCCTGACCGTGCCTCTAGCAACGAGGCGCGCGCGGGAACGCCGCCTGCCGCAGGCGGCGACCAAGCCGAGATTCGCTAGCCGGCCACTCCCCCGGCCAACACTGTCGTCTCCACCATCCTTCCTGACACGCCTGTTGCTCCCTTGGCCTGACTTGCCACCTTTACCTTCCTACTCGCTACTTTGAACAAATTTTTATTAAATTTGCGTAGTTCCACCCACTGGGGGTGTATTCAAACTATGTTGAATGCCAGCCTTTTGAAGGCCTTTTTGTGTAAATATAATTATGCATGTGCTTGGCTTCCATTCCTAGTTGCTTTTCATCTTTGGCTGCTTTCCTTTGCCGCCCTCCCTTGGCCGCCGCCTTCCCAATCGGACAGCTGCTCTGCAGTCTGTGGCCGGGTAAGGACCTGGCCGTCTGGGAGGGCAAGTACTCGAGCTTTTTAGATTGTAGCAAAGTAAGAAAGGAAGCCGGTCAGCCGGCTACTCTGACAGCCGGTTGGCGGGGGTGAAGCCGGCCTGAGTTATATAAGTTCATTTAGTCCTTAGCCGTTTTTCATGTGGGCATCCCTTCCTGCCTTTGGCTCTTGTTAGTCGGACAATCAGTTCTTTGAGCTGCGACTTTCAACAAGAGAGGCTTAGGTGCTGGCACACTACTTGTCTGACTTCAGGTAGAACTTAAACATAACCCAAGACGGCAAGTCCCCGGGCCGACTGATCGAACCCGGTGCCGTACGAGATAATGAATGTGATGACGTAAATGTGGGTGTGATGCTCGTCATTCATAGATAAAAGAGGGTAGTCCCCGAGTGCTCCTCGGGGAGCCCGTTGTCTCATATTTGGTACAAAAGGTAACGTAGTACATACTGCATTTTAACTGTAAAATCTTCGGAGGAGATTGGCGTTCCATGGTCGTTCCGACTCCTTGCCGGAGTCGTCCCTCTTGCGTGCCTTCGGCTTCTATGCATCGATCAAGTAGTAGGAATCATTGCCTAGGGCTCGGCTGATGACGAATGGGCCTTCCCAAGGGGCCGAGAGCTTGTGCTGGCCGGCTGTTCGCTGGATCAGCCGGAGCACAAGGTCGCCCTCTTGGAAGGATCTCGGCTTGACCTTCCGGCTGTGGTAACAGCATATACCTTGCTGGTTGATGGCGGACCGGCTGAGGGCTAACAACCGGCCTTCTTCCAGCAGATCGACGCCGTCTTCTCGTGCTTCCTTCGCCTCTGCTTCCATGTACATGGTGACCCGAGGTGAGTCGAACTCAATGTCAGTCGGGATGACAGCCTCGGCACCATATACAAGGAAGAAAGGAGTGAAGCCAGTTGACTTGTTTGGAGTAGTGCGCAAGCTCCAGAGGACGGCCGACAGCTCGTTGAGCCAACAGCCGGCTGAACGCTCCAGTGGTACGACCAGTCGAGGCTTGATGCCGGAGAGGATGAGGCCGTTTGCTCGCTCGACTTGGCCGTTTGACTGCGGGTGGGCAACGGACGCTAAGTCCAGTCGGATGTCGTGAGTTGCGCAGAAACGTGCCAGTGCTCCCTTGGCGAAATTCGTGTCGTTGTCGGTGATGATGCTATGCAGTATGCCGTACCGGGTTGTGATATCTGCAATGAATGTTATGGCAGTCGGCCCATTCAGCTGCTTGATCAGCTTTGCTTCAATCCACTTGGTAAAATTGTCCACGGCGACAAGCAGATGTGTCATGCCACCGCGTGCCGTCTTGAATGGGCCCACCATATCCAACCCCCAAACAGCAAAGGGCCAAGTGAGGGGGATGGTCTTGAGTGTGGAAGCCGGCAGGTGTTGCTTGGAGCTGAAGACTTGGCACCCTTTGCAGTGTTTGACTAATTCCTTGGCGTCGTCCAAAGCGGTCGGCCAAAAGAAACCATGGCGGAAAGCTTTGGTGACGAGTGATCTTGAGGCTGCGTGGTGGCCGCATTCGCCTTGGTGTATATCTTTGAGGATTGTTTTGCCCTTCTCTGGCTCGACGCAGCGCTGGAAGACTCCAGTGACACTGCACCTAACAAGCTCTCGGTTCACTATTGTGTAAGCTCCGGCTCGGTGTTGGACTTGTCTTGCCGAGATCTCGTCAGTCGGCAGCTCCCTGTTAATCAGGAAATTGAGGATGGGCTGGGCCCACGATGGAGCTGTAACTTCTTCTGTTGTCAAGGTGGCTACTACAACCAGAGCGGGTGGGCTGGGTGGTGAAGAGTTGGAGTCGGCCACCGCCTGTTGTGTTGCTGCAGTCTCCGGGCCGACTGTCGTAGTCCCCGAGCCGTTTTCTGAAGTCCCAGGGCCGGGTACGACTACAGCAGTCCCCGAGCCGCCTGTCAAAGTCCCCGAGCCGCCTGCTTGGCTCCCCAAGCCGGCTCCGACTGCGTTGGGGTCAGGCGGCACGAAAATGGAATCGGACCCTGGAGACGGCTTGATAGATGGTTTAAGGAGGCGTTGGAGGGAGACGCCGGTTGGTATAGCTTGCCGGGTGGAGCCTATTCGTGCCAGGGCACCCGCTTGCTCGTTGTCAGCTCGTGGCACATGGAGGAACTCGCACCCTTCAAAGTATCCGCTGAGTTGCTGAACAAGGAAGCGGTAGCTCGCCATGTTTGCGTCCTTGGCGTCCCAGTCGCCGGATGGTTGTTGAACTACCAAGTCTGAGTCGCCATAACACAGGATCCGACGGATGCCGAGTTCTTTGGCTAGCCGGAGCCCGTGTATGAGCGCCTCGTACTCGGCCACATTGTTGGAGGCGGCAAAATGTATTTGCAATGTGTATCTGAGCTTGTCGCCTTTGGGAGAGGTGAGGACGATGCCGGCTCCCAAGCCGGTGCGCATCTTGGATCCAACGAAGTGCATCCGCCAATGAGTGGAGTCGGGCGCTGGCGGCAGGTACTTGGTCTCGGCCCAATCGACGAGGAAGTCGGCCAATGCCTGGGACTTGATGGCGGTGCGGGGCCGGTAGAAGATCGTATAAGGGGCTAGTGCAATGGCCCATTTGGCCACCCGGCCGGATGCATCCCGGCTGCCTATGATATCGGCCAGCGGGGCAGTGCATACGACTGTGATGGGGTGCTCTTGGAAACAGGGCTTGAGCTTCTTGGCGGCGAAGTACATACCATAGCACATCTTCTGATAGTGTGGATAGTTCTGCTTCGATGTGGACAATACTTCACTCAGGTAATAGACCGGCCTCTGGACTGGCTGAACTCGGCCCTCTTTCGGGCGTTGAACCACGATGATAGTGCTAACCACTCGGCTAGTGGCGGCAATGTAAAGGAGCATGGGCTCTTTCTCAGTCGGTGCCGCCAGGACAGGCGGCATGGACATCATCTTTTTTAACTCATGGAAAGCTTGATCTGCTTGGTCGTTCCACTCGAAGAGAGTGGACTTCTTCATGAGTCGATAGAGAGGGAGGACCTTCTCCCCGAGCCGGCTGATGAAGCGGTTGAGGGAGACCAAGCATCCGGTAAATTTCTGGACATCTCTTAGCTTGGTAGGAATCTCCATTCTCTCTATAGCCTTGATCTTCACCGGGTTGCATTTGATGCCGCGTTCGGAGACCAGGAAGCCTAGGAGCTAGCTGGCTGGCACTCCGAACATGCATTTTTCTGGATTGAGCTTGATCTGAAACCGGCGCAAGTTCTCGAACGTCTCTTTGAGATCTTCCAGTAGAGTGCCACGCTTCTCCGTCTTCACCACAATGTCGTCTACATAGACGTGGGCATTTCTGCTGAGTTGCTTGAGGAGGCATTTCTGCTTGCAACACTGAAAAGTGGCACCGGCATTTCTCAAGCCGAATGTCATAGTCAGGTAGCAGAAAGCTCCGAATGGTGTGATGAAGGCGGTCTTCAGACGGTCAGCCAGGTCCAACTTTATCTGGTGGTAGCCTGAGTAAGCATCCAAAAAACTCAACAGCTCGCATCCGGCTGTGGAGTCTATCACTTGATCAATTCTTGGCAGGGCAAAAGGATCCTTGGGGCAGGCTTTGTTGAGGCTGGTGTAGTCAATGCACATGCACCATTGTTTGTTCTTCTTCAGCACCAGGACCGGGTTGGCAAGCCACTCAGGGAAGAAAACCTCCATGATGAAACCGGCTGCCAGAAGCCGGGCTATTTCTTCTCCGACTACTCTTCTCTTCTCTTTTGACAGGCGGCGCAAGGGCTGCTTGACCGGCATGGCATCCGACTGGACGTGTAGCTTGTGCTCGGCGAAATCCGCCGGAACACCCGGCATGTCTTTGGGAGACCATGCAAAGATGTCCCGATTCTCACGGAGGAAATCGACGAGCTCGCTTTCCTATTTGCTGTCAAGGCCGGTTCCCATGACCACATACCTCTCCGGGTGCTCCGGGTCCAGAGGTATCTTCTTGGTTTCTTTGGCCGGCTAGAAAGAACACTGAGCCTCATATTCCTTGGGATCGAGGGACAAGGCCGGCTGCTTGCCGGCCATGGCCACGACCCGGTCCAGCATCTTCTTCTCTTCAGCAATCATGAGGGACTCGGCCAGCCGGCTGCTAGCAGCCGTACACTTGGCGGATTTCTTGTAGTCTCCGGATATGGTGATGACGCCCTTGGAACTCAGCATCTTCATCTTGAGGTAGGCACAGTGGGGCACAACCATGAACTTGGCCAATGCAGGTCGGCCAAGCAGCGCGTGGTAAGGGATCTCCAGATCCACTACCTCAAACCATATTGCTTCCCGGCGGAAATGATCTTTGTCTCCAAAGAGAACATCTATCTTGATCTTGCCGATCGGAGCACAGGACAGGCCGGGTACGATGCCATGAAACACAGTCCGACTCGGCATGAGCTGCTTTGCCTTGATATTCAGATTCTCCATGGTATCACGGTACAGTATGTTGATGCTGCTTCCACCATCTATCAGCACGCGGGAGAATCGGGCAGCCCGCCGATCTGTCGTGAGGGTGGCATCCAAAACCAATGCATAAGAGCCGGGAGACGGCATCACCTCTGGGTGATTGGCCTAGCTCCAACTGATAGGTTTCTCCGACCAGTGCATGAACTCAGGGTTGTTGGATGCGACCGTGTTGACTTCTTGGTGTTGTCGGTGCCGGCTTCGCCGATCTTCTGGCTGGCTTGTAAAGATGACGTAGGCGGCATGCTCGTCAGGGAACTCATCGTGGATGGCTCCAACTGCTAGCCGAGCGGCCGACTGCTGAGGGGCCGGAGGCGGCTGACCAGCAGGCGGAGGCGGCACCAGTCCCTCGCCCTTGGAGATTCGCGTGAGCCAATGGCATTTCCGGGTGGTGTGGTTGGAGGCCTTCGCGCCACTGTGAAACTTGCAGGGGGCATCAAGGGCTTGCTCGTAGGAGAAAGCCGGCTGCCAAGCCGGCCTGCCACCCTTCTGCTTCTTGGGTGCGGGACGCCCCTCAGGTTCTTCGTCTTCGACTGTGGCTACCTGCCGACTGGCGGAAGTCGGCATCGGAGCCTTGCGCTTGTTGTCGTTCTGGTACGGGCGCCGAGTGGACTCTCGAGCTAGCGTCTTGGGAGCCGGAGCAAGCACCTTTCCAAAGCATCTACTCGGAGCTCGGTCTTCATGGAGGAGTCGGCTGTGGCGTATTTGTCCGCGATGACTAGCAACTCTTCGAGGGTAGTCGGCTCATCGCAGAGGAGTCGGTTGTGACGCCCCCGATTCAATCGTACACTAATCATGCACGCAAACGTGTACGATCAAGATCAGGGACTCACGGGAAGATATCACAACACAACTCTAAAACATAAATAAGTCATACAAGCATCATAATACAAGCCAGGGGCCTCGAGGGCTCGAATACAAGTGCTCGATCATAGACGAGTCAGCGGAAGCAACAATATCTGAGTACAGACATAAGTTAAACAAGTTTGCCTTAAGAAGGCTAGCACAAACTGGGATACAGATCGAAAGAGGCGCAGGCCTCCTGCCTGGGATCCTCCTAAACTACTCCAGGTCGTCATCAGCGGGCAGCACGTAGTAGTAGGCACCTCCAGTGTAGTAGGGGTCGTCGTCGATGGTGGCGTCCGGCTCCTGGACTCCAGCATCTGGTTGCGACAACCAGAAAGAAAGGAAAGGGGAAAAAGGGGGGAGAAAGCAACCGTGAGTACTCATCCAAAGTACCCGCAAGCAAGGAACTACACTACATATGCATGGGTATATGTGTAAGGAGGCCATATCAGTGGACTGAACTGCAGAATGCCAGAATAAGAGGGGGATAACTAGTCCTGTCGAAGACTACGCTTCTCGCAGCCACCGTCTTGCATCAAGTAGAAGAGAGTAGATTGAAGTCCTCCAAGTAGCATCTCCAAGTAGCATCTCCAAATAGCATCACATAGCATAATCCTACCCGGCGATCCTCTCCTCGTCGCCCTGTAGAAAAGCGATCACCGGGTTGTCTGTGGAACTTGGAAGGGTGTGTTTTATTAAGTATCCGGTTCTAGTTGTCATAAGGTCAAGGTACAACTCCAAGTCGTCCTGTTACCGAAGATCACGGCTATTCGAATAGATTAACTTCCCTGCAGGGGTGCACCACATAGCCCAACACGCTCGATCCCATTTGGCCGGACACACTTTCCTGGGTCATGCCCGGCCTCGGAAGATCAACACGTCGCAACCCCACCTAGGCACAACAAAGAGGTCAGCACGCCGGTCTAAACCTAAGCGCACAGGGGTCTAGGCCCATCGCCCATAGCACACCTGCACGTTGCGTGGGCGGCCGGAAGCAGAACTAGCCCCCTCAATACAAGAGCAGGCTTACGTTCCAATCCGGCGCGCGCCGCTCCGTCGCTGACGTCTGAAGTGCTTCGGCTGATACCACGACGTCGGGATACCCATAACTACTCCCGCGTAGATGGTTAGTGCGTATAGGCTCGTAGCCAACTCAGATCAAATACCAAGATCTCGTTAAGCGTGTTAAGTATCCGCGAACGCCGAACAGGGCCAGGCCCACCTCTCTCCTAGGCGGTCTCAACCTGCCCTGCCGCTCCGCCTCAAAGATCCACTCGCGGGTGCTCCACCAGCCGACCCGACTTTAGTCTCCACATGTATCATGTATAAAGTATATAGTATATACCCGTGATCACCTCCCGAGTGATCTCGGCCCAATAGTATAGCAAGGCAGACTGACAAGAATGTAGGGCCAATGATGATAAACTAGCATCCTATACTAAGCATTTAGGATTGCAGGTAAGGTATCAACAGATGTAGCAACAATGTCAGGCTATGCATCAGAATAGGATCAACGGAAAGCAGTAACAGGCTACACTACTCTAATGCAAGCAGTATAGAAGAGAATAGGCGATATCTGGTGATCAAGGGGGGGGGGCTTGCCTGGTTGCTCTGGCAAGAAGGAGGGGTCGTCAACTCCGTAGTCGAACTGGGCAGCAGCAGCGTCGGTCTCGTAGTCTACCGGAGAGAAGAGGGGGAAGAAACAATGAGTACAATGCAAACAAATGCATATCGATGCATGACATGACAAGTAACGATGCTAGGTGTGCCCAATCGCGGTAGTAGGTGATACCGACGAAGGAGGGGAAACATCCGGGAAAGTATTCCCGGTGTTTCGCGTTTTCGAGCAGAGGAGCCGGAGGGGGAAAGTTGCGGGTTCGATAGGTTAGGGGTGCGTGGCGGACGAACGGACTGTGCATCCGGATTCGTCTCGTCGTTCTGAGCAACTTTCATGTTGAAAATATTTTAATCCGAGTTACGGATTAAAAGATATGATTTTCTAAAGATTTTATTAATTTCTGGAATTTAATTAATTAATTAATTAATTTGTAAAATGGATTTATGATGTCAGCATGATGTCATGCTGACGTCAGCAGTCAACAGAGTTGACTTGATCAACCTGACATGTGGGTCCAGGGGGGACCCACCTGTCATCCTCTAATTAGGTTAATTAGGGTTTAGGCTAATCTAATTACAATTTAATTAAACTTAACTAGCTAATTAAATTAATTAAACCGGATCAATTAACTTAATTAATTCATTAGTTAATTAATTAATTAATAATTAATTTTATTAATCATTTTTATTTTTATTTAATAATTTTATTTTTAATTCTCTTTTTTTTAACCGTTCTGGGGTGTGGGCCCCCGTTGTCATAGGGCCACTAGGACTTAGCGGATCGGGCGGTGCGGGCGAAGGGGCACCCGCACGCAAGGCCACCAGGGACGAGGCGGGGCGCCAGAATCCGGCGGAGTAGGGGGAAAAGGGCCGGCCAGCTCCGGCGAGCGGCGGGAACGGGCAGCAGGGGGCTCGGCGGCAGCGGACGGCGCCGGCGTGGGCGCACGGGGCGCAGGGGCGCGGCCATGGACGGGGCGAGACCAGCGCGAGTGCGCAGACGCGTGCGCGCGCACGGCCAGGGCGCGGCCGTTGACGCGATGGGCGCAGGGACGGGGCTTCGGGTGAGGACGAGCGCGGAGCGAGCATCGGCCATGGC
>NC_041393.1:465853854-465860918 GCF_002162155.2 Triticum dicoccoides
GGCGAGTGGGCCGGCCTGGGGGCCCGATGGCCTGCTGGGCTGAGGCCCAGTGGGGGGGTTTGCTTTTTTTTTTTACCTTTTCTTTTTGTTTATTTCCTTTTCTGTTTTATTTCATTTAAAAGTATTTAGGCATTTTATAAAAATGTGTTTTCTGTACTATAATTACTTATGCCATTTTTGGCACAGCCCAAACATTTTAGTTTAATATTTTGAAAAGTTTTATCATTTGATTGATTTAGGATTTAAATTCAAAACGGTTTCGAATCAACCCGAGATTAATTACAGTGACAGAGGTGATGTGTCATCATTAGTAGAGGACTACTGTAGCTTGATTATCCGGGCGTCACAATTCTCCTTCACTACAAGAAATCTCGTCCCGAGATTTAAGAGGGGGGTAAGGGGGAAGGGATCTGGATACGAAATTCTAACGAGTCTTCTTGGTCTTAGTTTCTCTTCTCGAAGAGGTAGATCCATAACGCTGATGTCTTCATACTTCAGCTTGAGGTCATCATGATGACGCCGTCATCCCCTTTTTTTTGGGAACTCCATCGTACTTACGAAAAGGATAAGGAGGTAGCTCTACAATGATAGAATGTTATAAAGGAAATCAATTAGGGGGTTATCCCAAGAATGAACACAGGAGTATCTCTCGAGTCAAACAAATGAAACACATCGAGAGCAAAGTAAGACGGTGCAATAAGAAGTTTCAAGCGGATAGGCAATCGTTCATTGCCTGAAACAGAGTGTGAATGGGGTTTAGAGCAACGGGAATAAGTATTGTGTCCGATACCAGAATTGATCACTAGGAAGGTGGCCCGTGAACTACACACGCAATCAAGCTCTAGGAATAACTTTGGCAACAAGGTGTATAGGAGAGTCAGGTTTCGATCCTGTGGAACTGTGGGTTATGGGCCCACTATGTGTATCAAAGTAGAAAGGGGCTAACATCTTGCACGGTCACATTAGCAAGGCATGTCAGAGGGTAGCCTGTCAGTTATGTCGGCAATAACATCGATACCAAGGGCGAGGGACGAAGAGAACCATTTTCCTGCTCGTTGAACGAGGCCTACCAATAGGCAAGGTTCTCGTCCATCGGTGGTTACCGAAATGTCATCAACAATGGTAACAGGGTCTTACTAAAAGAGTGGTTCAATGAGGTGCTTACCTAAGCATGGAACTATCACTGCTTAGTTCGTATAGACCATAGAAAGGGTTTAAACAAACCAATGGAAAGGAAAAGGTGGTCATCAGATTAAATAGGACAATGGAAAGGAAAATGTGTTTAAACACATATTTCAAGGGTATATCCTTCCCAAGGACAAGCTGAGCATGATATCCATGACAGGATAGAAGGTAGAAAACCATTTAGGTAAGGGGGGAGGAATCTCAAGATATTACCCATGCAACGGTGTAAGGATAAATGATAAAGAAAATTTAGCATTGTGCTTCAAATGCACTTTTTGAAAATCGGACTACCACAGACATGCTTCGAGATAGCATTGACATGGTCAACAATTAAGGTTCGAAGTTTGGATGCACGAAGGATCCATCAAGAACAACTTGTAGAATAAGTTTTACAATTTCCTCATGGAAGAACGGATAACCTTGCTGAAGAGGAAACTATAACACTAGGTCCTCTGGTCAAGCGTGCCAGGCATGACATCACCTTACCGGGTCATATGAGGATCAATGTTATAATTCTTGAAAATATGTTCCAACCATCATATCTGACCGAGATTCAGATCTGATTGGTGTCAGGATACCTCAGACTTAGAGTGCCTGAGAAGAAAAGGTGAGACACAAATTGACGAGATGATTTGCAAGATTCTCGGGAAATGAACTATGGAAGCGAGTTCCGAAACAAGAGTTCATCACTAAGTCAAGGAGAGAATGAGGAGGTGGCTGATGGGCTCGGTGATAATCCATCGAGATTTCTGACAAGATGGATTTCCACAATTATGTGAACAAGGAGATAACATTTGTCAATTCAAATGATATAATTTTGTATGCTCTAGGAAAACATACACCATTAATCATAGTTGAAAGGTGCAACCGAAATGTGGGCTTATAGTAGCATGATCAACGTTAGAATGGCGGTTCAGCAACCGATAGGCTAAGAATGAATTATCGATCATTAACTCCAAAGCAATAGGGTTGTTAGAAGGGCAAAATCCAAACAGCACCGTTCACTTGTTGGTACCCCAGTTGGAATCAATACGAGGACCAAGAAAGAATGGTCATGGTGAGAAGTATCACCATACCAAGAATTCTTAAGTGGTGGAGCAATCCTCACAACATTCTTGACATCAAAGATGGTAATACTCCGCGGTAGAACATAACATAAGTTGGATAGCAAGGAACTCAAGGTACAGCACAAAACAGGAACAAGTTTTGTGTTGGAGGGAATGCAATAATGTTGTCGATGATAACCCAAATCATCGAGGGCAAAGGATGCTATTTCTCATCAAGAATTCGATAGATATCTTGGAAGACCTCATAAGGTTGATGATGTTCACGACACATTTGTCGAGAGATTTCAAGATGTAAACAATCAGCAACGACATCGAGTCAAAGAAATGATGAAGCGGAAGGTCATTGGAACCATGGGTAGGACACAAACTTTAAATCGAGCTTGTTGCTCAAGGTGAACTGATATGACGAGGAAGATCGATGTAAGTTTAGCTCAATCGTCGAATGTTGTGCTCCGGAATTAAGGACCCGGTAGCACAGTTAAAAGCCTGCACGATAATGATATAGCTGTAAGGCTAGGAATGACTTGAAGGGTTATTAAACTCGTAAGCAACAAAAATTACTTAGAGTTATTGAATAGGAGTGCGGATTCGATTCACTTATCGGTGTTCCCGAGTGACTAATAACTCAGAACCTGGGGGGATCCGAGAGCGGTGAGAATCAATACTAGATGAAGACTCGCAAGAAGCAACACAGTTCTCGAGATACCAGAGGTTAATACTCGAGGAAGATCAAAAATAGAGGTTGCCGAGATGTATCGATCAACAAAAGACAAGTGCTTTAACTTGTCTGAGAAATGGAATCAAGGAAATAGTTATTATTACAAGAAGCTTCTATGATAGGATCTACATCGTGTCCATGGGCATGAACACAAAGTTCAAGGTCGACTCCCACTTCTCCAATGCATAACCTTTCATTCACTTCTCACTTTCGAGGAAGTTGTAGTGTTGAAATTTTATCTGGCAAAATACCAGAAGTGTATGACTCGTGAAAACTTTCGAGTTCACACATATTAAGGAAGGCATAGGTTCAACCCATCAGGGTATCGTGGAAATATATACCACAAGCTTCAATAGAAATACCACCAGCTCAAAAGCTGAGCAGGGATGAGAAAGCAGAGGATACAATTTACCAAAGGCAATATGTATCGGAGAAAGAACTCACAAAGTGATTAATTATGAAGGACACTGTCGGATAATAATCCAACAGTGGATATGGCGATCCACAATGGGGCTGATATGAGTATCGATACCCAATCAGAGGAAGAAGGATTGCAAATGCATCGGTTTATAGAACATCTGAATAGTTCAACGCTTAATTAGCAAAGTAATTATGATTTTCAAATCAAGGGATGAGGAGCAAATGCTCTGATCAAGGATGGATAAGCTGAATAGACTTAGGGGTACCATCGATGGCAATTTGATTGGTCGAGATCCAGCTCATGTTTAAAATGACGTTTGAGCCGGAAGGATGAATTCTAGAAACTGATTGAGGATTGCAAGCATTCGCAACATATTGAATCAACGGACTCAAAATGATAATGACAAAGGATGTCAATAAGACTACGAGACTTATGGGATTAACCATAATGCAAGCAAGCAAGAATTTCAAGAGCCAAAGGCTCTAGAGGATTTTCGGAAGATCGAATAGTATTTTAAAGACTTTTGTGAAACACATGAACAACTGGGGATGAGCGGATACTCGACAAGTGCGAGGATTTATTTGAAGGGGTATTCATGTGGCAAAGAACTGCTAGGCAGTAGGCACAAAGTATTCTTGGAACAATAGAGAAAACTTCGGGGTATCTTGTAATAACAAGATCAATGGGGGATGATCGTATGAATGGCAAGTGTAAGTAGTTATCCATACGGATTTATCGGTGGTCAGGAATAGCAAAAGTGATGGGCACAAAGTCTCGAGAGAACATCAAAGAGTATCTTCGGAATCTTCTGTTTAGCAGACGATCATCTGAAGTGAGGGGCTCTCCGGGAGAAAGTACTTGCGAGAACCTAAAGTTAGTTTTGTTTTTAGCAAAATCATTTAACCCGAATAGAAGAGAGTTCAGAATCCCAGAGTAAAGATCGAGGAGTAAAAGATCCTACTACCACCCAAATGGCGACGTGTGCCCGTAAGACACACAGCCATGTTAGTAAAAGTTTTGCAATGTCTAGACTCGACTTCGGCCAAGGAGTGTGGAAGGGGGATTCCTACAGGCAGTCGGCTCTGATACCAACTTGTGACGCCCCCGATTCAATCGTACACTAATCATGCACGCAAACGTGTACGATCAAGATCAGGGACTCACGGGAAGATATCACAACACAACTCTAAAACATAAATAAGTCATACAAGCATCATAATACAAGCCAGGGGCCTCGAGGGCTCGAATACAAGTGCTCGATCATAGACGAGTCAGCGGAAGCAACAATATCTGAGTACAGACATAAGTTAAACAAGTTTGCCTTAAGAAGGCTAGCACAAACTGGGATACATATCGAAAGAGGCGCAGGCCTCCTGCCTGGGATCCTCCTAAACTACTCCAGGTCGTCATCAGCGGGCAGCACGTAGTAGTAGGCACCTCCAGTGTAGTAGGGGTCGTCGTCAATGGTGGCGTCTGGCTCCTGGACTCCAGCATCTGGTTGCGACAACCAGAAAGAAAGGAAAGGGGAAAAAGGGGGGAGAAAGGAACCGTGAGTACTCATCCAAAGTACCCGCAAGCAAGGAACTACACTACATATGCATGGGTATATGTGTAAGGAGGCCATATCAGTGGACTGAACTGCAGAATGCCAGAATAAGAGGGGGATAACTAGTCCTGTCGAAGACTACGCTTCTCGCAGCCACCGTCTTGCATCAAGTAGAAGAGAGTAGATTGAAGTCCTCCAAGTAGCATCTCCAAGTAGCATCTCCAAATAGCATCACATAGCATAATCCTACCCGGCGATCCTCTCCTCGTCGCCCTGTAGAAAAGCGATCACCGGGTTGTCTGTGGAACTTGGAAGGGTGTGTTTTATTAAGTATCCGGTTCTAGTTGTCATAAGGTCAAGGTACAACTCCAAGTCGTCCTGTTACCGAAGATCACGGCTATTCGAATAGATTAACTTCCCTGCAGGGGTGCACCACATAGCCCAACACGCTCGATCCCATTTGGCCGGACACACTTTCCTGGGTCATGCCCGGCCTCGGAAGATCAACACGTCGCAACCCCACCTAGGCACAACAGAGAGGTCAGCACGCCGGTCTAAACCTAAGCGCACAGGGGTCTGGGCCCATCGCCCATAGCACACCTGCACGTTGCGTGGGCGGCCGGAAGCAGAACTAGCCCCCTTAATACAAGAGCAGGCTTACGTTCCAATCCGGCGCGCGCCGCTCCGTCGCTGACGTCTGAAGTGCTTCGGCTGATACCACGACGTCGGGATACCCATAACTACTCCCGCGTAGATGGTTAGTGCGTATAGGCTCGTAGCCAACTCAGATCAAATACCAAGATCTCGTTAAGCGTGTTAAGTATCCGCGAACGCCGAACAGGGCCAGGCCCACCTCTCTCCTAGGCGGTCTCAACCTGCCCTGCCGCTCCGCCTCAAAGATCCACTCGCGGGTGCTCCACCAGCCGACCCGACTTTAGTCTCCACATGTATCATGTATAAAGTATATAGTATATACCCGTGATCACCTCCCGAGTGATCACGGCCCAATAGTATAGCAAGGCAGACTGACAAGAATGTAGGGCCAATGATGATAAACTAGCATCCTATACTAAGCATTTAGGATTGCAGGTAAGGTATCAACAGATGTAGCAACAATGTCAGGCTATGCATCAGAATAGGATCAACGGAAAGCAGTAACAGGCTACACTACTCTAATGCAAGCAGTATAGAAGAGAATAAGCGATATCTGGTGATCAAGGGGGGGGGGCTTGCCTGGTTGCTCTGGCAAGAAGGAGGGGTCGTCAACTCCGTAGTCGAACTGGGCAGCAGCAGCGTCGGTCTCGTAGTCTACCGGAGAGAAGAGGGGGAAGAAACAATGAGTACAATGCAAACAAATGCATATCGATGCATGACATGACAAGTAACGATGCTAGGTGTGCCCAATCGCGGTAGTAGGTGATACCGACGAAGGAGGGGAAACATCCGGGAAAGTATTCCCGGTGTTTCGCGTTTTCGGGCAGAGGAGCCGGAGGGGGAAAGTTGCGGGTTCGATAGGTTAGGGGTGCGTGGCGGACGAACGGACTGTGCATCCGAATTCGTCTCGTCGTTCTGAGAAACTTTCATGTTGAAAATATTTTAATCCGAGTTACGGATTAAAAGATATGATTTTCTAAAGATTTTATTAATTTCTGGAATTTAATTAATTAATTAATTAATTCGAAAAATGGATTTATGACGTCAGCATGATGTCATGCTGACGGCAGCAGTCAACAGAGTTGACTTGGTCGACCTGACATGTGGGTCCAGGGGGGACCCACCTGTCATCCTCTAATTAGGTTAATTAGGGTTTAGGCTAATCTAATTACAATTTAATTAAACTTAACTAGCTAATTAAATTAATTAAACCGGATCAATTAACTTAATTAATTCATTAGTTAATTAATTAATTAATAATTAATTTTATTAATCATTTTTGTTTTTATTTAATAATTTTATTTTTAATTCTCTTTTTTTTAACCGTTCTGGGGTGTGGGCCCCCGTTGTCATAGGGCCACTAGGACTTAGCGGATCGGGCGGTGCGGGCGAAGGGGCACCCGCACGCGAGGCCACCAGGGGCGAGGCGGGGCGCCAGAATCCGGCGGAGTAGGGGGAAAAGGGCCGGCCAGC
>NC_041393.1:465861497-465876050 GCF_002162155.2 Triticum dicoccoides
CGGCCATGGCGACCGAGCGCGGGGACGACCACAACGGCGACAGAGCGAAGCAGGGGGGGAGGAGAGGGGCGATGCTCACGGTGGGGGGCGCGTAGGGTCTAGGCAGAGGGCTCGGGGACGGTCGGGGAGGACCGACGAGGAGGAGGTGGCGCGTGGAGCTCCGGGCGGCGGCGAATCGGTCCGGCAAGTCGGGGAGGGGACGAGGAGGCCACGGCGAGGTCGAGGTCGGCGGCCAGCTCCGGCGATGTGCGGCGGTGGAGTCGGGGCGGATCCCCTCGATCCAAATCGAGAGGAGGCAGAGGGGACGGAGGAGCACGGCGTCGGGGCGGGCATCGTGCGAGGGGGAGTGTCAGGACCCCGACTCGATGTCACATCGATCTAGCCTGTAGCACCTCATATCACTTTGCGGCCTCACGCACGGTATCCCCACGGGTGTCGCCTTACCTTTGCCCGGGACCGTTTGCGCCTTTTGGCTCACGTATATGATAGTGTCGCTAGCATCCATATGATAAGGAGCCCGGGCTGACATGACTAGTCATAAACCCAAAGTGGCACAGACTTACAGGGACAGGCATTCATGACCCAGCCTCGAACGTGTCGGTCAACAGCAAGAGGGTCCGGGCTGTAGCACTGGGCTAGCAGGACTCCTGTAAACCGGGCTGTAGCGGGCTAACAGGACTCCGGTACTCAATGCGTGACATTTCCCCGAAGGGACAGACACCGGAACGAGGAAGGACACATGCCGGCCAGCCTAAGTGTTCCAGAGCAGTAGCAAGCTACCATGGCTCAGCGGTAACACTAGGAGACATTTCCCAGTAAGAGAGGCTACTAAAGATAAACAACTAGATAGTCAGATCCCACACATACCAAGCATTTCAATCATACACACAATATGCTCGATATGTGCAAATACAACGAAGCATCACAACATGACTCTACAACACAAGTACTTTATTTAAGGCTCAGAGAGCCATACATAACATACACAAAGGTACGGGTCACACAACCCAGCATTCAAGTCATACAGTCATACAAACCAGCAGCGGAAGTAAC
This sequence comes from Triticum dicoccoides, assembly GCF_002162155.2. NCBI lineage: Eukaryota > Viridiplantae > Streptophyta > Magnoliopsida > Poales > Poaceae > Triticum > Triticum dicoccoides. The sequence continues at coordinate 465,862,551 of NC_041393.1, forward strand.
TTGTCTGAGTACAGACAACTAGTAAAATAAAAGAGGCTTGGAAAGCCTAGCTATACTACGTGGTCCTTCACAAGCTCAGGATCACCACCTGGGCCTTAGCCTACTCATTGATGTCAACGTCTACGTAGAACCCATCAGAAGGGGTTGCGGCGTCTTCTGTAAAAATGTAAATTATAGCAACATGAGTACAAAGGTACCCAGCACGACTTACATCAGATCCTACATACATGCATATTATCAAGAAGGGTTGGTGGAGTTATTGCAGCAAGCCAGCTTTGACTCTTGGCTAGGCTAACCTACGAGACTCCAACTTGAAATGGTTTTGCGCACACGAGTCCACTACTCACCACTTCAATACACTACCGAGGATTCGCCTCCGTCTTCCTACGGAAGAGCCATCCTCGGCACTCACACTTATCTTGAGGCTTTTAGTAGTTTCCATTTACTTGTCTATGAACTGTATAGGCAACCAAGTAGTCCTTTACCGCGGACGCGGCTATTCGAATAGATCATGATAACCCTGCAGGGGTGTACTTCTTCATACATGTTTCCACCACTTAGCGTCTGCACACGACATGTGCTCGGCAGACATCAAGCGAAAGCCGACGTGGGTGTAGACCACGACCTACCTAAACACCTAAGCCTCTAGTCCAGGTTTATCGCCTATCCAGGTTCCATCCGCAGGGAGTCCGGCCGAGGTTTCCCATACGGCCCCGAACAATGTGAACAGGGTTCTCGAGATACCTAACGGGTATTCGGTACACCCGGCCACGTACCTACCGCATCACAGCCCACCCCTACGGTCAGCGCTGTCCACGGCCTCCAGTAGGCTACAAACACCAGAAACTACTTGCAACTCCTGGACAGAGAGCTAGGGTGAATAAGAAGTCGAGCGGGGTCATATTTCAGGGCCCAATGCATGGTAGTAGCTGTATCTTAAATCACACATACAGATCTCAGTGCTTAAGGTCGGCTTCAATGAAACAACCCACCATGTACTCCTACATGGCCTCTCATCGATACCTTTACCAAATCGTGTTCACCACACCACTCTCGTTACCGACATAACCATTTCACTCCAGCCCATCACCCAGATGAACCAGACCTGACATGACTCTAAGCATAGCAGGCATAGCAAGGTAGGAACAACACATACATATGTCTCAATCAACTCCTACACATGCTAGTGGGTTTCCTCTAGTTACTGTGGCAATGACAGGTCATGCAGAGGAAATGGGTTCAACTACCGTAGCACACAGCAGTTTGAAACGCGTTGTCTTAATGCAGTAAAAGAGAGCAGGAGCGAGAACATGGGATTGTATCGATATGATCAAATGGTTGGTTACTTGCCTGATGGTTCGATGCACTGATACGGTTCTTCGTTAGGGTAATCACGATACTCCTCGGAGGCAGAACCTGTCGCAAAGGACATCGATACACAACCATCACCAAACAATGTGCCACAATATGATGCATGCATGAAACATGGAAATATGAGTGTGTTGGGCTAATGCAACTAAAACCAGAAGGGTTTGAACCAATTTGAATCAAGGATTCAAATTTCAAACTCAAACATGGCCCTTTAAAGTGTTTTTCCTTGTTCTGCATTAAACATCAAGTTAACTTGCTTAGTCATGCATGAAAATAGTACAGATGGGTAGATTGGATTTTTCTGATCATTTTTCATATATAATTTGTCTGATTTGGAGTTACAGAATAAAAGTTATGAATATTTGAAGTTTAAATTATATTCTGGAATTTCCTATATTAGAATAATTCCAGAAAATCAATTATTGCGTCAGCCTGACGTCAGTGTGACGTCAGCAGGTCAACGGAACACGTCCGGGTCAAACCTGACAGTGGGTCCCGCGTGTCAGTGTGATTAGTTTAATTAAAGTTTAAATAAAACTAAACATGTTTAATTAACAGGGCTGGGCCCCACCTGTCATTGACTCAGGGGAGTCAACCAGGGCCCACCCGTGGTCAAAGTCAATGCCAGCGGCGCCGGCGTTTAGCCGCCGACGAGCCCGACGCGGCGGCGGGAGTGGTTTTGGCTATTTCGGCCACCAAATGGGTCGCGGAGACCACCGGAGTGGAGCTGAGGACAAGCCGCAGCTCTTGGTGGAGTCCGTTGGGGTCGGGGTGGCCGGAGTTGGCGCCGGCGACGACTTTGGCGGCCACCGGAGTTCGGGTGAAAACGAACTCGGCCTAGGGTGTGCGGGGAGGTGCGGGAAGTGCACGGTTGGGCCCAACGCAGCGTGGTGAGTGCGTTGGACACCGCGGGTTGGCCGGAGGATGGCCGGGAGCACGTCGGCGACGAGATCCACGGCGGTGCGTGCGTGTGATCTTCGTGCAGTGGCTACACGGCTCGGGAATGAGAGAGGGAGGGTCGGAGGGGTAGCTAGGCTCACAGCGCTCCCGTAGAGGCCACCGGCGGGGTCGGGGACGAGCTGAGGCGGCGATGACGTTGAAGGGGATCTCCGGCGACGGCGAGCTCGGGCGAGGTCGGTGCGGTGGTCTCGGGCCGCACGAGCACACGGGGCTCGGCTAGCTCGATGAAGTGGACGGCGGCGGAGCTCCTGGACACGGTGCCACGGCGTGGGGTTGACGGAGGGCGTGGCTACGGCGAGGGGGTGGCGGCGATGGCGTCGGCCATGGCGTGGGAGAGCGAGGGAGAGGAACTGGAGAGGAGAGGGGGTGTCTGGGAGGTTCGGGAGAGAGAGAGAGGCCGATTCACGGCGTTAGCCGGGCGAGGGAGGCGGCGAGGCGGCGAGCAGGTGCGTGGCACCCATGCGGTGCTCGCCGTCGAGCACCTGCCTGCCTGCCTGGCCGGCAAGCAGCTCGTTGGCGCGGTGCTGGGCTGGGCCGGCAGGTGGGCCGGGTGCTGGCGCCAGGTAAGCTTTTTCCATTTTTTCTGTTTTCTGTTTTTTAATACTTCTGCAACTTTGTTGAATTAAATAAAATACTTAGGCTACTCCTAAAATCACCAAACTACTCCTGGTCCATAGTTGGATTATTTCCAACATGAAACATTTTAGTTTGGAGATATTTGAGCATTTAAATATTTTATATAATTTTAAATGCCCAAATTCAAATATTTATGGATTAATTCAAAAACCCTAAGATGGCCTAGGAAAATGTGCATCACTTTTGGCAGAGGTTCTGAACCAAGACAAAAATGATGGGCATTTTAGAAGGGCATTTCAGGTTCATTGAGAAAGTTTTTAGTAAACCCTAATTGGTTTCAGAGGGGACTGGGGGTTCTGTCATCCCCATTTCAGGTTTCTGATGAAAGAGTAAACATGATGCAACACTCTAATGCAAGGCTAACTAGGATGTGACAACTCACCCCCACTCAAAAGAATCTCGTCCCGAGATTTGGGTTCCTCCGGAAAGAAGGCGGGATACTCGAGCCGAAGACGATCCTCCCTTTCCCAAGTTGCTTCATCCTCAGAATGATGCGACCATTGTACTTTGAGAAACTTGATATTATGACGTCGGGTGGTACGCTCGGCCTGATCGAGGATACGAATGGGGTACTCTCGATATGTAAGATTATCTTGGAGATCAAGCGTTTCGTAGTCCACTCCACGGATAGGATCCGAGAAGCAACGCCTGAGTTGAGAAACATGGAAGACATCGTGGACTCTGGAGAGGTGCGGAGGTAGTTCCAACTGGTAGGCAACTTCTCCTCGTTTGGCGAGAATGCGAAAAGGTCCAATGTAACGAGGAGCCAATTTGCCTTTGATACCGAAACGATGGGTTCCCTTCAGAGGGGTAACCCGAAGGTAAGCCTTCTCGTCAACCTCGAAAGCCATAGCCTTATGTTTTCGGTCATATTGACTCTTCTGACGAGATTGGGCTGTTTTCAACTTTTCACGAACGATGCGAACTTGCTCTTCTGCTTCCTGAATCATATCCGGGCCAAAAAATTGTCTTTCCCCGGTTTCTGACCAGTTAAGGGGTGTTCGACACCGTCGTCCATAGAGAACTTCAAAAGGGGCTTTACCCAAGCTAGATTGATAGCTGTTGTTGTAAGCGAATTCGGCAAATGGAAGGCACTTCTCCCAATCCATTCCGAATGAGATATCAGAGGCTCGAAGCATGTCTTCTAGAATCTGGTTGACGCGTTCCACTTGACCACTCGACTGAGGGTGGAAAGCGGTGCTAAAGGAAAGGCGGGTTCCCATAGCGTTTTGGAAACTTTCCCAAAACCGAGAGGTGAAAAGACTTCCTCGATCCGAGTTAATTTCCAAAGGAACACCATGGAGAGACACTATCCGGGAGATGTATAAGTCTGCCAGCTGACTAGCGGTTATACTCTCACGAACAGGTAGGAAATGGGCTACTTTGGAAAGACGATCGACAACGACGAAGATAGCATTATTCCCTCTCTTGGTCCTGGGAAAACCGGTAATGAAGTCCATACCAATTTTATCCCATTTCCATTCAGGAATGGCTAAGGGTTGAAGGGTGCCAGCAGGCCGTTGATGCTCTGCTTTTACACGACGACAGACGTCGCAATTAGCAATATACTGAGCGATTTCTCTCTTCATCCTAGTCCACCAGAACCTCTGGCGTAGGTCCTGATACATCTTAGTACTGCCGGGATGAATGGTGAGAGGAGATTCATGAGCCTCCTTAAGGATCAACTGCCGTAGATGCTGGTTCTTGGGAACCACTAAACGGTTCTCAAAGTACACAGCACCATGATCATTTATGGAGAAACAACTAGCACCTCCGCTAGCAATGTTCTCCTTGATCTTAGCTATTCCCTTATCTCGCTTCTGGGCAGCGATGATTTGATCCGTAAGAGTAGGTTTCGCCACCAAGGTGGAAAGAAATCCGTGAGGAACAATGTGAAGGTTAAGCTTCCGAAATTCCTCATGGAGAAGCGGTTGACTTTGTTGTAACATCAGGTTGTTACAATAAGATTTACGACTTAGTGCATCAGCCATGACGTTGGCTTTCCCTGGGGTGTAAGTTATTCCTAGGTCGAAATCTGTGATCAACTCAACCCAACGTCTTTGCCTGAGATTCAAATCCGGTTGGGTGAAAATGTATTTCAGACTTTGGTGATCAGTGAATATTTCGCAACGATTACCGAGGAGGTAATGTCGCCAGGTTTTAAGTGCATAGACTACAGCTGCAAGCTCTAGATCATGAGTAGGATAATTCTCCTCATGTGGGTGCAATTGCCGTGAGGCGTAAGCAATTACATGTCGATCTTGCATGAGAATGCAACCTAGTCCTTGTCGCGAGGCGTCGCAGTAGATAACAAAGTCCTTGGAGAAGTCTGGCACCAGCACGGGAGCAGAAGTCAGGCGTCTTTTCAGTTCCTGAAAGCTGTGCTCACATTGTGGAGTCCATTCGAACTTTTTATCTTTCTTGAGGAGTTCGGTTAGAGGTTTAGCAACTTTGGAGAAGTTTTCGACAAAGCGACGACAATAGCTCGCTAAGCCCAGAAAACTCCGAACTTGCTTGACCGATTCAGGTGGAGTCCAATTAAGGACGGCTTAAACTCGCTCAGGGTTAACAGCAATACCTTTACCAGATATTACATGACCCAGATAGGTCACTTCCGACAACCAAAATTCACATTTGGAAAACTTGGCATAAAGGCGGTGCTCTCGAAGTTTCTTCAACACTAGCCTTAAATGTTCGGCATGTTCTTCCTCGTTCTTGGAGTAGATGAGTATATCATCGACATAAACTACGACGAATTTATCCAAATACTCCATGAAGATTGAGTTCATTAACCGAGAAAAAGTGGCTGGAGCGTTGGTTAAGCCAAAGGACATGACGGTGTACTCGTATTGGCCATAACGAGTAACAAAGGCCGTTTTAGGAATGTCCCCGTTTCTGATTTTGATTTGATGGTAGCCCAACCTGAAATCCATCTTGGAGAAGATTGAGGATCCAGCGAGCTGATCATACAGGTCGTTGATCCTGGGGAGCGGATATTTGTTCTTGATTGTGACCAAATTGACAGGTCGATAATCTACAACCATCCGGTCCGTACCATCCTTCTTCTTGACGAATAGGATGGGGCAAGCCCACGGAGATGAACTAGGTCGGATGAAACCCTTTTTCAAGGACTCATCGAGTTGTTTCTTAAGCTCGGCTAGTTCTAGTGGTGCCATCTTGTAAGGTCTTCTAGCAATCGGGACGGTTCCTGGAATGAGGTCTATTACGAACTCAACATCCCTGTCAGGTGGAACACCTGGCAATTCCTCTGGAAAGACATCCGGGAAGTCACGGACTACCGGAACGTCCTCAAGGTCTGGCAAAGGGCTGGTGTTAAGAGAATATAATTGTCGCTTGGCTAATCGGGTCAAGACATTGACTATCTTCCCCGAAGGATGAGTGAGTTGAACAGTCCTAGAGAAGCAATCAATTTTGGCATGATGAGCTGACATCCAGTCCATACCCAAAATGATATTAATATCTGAAAATTTGAGAGCTATCAAAGATGCAAGGAAAACAAGTCTGTCGACTTGGATTTCATTTCCATAACTTACCCTGGAGGTCTGCCATCTAGAACCGGGAGTAGAAATTTCCATAGTGGATGGCATGTTACAGAATGCGGTGTTATGCAAACGAGCATAGTTCTCGGATATAAATGAATGAGAGGCTCCTGTATCAAAAAGAACAGATGTCGGGTGGCAATTAACAAGGAGCGTACCGAGAACGACGTTGGGATCCTCTTGAGCTTCTTCGGCAGAGATACAGTTGACATGGCCACGTGTAGCGGTGGCCGGCTTGGCGTGGAACACTTTCCCTGTCGGCTTGCCACGGCCAACAGCTTTAGCAGATTGGTTGGGGTTGGTCTGGGGACACTCACGCATATAGTGACCAGATTCCCCACACTTGAAACAAGTCACGGAACTGGTATGTGGAGGAGCATTGTTGGTTGGACCCCCATAGGGCTTGGCTGGTGCAGACTGTTGAACGGGGCGAGGCGCCTGGAAAGATGGCCTCGGTGTGAACCTGGGTGGCAGGGCGGTGTTGGGCACCCACACGCGGCGCTTCTGAGGACCAGCACCGGATGAGGAACCCATGTCACGGCCATGCTTGCGTGTTGCGTCATAATCAGTCTGACCAGTCTCAGCACTGATGGCCTTGTTAACAAGCTTCTGAAAAGATGTGCACTCATGCAGACGGAGGTCGCGGCGAAGCTCAGGACTAAGCCCCTTACGGAACCTTGCTTGCTTCTTGGCATCAGTAGAAACTTCCTCAGTTGCATATCGTGCGAGGTTACCGAACTCCCTGCTGTAGGCATCCACAGAGAGTCGGCCCTGAGTGAAACTGCAAAATTCCTCACGTTTACGGTCCATGAGACCCTCCGGAATGTGATGTTCACGGAAAGCCTCGCTGAATTCCGCCCAAGTAGTGACATGGCCCGCTGGGTGCATAGCTCCATAATTCTCCCACCATAGACTGGCGGGGCCTTCAAGATGATATGCAGCAAAGGTGACCTTGTCAGCCTCCGCTACCAGCGCGGAACGCAGTTTGTGAGAGATACTGCGAAGCCAATCATCAGCGTCGAGAGGCTCGATGGAGTGGTGGAACGTGGGTGGATGTAACTTGATGAAATCACTGAGTGACACCACGTTAGTCCTCTGATGGTGTGCCGTGTTCTGTTCAATACGTTCCAACAAACGGTTGGTCTCCCGCTTGTTTCTTTCGGCTTCCATCATAACCTCAGCTAGGGAAGGAGGATGAGGCAGATTTGCATTCCTGACTTCGCTGCCTTCGGCCTGCTCTTGGGGAGCAGGGTTTGTGCGCGTGTTGACCATCCTAGGTAAACAAGACAATGATTTAGTCAGGATGATAAAATTCCGACGTAGGATACAGAATGTAAGGAATAACTCGGAATGCAAGATGATCATCCGTATGACATGGTAGATACAGAAACTGCTTCTTTATTCCATCGTCATACACACCATACAGGGTTTAGTACAAGACCAAACAAGGTACTATTACGGTGAAAAGAGGATTACATCTCATCGGAGGCATTCCAAGCTCCTATACATTATTTTTCTACACCTCCGGAAGGCGATACAAACTAGGTCATATCCCACGAGTCACGCAGGACGATAGACGACACAGCTAGTGCGAACTAGTGATACTACCACTAACTCAGACCGATCCGTAGTAGTTCTCGTAGAAATCATCTCCATAGCCTAGAAGCTCAACATGATCATCCGGAAACAGACGATCTCGCGGAGCTTGTGGACCATAGGGGCTAGGATGAGGTCTTGGACCAACAGACGGTGGCCTGCGGGGACCACGAGGTGGGGTGATGCCTCCTACATCATGCCAACCCATCACGTCTGGCAGAGCAGATCTCACAGGATAGAGATCGCGCATATCCGAATATCCAGCTTGCACCGCCGGTGCAAACCGAGTCAATGTGGCCCAGTGGTCAGCACGGGTATTGAAGAGCTCTAACCTCAAGGCCCGATTTTCACGGTCCTTATCCTCGAGCATCTCAGCAGTGGTGCGGGTCCGTGAATCCTCCTGGGTGGGGTCAGCATAGATAGCCTGGAGATACCCTTGTGCTCCCGGAAGTGATCCTGGCATATACCGGAATTTAGAGTCCCGAAATAGACCAGATCTGACTCGCATAATGGTCATCATAGAGTAGGCGGCGTCCTGCACAACCATCTCAATAGTAACCCCGAGTCCATAGGAGCAGTGAAGGGGCTCGGTGGATCCAGGATAAGATGGAAATATCCTGACAGTGCAGAGATACTGGCTTTGATTAAAGTCTCGGAATTGCTCTTCGACCGTGTACTCAGGATACCAGCGGTATCCAGCCTCAGTCATTACCCTGACCAACATGGCGGTATGACCGGGTACATCTAGGCATCGAGTCAGGCGAACCACTTGATTGAGGTCGCGAGTGGCCATCTGAAAGCACAATCATAATGCAAAGGCATTAGAATTTCTAGCAAAATTTCGGCAGCATAACAGCTGTAAATGCTCAAGAAGGATTTTGAGACATTTGACAAAGGATTTCATACACACTCAACATCATCATATCAATGTTCTGAATCCATCCTAACAACATAACGTGGTAGAAGAACTGAACTAGGCTTGTATCCATCAACCCTATAAGGTACTACTGATTAGTAACACGTGATCCTGATAGAGAGAATAGATCCTAATTCCTTAACCCCCGGTGGAAGAATAGACTGACTCAGATCAGAATGTCATAAGATAAAGGAGTAAAAAGAGCCTTACGTTCCAACCCACAAACAATTCCCCTACATATAACTAAAGAATTTCTAGACTCAACATCGACCAGTTTGGCTTGGAGAACCTACAGGCAGCCCGGCTCTGATGCCAACGCTGTCAGGACCCCGACTCGATGTCACATCGATCTAGCCTGTAGCACCTCATATCACTTTGCGGCCTCACGCACGGTATCCCCACGGGTGTCGCCTTACCTTTGCCCGGGACCGTTTGCGCCTTTTGGCTCACGTATATGATAGTGTCGCTAGCATCCATATGATAAGGAGCCCGGGCTGACATGACTAGTCGTAAACCCAAAGTGGCACAGACTTACAGGGACAGGCATTCATGACCCAGCCTCGAACGTGTCGGTCAACAGCAAGTGGGTCCGGGCTGTAGCACTGGGCTAGCAGGACTCCGGTAAACCGGGCTGTAGCGGGCTAACAGGACTCCGGTACTCAATGCGTGACATTTCCCCGAAGGGACAGACACCGGAACGAGGAAGGACACATGCCGGCCAGCCTAAGTGTTCCAGAGCAGTAGCAAGCTACCATGGCTCAGCGGTAACACTAGGAGACATTTCCCGGTAAGAGAGGCTACTAAAGATAAACAACTAGATAGTCAGATCCCACACATACCAAGCATTTCAATCATACACACAATATGCTCGATATGTGCAAATACAACGAAGCATCACAACATGACTCTACGACACAAGTACTTTATTTAAGGCTCAGAGAGCCATACATAACATACACAAAGGTACGGGTCACACAACCCAGCATTCAAGTCATACAGTCATACAAACCAGCAGCGGAAGTAACTTGTCTGAGTACAGACAACTAGTAAAATAAAAGAGGCTTGGAAAGCCTAGCTATACTACGTGGTCCTTCACAAGCTCAGGATCACCACCTGGGCCTTAGCCTACTCATTGATGTCAACGTCTACGTAGAACCCATCAGAAGGGGTTGCGGCGTCTTCTGTAAAAATGTAAATTATAGCAACATGAGTACAAAGGTACCCAGCAAGACTTACATCAGATCCTACATACATGCATATTATCAAGAAGGGTTGGTGGAGTTATTGCAGCAAGCCAGCTTTGACTCTTGGCTAGGCTAACCTACGAGACTCCAACTTGAAATGGTTTTGCACACACGAGTCCACTACTCACCACTTCAATACACTACCGAGGATCCGCCTCCGTCTTCCTACGGAAGAGCCATCCTCGGCACTCACACTTATCTTGAGGTTTTTAGTAGTTTCCATTTACTTGTCTATGAACTGTATAGGCAACCAAGTAGTCCTTTACCGCGGACGCGGCTATTCGAATAGATCATGATAACCCTGCAGGGGTGTACTTCTTCATACATGTTTCCACCACTTAGCGTCTGCACACGACATGTGCTCGGCAGACTTCAAGCGAAAGCCGACGTGGTGTAGACCACGACCTACCTAAACACCTAAGCCTCTAGTCCAGGTTTATCGCCTATCCAGGTTCCATCCGCAGGGAGTCCGGTCGAGGTTTCCCATACGGCCCCGAACGATGTGAACAGGGTTCCCGAGATACCTAACGGGTATTCGGTACACCCGGCCACGTACCTACCGCATCACAGCCCACCCCTACGGTCAGCGCTGTCCACGGCCTCCAGTAGGCTACAAACACCAGAAACTACTTGCAACTCCTGGACAGAGAGCTAGGGTGAATAAGAAGTCGAGCGGGGTCATATTTCAGGGCCCAATGCATGGTAGTAGCTGTATCTTAAATCACACATACAGATCTCAGTGCTTAAGGTCGGCTTCAATGAAACAACCCACCATGTACTCCTACATGGCCTCTCATCGATACCTTTACCAAATCGTGTTCACCACACCACTCTCGTTACCGACATAACCATTTCACTCCAGCCCATCACCCAGATGAACCAGACCTGACACGACTCTAAGCATAGCAGGCATAGCAAGGTAGGAACAACACATACATATGGCTCAATCAACTCCTACACATGCTAGTGGGTTTCCTCTAGTTACTGTGGCAATGACAGGTCATGCAGAGGAACTGGGTTCAACTACCGTAGCACACAGCAGTTTGAAACGCGTTGTCTTAATGCAGTAAAAGAGAGCAGGAGCGAGAACATGGGATTGTATCGATATGATCAAATGGTTGGTTGCTTGCCTGATGGTTCGATGCACTGATACGGTTCTTCGTTAGGGTAATCACGATACTCCTTGGAGGCAGAACCTGTCGCAAAGGACACCGATACACAACCATCACCAAACAATGTGCCACAATATGATGCATGCATGAAACATGGAAATATGAGTGTGTTGGGCTAATGCAACTAAAACCAGAAGGGTTTGAACCAATTTGAATCAAGGATTCAAATTTCAAACTCAAACATGGCCCTTTAAAGTGTTTTTCCTTGTTCTGCATTAAACATCAAGTTAACTTGCTTAGTCATGCATGAAAATAGTACAGATGGGTAGATTGGATTTTTCTGATCATTTTTCACATATAATTTGTCTGATTTGGAGTTACAGAATAAAAGTTATGAATATTTGAAGTTTAAATTATATTCTGGAATTTCCTATATTAGAAAAATTCCAGAAAATCAATTATTGCGTCAGCCTGACGTCAGTGTGACGTCAGCAGGTCAACGGAACACGTCCGGGTCAAACCTGACAGTGGGTCCCGCGTGTCAGTGTGATTAGTTCAATTAAAGTTTAAATAAAACTAAACATGTTTAATTAACAGGGCTGGGCCCCACCTGTCATTGACTCAGGGGAGTCAACCAGGGCCCACCCGTGGTCAAAGTCAATGCCAGCGGCACCGGCGTTTAGCCGCCGGCGAGCCCGACGCGGCGGCGGGAGTGGTTTTGGCCGTTTCGGCCACCAAATGGGTCGCGGAGACCACCGGAGTGGAGCTGAGGACAAGCCGCAGCTCTTGGTGGAGTCCGTTGGGGTCGGGGTGGCCGGAGTTGGCGCCGGCGACGACTTTGGCGGCCACCGGAGTTCGGGTGAAAACGAACTCGGCCTAGGGTGTGCGGGGAGGTGCGGGAAGTGCACGGTTGGGCCCAACGCAGCGTGGTGAGTGCGTTGGACACCGCGGGTTGGCCGGAGGATGGCCGGGAGCACGTCGGCGACGAGATCCACGGCGATGCGTGCGTGTGATCTTCGTGCGGTGGCTACACGGCTCGGGAATGAGAGAGGGAGGGTCGGAGGGGTAGCTAGGCTCACAGCGCTCCCGTAGAGGCCACCGGCGGGGTCGGGGACGAGCTGAGGCGGCGACGGCGTTGAAGGGGATCTCCGGCGACGGCGAGCTCGGGCGAGGTCGGTGCGGTGGTCTCGGGCCGCACGAGCACACGGGGCTTGGCTAGCTCGATGAAGTGGACGGCGGCGGAGCTCCTGGACACGGTGGCACGGCGTGGGGTTCACGGAGGGCGTGGCTACGGCGAGGGGGTGGCGGCGATGGCGTCGGCCATGGTGTGGGAGAGCGAGGGAGAGGAACTGGAGAGGAGAGGGGGTGTCTGGGAGGTTCGGGAGAGAGAGAGAGGCCGATTCACGGCGTTAGCCGGGCGAGGGAGGCGGCGAGGCGGCAAGCAGGTGCGTGGCACCCATGCGGTGCTCGCCGTCGAGCACCTGCCTGCCTGCCTGGCCGGCAAGCAGCTCGCTGGCGCGGTGCTGGGCTGGGCCGGCAGGTGGGCCGGGTGCTGGCGCCAGGTAAGCTTTTTCCATTTTTTCTGTTTTCTGTTTTTTAATACTTCTGCAACTTTGTTGAATTAAATAAAATACTTAGGCTACTCCTAAAATCACCAAACTACTCCTGGTCCATAGTTGGATTATTTCCAACATGAAACATTTTAGTTTGGAGATATTTGAGCATTTAAATATTTTATATAATTTTAAATGCCCAAATTCAAATATTTATGGATTAATTCAAAAACCCTAAGATGGCCTAGGAAAATGTGCATCACTTTTGGCAGAGGTTCTGAACCAAGAAAAAAATGATGGGCATTTTAGAAGGGCATTTCAGGTTCATTGAGAAAGTTTTTAGTAAACCCTAATTGGTTTCAGAGGGGACTGGGGGTTCTGTCATCCCCATTTCAGGTTTCTGATGAAAGAGTAAACATGATGCAACACTCTAATGCATGGCTAACTAGGATGTGACAGGGAGAAGGGGCGTGAAGGAGTCCGGGAGGGGCGGCGCTGGCGCCGGCTGGTGGCGGGCAACGGCGTTGGTGAGAGGGGGCGGGTCGGGGCCCT
>NC_041393.1:465876348-465909754 GCF_002162155.2 Triticum dicoccoides
TTTTACCTTTTCTTTTTGTTTATTTCCTTTTCTGTTTTATTTCATTTAAAAGTATTTAGCCATTTTATAAAAATGTGTTTTCTGTACTATAATTACCTATGCCATTTTTGGCACAGCCCGAACATTTTAGTTTAATATTTTGAAAAGTTTTGTCGTTTGATTGATTTAGGATTTAAATTCAAAACGGTTTCGAATCAACCCGAGATTAATTACAGTGACAGAGGTGATGTGTCATCATTAGTAGAGGACTACTGTAGCTTGATTATCCGGGCGTCACATCGGTGCTTGAGGAGGGTGCCTTCTCGGCACCCGGCCGTGAAGTACTCTATGGCTTGAACCTCGTGCACCCCTTCACAGGAGTTTTGGAGCTTGGCCCAATGCGTGAGATAGTCGCGAGTCAACTCATTGGGTCCTTGCACGCACAACGAGAGCTGTCGCGGCTTGGGAGCCCGCTTGTAGGTGCTGGTGAAGTTGCGGATGAAGGCTTCCACGAAGTCGAGCCAGCTGTTGATGCTGTAGGGCTTGAGGCTATTGAGCCAGGTACGCACCATGCCCTGGAGCATCAGGGGGACGTATTTCACGGCAACACGCATGTTGCCGTTCGCTATGCGGACTACGGTGGAGTAGTCAATCAACCAATCTTTCGGCTTCACGGAGCCGTTGTACTTGGGCGTATCTCTTGGGAGCGAGAACCCTTTGGGGAAGGGCTCGTCGCGGATGCTGGGGCCGAAGCAAGGCGGGCCGACATCATCTTCTTCTTCCAACGCCAGGGACCGCGAGGCGGTCAATTCGATGGCGGGCATCGTTTTCGCCGACTCCTTCGCAGCGACCCAGTCGGCCGCTGAGAGTCGGATGCGTGACAGGCGGCAGGGTGGGATATCTCTCCCCACGAGGCGGAGGAGGAGGCGGATCGCCTCATCGCTTCACGGCTCGAGGGCGGCCTCCTGCGTCGTGCTCGATAGTGACTTGAGTCCGGCTGCGACTGGCAGCCAACTCCTTTTCCTGCCTTGTGCGGGCTCTGCCCGCAGTCGGCGTACGTGACGTCGCGCCGTGCTCTCGGCATGGGGGAGGGCTTTCGGCACGGACGCCGGCTTCGTGCCGCTTTGCGGCCGCGTCAATCAGCTGCTGGATTCGCCTGATTATATAGGGGAGCTCGTCGGCCCCTACTTTGTTCAGCTCGTCTACGACCGACTGGGTGGCGCGTAGGTTCTCAAGAGGCGTGGCATAGACTGGGCATTCCGCCCCCAGCATGTCCGCGATGGCCGCGCCGCGTTTCTGGACAACGCCGGCCCGGCTCGGTCCGTCGGGAGGTGGCATGCCAAAGGCGGCGCGATCAACTTCGCGCTGGTGGGCCTCGGTGAGGCGTCTCATGGTGGCTAGCTTCTGGTATGGGGACGGACAAGTCCTGCAGCGCCGCTTCCAGGGCGTCATGGGTGTTCTCGCCGGAGGCGACTCCGTGGCTAATGACCAGCACCTCGGTAACGGTGCTGCCACCATTGTCGGCTCGTGGGAGAGGATCGTCGAAGACCACCACGTTGGTGGGGAAAGCGTCGAGTGATGCGGTGTCGGAGTCAACAAGCATCGGGTCGGTGGAGCCGACCGACTCCAAATCCACAGCAAGCTCGCTGGAGACGTGGAGTTGGTCGAGGAGGCTGACAAGGCGGCTCTCGAGGCAGCCGGTGCTCGCGTCAGACGCGGGCTCGTCGGAGATGCGAGCCTCGCCAAGGAGATCAGCGAGGTAGCTCACCGCGCAGGCGTCATTGATACCTTGCAGCGCGTCGGGGCAAGCACCATCGGGCGTGCCGGGCTGGCTACGCTCGCGGGGGAGGAAGAGGGTTCCCTTCGAGAACAGGTCTCCGGATGACGGTGCACCTGGCCCCATGGTGGGCGCCAAATGTCGGGTGGCTGGTGCGACATATGCCAACGGGTGGCCTATCATTGTGGGAGCCAATAAGACATCGCCGGTGCCTGGAAATGGGATAAGGCAAAGACATGCACGCCAGCGAATCTTACCCAGGTTCGGGGCTCTCCGAGGAGATAACACCCCTAATCCTGCTCTGCGGGGTCTCCGCATGATCACTAGATCAACAAGTAGCTAAAAGAGGCTCCTTGAGCTGTTTGGCGAGAGGAGGAAGAAGGGGAAAGGCTAGCTCTCTTCTCCTCTGGAAGTAGTGTCTAAAACTATCGAAGTCCAACCCTTTGCATGGGTGCCCCAGGGGGTTTATATAAGCCTACCCCCTAGGGGTACAATGGTAATCCGGCCGGGCCTGGGCCCAGCCATCAGTGTCTACACCGGCCGACTTCTCCGCCGACCGCTGGGGCCCGCCAACTGGTGGGTCCCGCTGACTGCCGGCCTCCTGGTAGACAGGTTGGCCCCACCGCTTGGGGGTCTTGTCGGGGGCTGGTTACTGTTGCTTCACCCTCGATGACGAGGGCTTGGTCGAAGTAAGCGTGGCTACAGTGTCGCCGCCTTGCGGGCGCTCACTGTAGCCTTACCTCGTCTTGTCTCCTTAATGAGGCTCATTCTTCGAGGGGGGGAATGAGCCGGCTAGGGAGAGCCGGCTTCATCCCTGGCCGACTGGGGGGCATGTGGCCGCCTTCGGATGTCTCTCTGGCCAATGGGGCCTGCCACCTGCGGGTCATACTGTCGGCCCATCGTGGGTGATGTCATGGTCAGCATGGCAATAGTGCCACGCCGGACGGGTCATGGCAGCCCTGTACAGCGTACTGTAGCCATGCGAACCCCGGGATTCAGGGGCGGCGTGCTTCACTGTTGCCACGCCCCGTCTCATCGCCATTACGTTGGTACAAACTTCGAGGGCTCGATCTGGGCCGCCTATTGGGGGCCGGCTTCTTGGAGTCGGCCATGAGGTGGCCGGCTTCCTGGAGTCGGCCATGTGGTGGCCGGCTTTCTGGAGTCGGCCCTCTCGCGGCTTTCTTTAGGAGGATTCTTGGTCGGGCCGCCTCCCGGTAGTCGGCCGATGGGGTAGCCGGCCGCGGGAAGGCGGCCCCGCGTCTTGGATGTTTGATGGCTTGATCAGCCTTATTATTTTTTCAAGAGCCAGGGGAGCCGGCTAGGCTACCCTTGGTCATTTACTCCGACACCATTGTTCAGAAGCACGTCGACCTAGCCATGAAAGCAACTGCTACTTAGGCGCCGTTCGGTGGGCCGGCGCCCTGAGTCGAGGAGGTGGACGTCATTGATGGATGCATCTCTTCTTCTTGCCTCCTGTAACCAGCACTGCAATTCCTCGTGGCCTTAATGTTTTATTAGTATAGTACTCCCTCCGTTCCCAAATATAAGTCTTTCTAAAGATTCCAGCAAGTGACTACTACATACGGAGCAAAATGAGTGAATCTACACTCTAAGCTATGCCTACATACATATGTATGATGTATTCCATTTGAAATAGTGGCTTATATTTAGGAACGGAGGGAGTATATGGCATTTTTATTCCCGTCGTAATGTTTTTACTGTGAGGTGGGGCCGCAGTTGAGCAAACCCACCCCAGCCACCGGGCGTCGGACGAGTTTAGAATTAGAAGAGAGAAACGAGGGAGGAGAGCTAGTTGTAGCATGGACGTTGTTGTTAGATGGGACTCGTGTTGATAGAATAGGAGTACTGAGCACTCGTACCTCTTTTTTTAGGGAAAAATTATTCGTATGTCTAGTACGACTAGTTGGGTGCGTGCGACCTATAGCTGTCATCACTTTAGGTCTCCTTTTCGAACCGCATCTATGCTTCATAGTACATATTTTTTTCATGCATTTATCCTCCTATATGTACTCCTAGGCTATTTCCACGTGCTCCCATTCGCCGACATGTGGGACATAGAGCATCTGGGTCGTAGTGCATGCACGACTCGGAGCATATGCCGGGGTACTTTACATTTCAGACCTCACGAATTACATGCAAACCCCCCATAGAAGAATAAATAAATAAATGAATTACTACATGAAACCGGATTATTTTCGTAGAAACCGGAGCATGTTCATTAAATTTTGGACATAATGCGTTTATAAAAAATGACCGGACCTAAACCAGTCTAAGGGCCTCTTTGATTTTTCCCGCAAAAAAGGGCCTCTTTGATTCGCAGGATACTGAAAACACAGGAATGGGGAAAGTATGATGGCGATGAACCGAGACGAGGAGAACTCTAACTCAGTTAGAGGTTAGAGTTAGGTTCTTACTCCGGACTAACTCTAAACCAAAGAGGTGTATGGATGGCAGGGTTAGATTGACAATAAATGCTCTTTCTCAATCATTTGACTACTTTAGACCCTATTTCCTGCCGGATTTGGTGTGGCCGGCTCTTGTGTGGCCTCCTCCCGCTCACAATTGACATAAGCGAACCATCTTTACAAATCAAGCATGCAAAACATGATAATTTTTACTTTGTCCATACAAATGAGATATCCCACTTAAACATACAAGTCATCAATCAAGCTTCACAAAAAAAATACTCCATGAAACAAAGCATGAGCTAACTCATCACGGAAGTCATTCACGATAGGGAGGGAGCCCGGAGCCCCTCAAGCACCGAGGGAGGAGCTCACCATCGTCACTCTGGAGGAAGGCTCTGTAGAGCCCAAGCCCCGGGAAACCCTCCGACACCGACCCTTGCAAGTTGAGGTCGACACCGGCATGGGTAGCAGGGCCGCTTGCCGCCGACTGGGAACTTAATCTTTGGGCCTCTAGAAATAATGCAAGCCTGAAACTAAAATACCTAGAAAGGTGAACTGAATCTTTGGGCCTCTAGAAATAATGCAAGCCTGAAACTGAAATACCTAGAAAGGTGAGCTGAATCTTTGGGCCTCTAGAAATAATGCAAGCCTGAAACTGAAATACCTAGAAAGGTGAACTGTATCTTTGGGCCTCTAGAAATAATGCATGCCTGAAACTGAAATACCTAGAAAGGTGAACTAAATCTTTGGGCCTCTAGAAATATTTATTACCTCCTCAAGCAGCATCAAACAATTCCATGCGTGCACCACAAATCTATACCAAGTTTGATTAGGATCTACTTTTCCAAATCAGAATTAGCGCTAGAGCGAGCAATATCAATAATATGGCTGTGAGATAGAGAAGGAACGAACAAACTCACCCCTCTCGCAACCTCCCTGGTAGATGCACCGCCGCCGCGCATGACAAAGGGAGTAAAACGACCGGTGAAGGGGGAGCGGGGCAACCTTCGAAGGCCGGAGGGAGAGGGCAGCCGGAGTAGGGCGGCGGAGGCCGGAAGGAGAGGGCGGCCGGAGGAGAGAGAGGGCGAGCGAGGCTTGGGCGGGAGGCCCTATGGGGAACAGAGAGGAATCGTGCGAGAGGGTGGGGGAGCAATCTGGTGCGGGCAGGGGAGATTTTTTTAGTTCTCTTTTAGTGGGCCCAAGGATAACTAACCCAATTAGAACCTCTCCACCGGGCTAGTTTTTTAGTTGGGTTAGAGCAAACTAGCTCAAACTAACCCCTCCTGTTTTGATAATTTGAGGCTATTTCAACCCAAACTAGCTCTAACTCAGGGATCCAAACAAAGAGGAGTGGTACTGTACATCCTACAGTGTGGACCGTAGCACATTGTTTTTTATGGCCATATCACCACATTGTTTTCTACTGCTGGTTCACTGGGCTACCGTGGTTCGCACTGCTGGTTCACTGGGCTGCCGTGGTTCGCACTCCTCCGACCTGAGTAGTAGTAATAGTATATGCCGCATCATCCTTTGCTCCTTCTTACTACTACGTACTTCGTCGACATGTGGGAGAGCCATCATCCAGGTTGACGTGTCATGCACCAGATTAGAGTGCAGAACGGAAGGGGGGCATCACCCCGGTCGGAGCGCCAGTAATTCATGACTATAGTAAGTGGTCATATCACAAGTCTTTCCAGCAGTAATGCACCGTCAAATCGCACAGCCCGACCTTTCCAACAGTATATTTGAGAATACGACACTCGCTCACCCTCCTCGCCTCTCTGTCAAACCGCCTACCCGAAAACTGCTGCACGTACTGCCCGGGAAAAGCCCCGCCCTCAACTTTTAACTACGCGAAAATAGTTCGAGCTTGTTCGTTCTATATAAATACTTACTGTATGTTTATTCACCCATGGGGTTGTTCAATGAATGGAGGGGCGGGGAGCACAAGTGAACAATACTAGTACTACTAGTAGTAAGTAGGAGTCGTATAGTAGTCACCTTAAATAGAGAGTTTCTTTTCTTTAATGCCATGTACACAAATTGAAACGCTTGTTGTGGAGACAAAAATATAATCACTCCACTATATATGTATGCAGGGGCCTGAGCGCTTGCTTTACTAGGGTTGCTCTCTTCATTCTCTCATCCTCTCCAGATCTAAACAAGACAGGCATTTTCTCTCTGCACACCGCTGGTCACAGATCCGGCCGGATCCCTTCGGCCGGTGTGTGTAGAGAACTAAAAGGTGCATCATTCACCCGATCAGCACCGGCGAGGGAGGAAACCCACAGCTACTGGCAGGGCCCAATCCTCTGCCCGTGCCATTCTCTCCGACACATCGCCGGCTCGGGAGGTCCTCCGACCCTTCTTCCTCCCTGCCGTATTGTGCGCAGATCGGACCTGCCGCCGCCGATATCCCGACGAACCTCAGGTACAAGTTCTTCGAAAGTGGCCTTGCTCTACTGCCCCAGCTCCCAACGTGTCTGCATGTGCATCTTTTTCTACTTCCATCAGCTCTTCCAAATCCACCTAAATTTTTAGTATTATTAGAGGTAAAGCTACTTCATTCATTCGAATATAGGGCTTGGTTCAAACAACGAAGAAAGGGGGTAAAGTCATAGCATGAATCTAGGACTTGATTCAAAGAGGAAATAACAGGGGGAAAGTAGTAGAGACCGGGTACCCAACCAGTCTCTTGGTTGAAAAGGGAAATAATGGGAAAACTCGGTACAAACTGGATAAGGAACAGATCTATTATTGGCTGAAAAATGGACAGAAAGTGGCGGCCAGTGGACAAGTCAACAGAGTATGTCCAGGATTAGATTTACTGCCCTCACATAGTAAAAGGTCTCCAGGATTAGATTTGCTGCCCTCACATAGTAAAAGGTCTCCAGGATTAGATTTGCTGCCTTCACATAGTAAAAGGTCTCCAGGATTAGATTTGCTGCCCTCACATAGTAAAAGGTCTCCAAGATTAGATTTGCTGCCCTCACATAGTAAAAGTTCTCCAGGATTAGATTTGCTGCCCTCAGAGAGCATGAACAAACTCAGCATCACCACTTTATGCCTCTTTGTAGGTACATTGTGCTGATGCGTCCACTGTTGCATGTCCTTATACCAACCTTTTGCTGTTGTTAATGTAAGGGCGCATGTAAAATGAAGCGATCACACTGTTACCTTAAGGACATGTCTAACCAGTGTTATTGTTAATCTAATGCCTCCAGTGATATGATGCAATTAAACTGTCTTAACAAATGGTACTCCTGCTGTTTTCCCAAGTATGATAAGTAAGTTGCTTCTTTATGCTGCTGAGTGACCTGGTGTCCCCATGGTCCCATGCCCTTAAACCAACTCTTTAGCTGCTATTGATTTACTGTATCTGGTAAACAAGCAATGCCACAATTAAAGTAATCCCATATTTGACGAATGTCATAGTTGATCATAATGCTTCCGGTAACATGAAGCATTACTGATGTTTTAAAATTTCTATTGTCCTTGTGTGATTGCCATGAACATAATTAAGATGCTTCTTTTCATTTCGTGTATGTTTCGTATATTCTTATTGACCAGCAACTGTTTACTTTCTATATTTTTGTGCACATAGGGATATCCATTTCACCTTGTTGCTATTGTGACCTTTTGGTGAACTGCACAAAACACTTTTTTGGAATGAGTGTCTTGTGCAGTTCAACTAAAACGTCACGTGGGCAACATCTCTCAGTTTTGGTGGAACTGCACAGAATGGTGACTGGAGTTCCCAAAATCTCCATCAAATTCTGTTGGTAATCTCGTGCAGCATTTTATTAGCCTTTGCAAGAGGAGTCGTCACTGTCACCACAATGGCACTTTATTTTAGTGGAACTGCACAAAAGGATAAGCAAATTATAGTTGCACCTTACATGAGCAGGACATGCAACCTTAATGTTGCTCAATTTTAGTGCAACTACTAAAGAAGAACCTGCCAGCTCACGAGAGCAAGTACTTCTTGCTAGCTGAATGATGCAATCTTTGCTTCATTTTAGGTGAACTACAGAAAAAGGCGCATGAATTGAATCATGGAACTGGAGGTTGACCTGATCCGAGTGGAGTTGCAGGTTCACCAGATCGAGTCGTGGCGGCATATGGCCCCTCACACCGGTCAGTACTGTCCTTTATCAACATGATTGTTCTTTGTCATGCTGTGCCAACGTTGTATTTTTTAAATAAAGCTATTCTATCGCAATCTTTTCTCGTTTTGGAAATAAAGTTTGCTTCAACTAGTGCCACTATTATAGTAATTTCAAGGGATGCATCAAAGATTGACGCATCAGGAACATAGATAGAATTGGTGGCCAAAAGAAAAGGCCAATGTTTGTACAACCATCTCTATGGCTGCTAGAGTCCTAAACCCATGCTCTTTCTTATTTGTGCAAACAGGAATACTCTACTACAGATGTTGTGATGGTCAAGAGCATTCGCCAAGTTCTTGGGTTGTATGACACAACTAGCCAAGATGGATTTAATCCTGATACTCACTTTATCAAAATGCTCTAATGGGTTGGTTCTGAATCTTGCAAGATGGGAATCAATGAGATGTGTAAGCATCTTTGTTGTACTTATTATTTGAATCTTGTTTGTTGGTTCTGAATCTTGGAAGCTGGGAATCAATGAGATGTGTAGGCATATTTGTTGTACTTATTATTTGAATCTTATTTGTTGGTTCTGAATCTTGCAAGCTGGGAAACACGGCATGATGATGCAGAGGACAGCAACCATAACAAACTGTTCAAACTTGGTAGTATTGTCTGTGTGAAAGTGCGGCAAATGTGTTGATCATGTGCGTCCTGAGAATAATAATATTGTTGTGCATGTTGATACTGTGGCACTGATAGAACGAGCCAATGCATTGCTTGTTTTAAGAATACATTTTAATGAAAGCTAATTAAATTAAGTAAACTGACCACTAACACTTGTTATTATAGTACCAATACAGACACGCTCATGAACCGACGTGTGTGGCCGGAATAGGTTTCTTAATGGAGGCATCTGAACGCCGAGGGTGCATATTCTGTAGGGCGTGTAATGGGTGAGGGAGGGGTCGTAACTGTTGTCTCCTATACACACTTAGTTTACTGTTGAATCTAGATCCCCAAGAGCTGAAAAACTAACTGCTGCTGCCGCCTACTCACTCGTTCACTTGAAGAGACTCCAATGGCGATCCGAGGGGTGAGCCTGCTGGATATGAACTTCATCAAGGAGTTCACCTTTGAGTTCTCCGTTCAGTCCCATGGCGGCACCAAGTTGAATGTGATGTACACCAACGATCTAGACTCGGTGAAGCTCTGCCTCGCCGAGTTCAAGCAGTACCTACAGGACGAGAAAGCATAAGGTCGCAGGACTAGACCTTGTGCCCATCCATTCGTCTCCTAACAGGAACCAGCGGATCGCGATCGCCCAGGTATGCGTGCGGGACGAGGTTCTCTTCTACCACTGCAGTAGGGCCATCAGAGGTTCAGGAGCAGTCACCCATTTCATCGGCAGCGCTGACTGCACCTTCGCTACGGTGGAGAGAAGGAAGAACGCGACGATTCGGCCTTCTGGTGCAGCAAGCTTGTCAACATCTAGAAGCAATACAAGATCATCGGCAACGGGCAGGAGAAGGACTCTGTGGTTGACCTCGCCAAGACCATCATCAACCCCTGCTACGCCAACATGAAAGAAGACAACGATACCAAGGAGCTCCACCGGCCACCCTACATCCGAACAAGTCAACCCTTGTACTCCCCTCCGCCTGCGTCTTCCCCGCTCCGGTTCGTTCGGTCCACGGTCTCGACGTCATCCTCCACCTTGGTGCTGTCGCCATGGCGCCACCGTCTGTCGTTCCCAACATGGCCAGCAAAATAAGGTTCCATTAAACCTGTCGTTCGTCCAACCATTTTATAGACCTTCCCACTTCCTTTATTTTTTTTTCATCAATCCTATATGTGAATTTTCTTCCTCTTTCTTTTTCGATGTAAACTGAGTTTTCTCTCAGTACATTTCCCTAGAACCAACTCAACTGTCCCACGTCTAGCCTAAAAAATAATAATACCCCACGTCCTATTAACTCATCAAATTTAAATGATATTTTATTATGTAAATTGAAAGTTCTTACAAAATAATAATAATAATTGTTTATATATAACTTGGCAAGTTAACTCCTAGTGATTGCGTACATAAGCTTGCAAAGATTTTACTGACCAATGCAGTAATAGACGTGCAATCATGTGTTTATGTTTTTATAACATTTCTCCGTCCATCCCAACATGATATTTTCACCCAGCCCTGCAAGTCGCGGATTTCGACAAAAATGCAAATGGGCTTTAAATTCTACCATATATATAAATGGGCTGCATAGATGCTACATCATTGTTTCACCCAGCCCACCAAATGGACTAAAAAACAAATGGACTGGCTGACATGTGGGCCAGTAGGTCGAAGCCTAAGCAAGGTGTTGGATTTACATCCAACGGCCAGCATTCTTCTTCAATCTCTCGTCTTCTTCCCCCAGCGCTGCCGAGACCGCCTGCTCCAGCCTCCGGTGTCCAGTGGCATTGTTTTGCGTGCCTCGCAGCGAAATGCTACCCCACCGACGGCCAGGCCATCCCTCCACCCCGCACCTCCTGTTATTCTCTGTCGAGTGTAGGCCCACCCCGCACCTGAACCAGTAAGTTTCCCACTCCTCTCCATCTGCGACTCCACTGGCGCGTCTTCCCCATCTACGGGTTGTTCCAGTCTGGGGCCTCCCCGTCGTCCACCGCCTCGCTACACTCGGCGCTACGTGGTCAACAAACGAGTCATCGAAAGAGGACTATACGTGAGAGCCTAACAGCTGGGACCCACGAGGTCCATGGTCGCACGCAAGGAAAGTTCCTCCTTATTAAGTTGTTTCCTTCCCCTAACAGCTGGGACCCACCGGATGTATCTTCGCACGGAAGGAAGTGCCTCCTTGTTATGCGAAAAAAACTATTCCTTCCGATGATAGCTGGAACCTGGCAGATTTGGTGGCTGACTTGTGGACCCACCATATTTCGAGAAAAATAGTTCCCCCCGCTGTCAGTTCGGACCCACCGGAAGTGCCTCCTTATTACGCACAAAAAATGAATACTCCCCCTGCTAGCTGGGACCCACCATGGTGGGAGGCTGACTTGTGGGCCTACTAAGTTGACGGGGTAGGAGGGCTTTGTCAACTTAGTCAATATGAACGATTCTAGCTCCAGTGACCGCACGATGTCCATCCAACGGCCATAGTGCTTCTTCAACCTCTGGTCTTCTTGCTCCAGCCGCCCAAAGCAGCATCGGTCGTGCCACATGCACCTGCCTCCCGTGGCTGGCTGTGCTGCCGCGGAGGCCTCACCACCCCCTACTATTCCCACCGCTAGCCAGGCCCTACGGCGACGGCAGCCTCACACCGCAGCCGAACTAGTGAACCCTCGTACTCCTCTCCGCGCGGGCTTCCACTGCCGCGTCTTCTCCGGCTCTGTGTCGTCCCCTTCCTAGGCCTCGCCGTCGTCCAGCTCCCTGGTGCTCTCTACACGGCATGGTCAACATGGTCAAGGAACGACTTCCATCGGAAGAGTACTGTACGTGGAGAAGCTGACAGCTAGGTCCACGGCGACCGCAAGGAAGTGCCTCCTTATTACGCGCAAAATAATTATCCTCCACTTGACAACAGAGGCCCACCGGACGGGCCACCGTATTTCGCGAAAAAATGTTTCCCCCCTGACTACTAGTACCCACCAGCTACATCTTCACACGCAAGGAATTGCGACCGGGCAAAAAACGATTCACCCCCCTGACTGCTCGGACCCACTAGCTACATCTTCGCATGCAAGGAATTGCCTGACAGTCGGGACCCACCTGGTCGAAGCGTACGTAGCATTGTCATTCTGGTCGTGAACGTGTACGTACATACTGATGGATGTAGAGGCGTGCACGTGTCGTAGTAGAGGCGCGCATGTAGCATGTACATGTACGTACAACAACCAGTGTGCAAGGAAGAAAATACGGCCATGTATGTACATACGGGCGGGGTCTCGAACGCCTACTCGCGCATACGTATGGCCAGGGCTCGTGTACATGGCTGGGTCAGAACGGAGAAACTGCATCGTCGTCGTGTTCATGGGGAGGCAACGGAATGTATCCTGTTCATAGGGAGGCAATGGAACGCGTGGGAGCTAACCGGCTTGGACGGAACAGGCGATGGAAACGAGGCCTGGCGTACCGCAGAACGGAGGAAACAGTCTTGTGTTCGACCAGCCAC
The DNA here is from genome assembly GCF_002162155.2 of Triticum dicoccoides. Classification (NCBI taxonomy): domain Eukaryota; kingdom Viridiplantae; phylum Streptophyta; class Magnoliopsida; order Poales; family Poaceae; genus Triticum; species Triticum dicoccoides. The sequence goes on from NC_041393.1 coordinate 465,888,815, forward strand.
ATTCGAAACGGGATCCTGTTCATCGGGAGGGGTCTGGCGTACCGCAAAACGGAGGAAACGGACTTGTGTTGGAACTCCTACGGTTGAAACGGGGTCCTGTTGATCGGGAGGGGTGTGGCGTACCGCAAAACAGACAAAACGGACTTGTGTTGGAGCGCTACGGTCGAAACGGGGGTCCTGTTCATCGGGAGGGGTGTGGCGTACCGCAAAACGGGACTCCACGGGATACTGTTCATCTCCACCGTCGACCTGCTCCAGCCTCGACGGGCTACTGTTCATCCACCATCGACCTCCTCCAGCCTCCACCTGCGACTGTTCATCCACGGGCTCCTGTTCATCCAGCCTCCACTGTGCGCTACTCCACCGACTACTATTCAAGCACCCCTTTCCATGGGCTCCTGTTCAACCACCCCTCCACGGGCTACTGTTCATCCACCCCTCCACCGTCCACTGTTCATCCAACCCTCCACGGGGTCGTCCTGTTCATCCAACCCTCCACGGGGTTCTGTTCATCCAGCCCCAACCGGCTCGATTGATCGGGGTCCTGTTCATCCAGAGGCAACGCCACGGGGTCTTGTTCATCCACCCCCACCACTCACTGTTCATCCAACCACCGCCCCCCCGCAATGCTCACTGTTCATCCAGAGGCAGCATCGATCGGCTTCAGTTAGCAGAAGTAGCAAAGGAATCGCTCGATCTATCGGATTTCGGGTTCCGGCAGACCCTCAAGGTTTGAACTCTGGGGTGCACGCGGAGATCACACCCCCTGCCTGCCCATGTCCGTCGCCTCGCAAGGATCTAAACTACACGAAGAACAACACAGAGGACACGAGATTTATACTGGTTCAGGCCACCATTGTGTGTAATACCCTACTCCAGTGTGTGGTGTGTGGATTGCCTTTGGGGCTGATGATGAACAGTACAAGGAAGAACAACCTCGCGAGGGTCTGTTCTTGGCTGGTGCGATGAACTGCTAGGGGAGTTCAGTCGCCTCTCTCCCTCTGTATCAAATGCCTCTTGATCAGAAGCCTCTGGATTAGATGCCTCTACCCTGGGGGTGGCTAGTCCTATTTATAGGCGGAGGCCTTGGGCCTCTTCCCAAATATTGAGCGGGAAGGGCGCCAACAATTGGCCATTTTGAAGGGGAACATCTAGTACACTTATCCTGACTAAAGTTGGTCCTCGCCTGCAAAAAAACCCTGACGATGACGCTGGCTGAGGCTCCATGATGACCTCCATCCTGCCGTCCTGCTGGTCTTGGTCTTGTTGCACCGAAATGGTTGCCTTTGCTTGATACTCTCGCCTGCGCTTGCCCCCTTTGCACCAAAGAGGAAACAAGGACTCTGCGCAGGCCGGCGCCCGCCTGGAGCCCACCTGGCCTTGGTCATCATGGCTTGCGTCATGGGCACCTCGTGAGGTACCCCACCTTGATCTCTCCGCCTCCTCGCGAGCCAGCCTGACGAGGCCGTGCCCAAGGAAGCCTCCTGTCATCTGCTCCGTGAGGCTTGGCCCCTCGCGAGGGTCTTGAGCATGTGTTGATGAAGATGGGCCATACTGGGCCACTCCTGGAGCCACGCCGCAGGCCGCAGGCAGGCAAGTCTGGGTACCCCATTCCCAGAACGCCGACAGTAGCCCCCGGGGCCAAGGCGCGCCTGGACTTCGCTTAGCAGAGAAGCGAAGGGGCAAGTGCGAAGCGCCGCGGGCCCCAATAGCCTGCGGCCTTGGGCGCCGCGTGGCGGTTGATTGGACGTGGGCGTCCCTGTTCCCCCATGCCTCCTTATTTTGCGCCCAGCTAGGCGGACCCGTGGTTGCACACATTCTCCCCTCTTCTCGCTGCTCGCGCGCCTCCTGCTCTTCCTTCTCTCGAGCTCCAGCCTCCACTTCCAATCCAATCTCGCATCCTCCCCCTTCCTATCGCCATGGCTCCGACGAAGAAGCGGAAAGGGCAAAAGTCTGTACTCTCGCCCGGCCCGTCGTCGTCGACAGCTCCTGTTGTTGATAAATCGATCATACTCAACCTGGAAGGCCTGGACAAGGTCAGTTCCGCCCTTGCCACCATCTTCAATGAGTGTGGGAGGACGACGGTCTGGCCCGCGTCCCACTTCTCCATTGACAGAATAGTCACCGAGGTCCGGTACTTTGCTGACGCCCTGTGAACGGGACTGGTTCCCCCTTCTCTGATTTCTTCAACGTCGTGCTTTCCCATTATCAGATCCACATGATGCATTTGGGTCCCGAATCCATTACTCTTCTTGCCGTTTTCGCTTTTGTTTGCGAGGCGATGATGGGCATTCCTCCCTCGGTTGCATTGCTGCACCACTTCTTCTCTTTGCGCCTCAGCGACCCCACCCAATGCTTGGGGTGCGTGAGCTTCCTTGCCGCACCAGAAACAGCGGCTTCGGGAACTGATTTCAGCCTTCCTCCGCCTGCGACTGGGTTCCGAGAGCGGTGGTTGTACATGGATGTCGGAGTGCCCAGCCCCCTGCTCTCGGAGCCCACCTTGCCCGCTAACCCCAATTTGGGCTGGGGCTAGGAGATGCTCACGAGCTCCCGGCTTGCCATCGTCTGGCATCGCTTTGCAAACCTGAGGGCGCTTGGTGTGATGGCGCCTGTCGGTGTCAAAACCGGCGGATCTTGGGTAGGGGGTCCCGAACTGTGCGTCTAGGCAGATGGTAATAGGAGACAAGGGACACGATGTTTTACCTAGGTTCGGGCCCTCTCGATGGAGGTAAAACCCTATGTCCTGCTTGATTAATATTGATGATATGGGTAGTACAAGAGTAGATCTACCACGAGATCAAGGAGGCTAAACCCTAGAAGCTAGCCTATGGTATGATTGTTGTTCGTCCTATGGACTAAAACACTCCGGTTTATATAGACACCGGAGAGGGCTAGGGTTACACAGGGTCGGTTACAATGGTAGGAGATCTACATATTTGTATCGCCAAGCTTGCCTTCTACGCCAAGGAAAGTCCCATCCGGACACGGGGTGAAGTCTTCAATCTTCTATCTTCATAGTCTTGGAGTCCGGCCGATGATGATAGTTCGGCTATTCGGACACCCCCTAGTCCAGGACTCCCTTAGTAGCCCCCGAACCAGGCTTCAATGACCATGAGTCCGGCGCGTATATCGTCTTCAGCTTTGCAAGGCGGGTTCTCCTTCAAATTCCATGTGCTTGCCGAATAGTGTGCGGCTTTCTTATAAATGTTGCGCTCCTTGGCTTCCACGTCCAATAATGACCCTCTTCCATGTGTCGTATGAATGTGAAAAGCCAGGTTATTTTTACGTTTCACCCCCTAGCCGCGCGAATAAGCTGCCTGTAAGAGAGGCGTGGATCTAGATCCGAATCACACCATCCTCCTTCCGCAAGTACTCATCGGAGCGCCTCTGACAAAAATCCATTCCATCATGGACAGTCGACGCGGCTCCTCCTCTCGCGCTCCCAGCCCTCGGCTAGGAGATTGGAGGAGATGTTCAGTCCCGCATAGCGAGCTAGTGACGCTCCAAGCAGAGGGATATCTTCCCCAGCCTTCATGGTTCCGGTTCGAGCCGGACTGGCCACCTACAAGGGTGGAAAGCAGGCGGAGAGCGTCCCAATCCCTCCAAAGGAGAGCGGGTATGCTTCGTCCCTTATCTAATAAGGGGACTCGGATTTCCCATACATCCGTTTCTCCAGGGGCTCCTGGAGTTCTACGGACTCCAGCTTCACCACCTTACACCTGCCTCCATTTTGCACATCGCGGGCTTTGTAGCCCTTTGCGAGCTATTCTTGGGCGTCGAGGCCCACTTTGCGCTGTGGAAGAGATTGTTTTGCCTCTTACCCCATTCTCATGAGGGGTCGATATATCAAGTGGGCGGAGCCGAAATATGGCGCATCGCCGGGAGCGGATATCCATCTGGAACCCCGAAGAAGGCGTCCGAAGACTGGCCTTCGGAACGGTTTTATATGGAAGATGCCCCACTGCCGGACCCAGTTCGGATCGGCCTCCCAGAGTTTAGCAACGCTCCTCTGAAGAAACGCCTGAGCTGGCGCCCGCGGAGCCCTCAACGGGAGAATGACAGGGGCGTCCAATATCTGATGGGCTGGATAAGGTTACTGGCCCATTCCGGATTGACCATGATTGGAGTCATGGCAACGTGCATCATGCGAGGGGTGCAGCCGCTCCAATATAGGGGCCACCCCATGTGGGATTTCAATGAGGAGGATGACGCCACCCGGCATGGCCACAAGGGGCCAGGATCGGTTGATGATCTCGTGAAGATCTTGTTCGGCTTGTACAAGGGGGAGAAAGAGGACTTCCTCCATGCGAGTCCATTGAATGGATTCTCCATGAATAACCCTCGGAGCTGGGTAAGCGGACGTTTATCTATCTGATCCATATTCCCAAAGTTAAGTGTATCACTTTGTGATTTCGACGCAGGAGCTGCGCCGGGACGTAGAGGGCATACACAGCCTGACACCACAGCCCGAGGATCCGGGACAATCCCTTGATCCGGCCTTCGAAGAGGATCCAGACATAAAGGTGGAATTGATCGATGGGGTGTTCCACCAACTTAGCATAGACAATGCTTTGGTCGCCATTACAGCCGACTACCCCGGTTTAACTCCGGCTTCCCAGGTAACTATGACCGGAGTCCTGACATCATTGCTTATCCATGCTCATTTCTGACCACCGTATACTAACGGTGCTCCGCAGGAGGCGCTTTTAAGGCGGGAAGCCAAACCCGTGGCGGCTGACCAACAAGGGTCAGTCCGGCCCAGCAGGCGAAAGAGGAGTGCGGCGCGAATCGAAACGTCGCCGCAACGGTACGGCGCATCATCATTTTTAAGGAAAAATTCCTAGGAGGTATATTAACGCTCATGATTCTTCCAGGAGAAAAAGCGCTCGCCGGACAGTGTCCGGAGAGGTTGCCAATCGAGCCTCCGCTAGCCATGCTCCAACGTCTGGTCCAGAGGGGGAGGCGAACACAAGGCATGAGCCGGATGCTCCTCCAACGGAGGATGCCGACAGGCTGTCCGCCACCAGGTCTGAGGTGGAGAGCGCCATGAATCACAGGCGCCGCCGGATAGTTCTTCGTGACGCGTGTTTCTCCTCGGAGGCACTGAATGCCTTTAATGCGGGAGACGCGCACCTCCGTGCCGCTCGAGATGGTCTAACCAGAGCCACGGAGCAGTATGTGAAAGACATACGGGTGAGGAATTTTAATAGTTATATATACCGGTAGCCCTTGAGACTTAAAATAGTTAGAATAACTGATTTAAGGATCATTTGTTATGCAGGATCTTACGGAGAAGAATACCCACCTGTCCCAGGAGCTTCAAGAGTGCAAGGCCCAACTTGAGGCCGCACTAGCCGCTGCGGGGGGAGCCACAGAGACCCCCCTGGTAATGCATACTTCGAAAAGATAAGCCTTTAATGAAGTGTGGTGTATGTATAAGTCTGACAATAATATTGCAGATGGTGCCGGACTAGATCCGGACAAGCAACATCTACTACGCCAGCTAAAGGCCGGCGAGAAGGTACTTATGAGGGTGCAGCAGGAGAGGAACAAACTCCAAGATGCCAACACCCAGCTGGGCGAAGAACTAAAGGATGTTCGGGTCCAGCTGTCTGACTCCGTGAAGGAGAATCGGCGACTTCGTCGCGGCATTTACAGTAAGTGCTTGAGCAAACTCTTTTGAAAAGAAGAGTTCGGCGAGGAAGTCGATTGACAGAAATGTCTCTGTAGGTGTGCTCACAGGTCGTCCCGCGGAGGAAATGCCCGGTTCAACAGGTGACCTACTTCCCGAGCTGCAGCAACTGCACGAACGTGTTTGGCAGACAATGAGCAGCGTCGCCCAGGCCTTATGGCCTTCCGTCTCCCTACCCGGGGGTCTTGGAGGGCTTGCGGAGAAGCTTTAGGGAGCACGGCAATGCTTCCGTTTGTGGAAGATATCGGCCTGCCGTCAAGGCACCAGGGAGGCCTGGGCCATGGTGAAGATGCGGTACACAAAGGCGGATCCAAACCACATGGCCGAGGTCGGACCTGTGGGGCCTGATGGGAAGGAGATCCCCGTGAGCTTAATGTACGGCCAAGTAGAGTTGGCCGCGAAGTATTCCCAACGGAACTGTAAACTAGACAACCTGTTAGACGGGATTGAAGAGGAGTACAATCAGTCAAGTTGACGATGTAATTTAAAATGACATGTAAAATGCCTTCTAGTCGGATTGTAGATCGTTTGTCTTTGCGGACCTGTTCGCTTCAACCTCTGGACTCAACAGTCCGGAGTGTGTCCGAATACCCTCACGATTATATAAAAACCGGGGCATGCATAGAGACCAGGCGTAGGGGTCATTAGTGCTTTATCAGACAAGTGCCCAACTAGTTATGTTATATTACATGGTTAGTAAGAAACATCTTCCAGGGAGAATAGTTCCCTTAGGGGTTCCTTTCCCTGGGAGGCATGCCCTAAAGTGCATGTCCGGACTGTGAAAAAAGCAGAAAAAAACGTCTGGGGGCAGATAAATAAATAAGTAAGAAATCATCTTTCAAGTCACCGACCGAATATTCCCTTAAGAACGCTAGCTTTCGGCTTCACCCAGTCTGAGGTACACATCCGGCTGACCCGGCAGTAACAATCGCAGAGGTGCTCCCTTTACCTCCTAGCCGAACAATCGGGAACGTAGGGGTAAGCACAGGAGCCAGGCAACCCAGCTTGGCCAAAACTTAAGTCATATCGATGCATATAATGGTGAATAAAAGGTACATGTGGAAGTGTGACACATGTTTTGGGCATGAAGCCCTTATAAATAAGCTTCTGTTAAAGAAGCCCCCAGGTATAATGAGTGCGAGCCGCACGTCAAGTGTGTGTGCACACTGCGCAGATCAGCCCTCAAAGGCTTTATGAAAAAAAGGAAGGAGAGAGAGAAAAACAAAAGACAGCTAAAGTATAAAATGTGGACGGAGGAAGGAGACGAACTCTGAGTCCGGCACTAGGCGTAGAATCTTCAGAGACGGGCTGCGTTCCATGGGTTTGGCTTGAGTCGGTTGTCCGATGCGTTTCGTAGACGATATGCTCCGCCGGTCAGGACTTGGTCGATGATGAAGGGACCTTCCCATTTGGGCTTGAGTTTGTCCTTTTTCTTGTCCGGCAGGCGTAGAACTAATTCGCCAACATTGTAAGTTTTGGCCCATACTTCTCGGCTTTGATATCTTCGAGCCTGCTGTTGATAGAATACAGAACGAGCTTTTGCCACGTCGCGCTCCTCTTCTAAGGCATCCAAACTGTCCTGCCAATCTAGCTCGGCTTCTCTTTCTTCGTACATGCGCACGCGAGGTGAGTCATGAATTATATCACAGGGCAAAACTGCCTCTGCGACGTACACCATAAAAAATGGTGTGAATCCGGTAGTGCGGTTTGGCGTGGTCCGCAGCCCCCAGAGTACGGAGTCGAGCTCCTCCACCCAGTGCGTGTTAGATTCCGTGAGGGAGCGCACTAGCCTGGGTTTGATGCCGCTCATGATTAGACCATTTGCTCGTTCGACTTGACCATTAGTTTGAGGGTGATAGACTGAAGCGTAGTCGAGCTTCATGCCCATTGTTTTGCACCAGAGTTTAACCTCGTCAGCCGTGAAGTTCGTGCCGTTATCAGTGATGATGCTATGGGGGACGCCATAACAGTGTACCACCCCAGATAGGAAGTCTATCACAGGTCTGGATTCGACCGTTTTAACTGGCTTGGCCTCTATCCATTTGGTGAATTTGTCCACCATGACCAATAGGTATTTTTGCTTGTGGGTTCCCCCTTTAAGGGGGCCAACCATGTCAAGCCCCCAGACCGCGAACGGCCAGGTGATGGGTATAGTTTTGAGGGCGGTGGGTGGCATGTGGCTTTGATTAGCAAAGAGCTGGCGACCGACGCATCGTTGGACTAAGTCCTGAGCATCTGCTTGGGCCGTCGGCCAATAAAATCCTGTACGGAAGGCCTTGCCTACAAGGGCCCGGGCTGCAGTGTGGTGCTCACCGAGTCTGGCATGAATTTCTGCCAGAAGATTTCACCCTTCCTCTTCGGAGATGCACCTTTGAAGGACTCCGGTTGTGCTTTTCTTATAAAGCTCTCCCTCATGGACCTTGTAGGCCTTAGATCGCCGTACTATGCAGCGGGCCTCGTTTTGGTCTTCGGGGAGTTCCTTCCTAATTAAGTAGGCTAGGAATGGTTCCGTACACGGGGCAATGATTGCCATTATTTCGTGGGCTGAAGGTGTTATTTCATTGGCTAAGCCACCGATTGTGTCAGAATGTTCGATGTTGGGAGGTGCGGTTGGCTCCGGGTTGTTATTTCCGGACTCCTCTTCCCATAATACGGATGGCTTAAAGAGCCGCTCCAGGAAGATGTTTGGAGGGACGGCGTCACGTTTTGCGCCGATGCGTGCCAACATGTCGGCCGCCTGGTTGTTATCCCGGGCTACATGGTGGAATTCGAGTCCTTCGAACCAAGCTGACATTTTTAGGACGGCGTTACGGTAGGCTGCCATTTTCGGATCCTTGGCATCAAAGTCTCCATTTACTTGGGATATTGCAAGGTTTGAATCCCCGCGGACCTCTAGGCATTGAATGCCCATGGAGATTGCCATCCGGAGACCGTGTAGAAGGGCCTCGTATTCGGCTGCATTGTTGGAGTCTGTGTACATTATCTGAAGTACGTATTGGACTGTGTCTCTGGTTGGGGACGTCAAGATGACGCCAGCCCCCAAGCCGGCCAACATTTTGGAGCCGTCGAAGTGCATGATACAATTGGAGTATGCGCCGTACTCTTTAGGGAGTTCGGCTTCGGTCCATTCAGCGATGAAGTCAGCCAAAACTTGTGACTTTATGGCTCGCCGTGGTTTGTAGGTTATGTCGAATGGTAAGAGCTCAATGGCCCATTTTGCAATCCTGCCCATTGCATCGCGGTTGTTTATGATGTCGTTGAGAGGCACTTCGGAGGCTACTGTTATCGAACACTCTTGAAAGTAGTGTCGCAGCTTCTGGGATGCCATGAACACCGCGTACGCTATCTTTTGATAATGTGGATACCGGGACTTGCATGGAGTTAAGATAGTGGATACGTAGTATACTGGTTTTTGCAGAGGGAATTTGTGTTCTTCTGTTTCTCGTTCGATGACGAGCACCGCGCTTACAACCTGATGTGTTGCCGCGATGTATAACAACATTGGTTCGCCCAAGTTGGGCGCGGCCAGGACCGGATTTGTTGCCAATATGGCCTTTATTTCTTTGAGTCCGGCCGTGGCAGCATCCATCCATTCGAAGTGTTCGGTGCGCCGGAGGAGGCAATAAAGGGGCAATGCCTTTTCTCCTAAGCGGGAGATGAAGCGGCTTAGAGCCGCCATGCATCCAGCCAGTATTTGTATTTGTTTGAGGTCTTTTGGGATATCCAACTGTGACAGAGCTCGGATCTTGGCTGGATTTGCTTCAATTCCTCTACCGGATACGATGAAGCCCAAGAGCTTTCCGGCTGGTACGCCGAACACGCATTTTTCCGGGTTGAGCTTGATATCATATGCTCGGAGGTTGTCAAATGTGAGCCTCAAATCGTCTACTAGAGTTTCGACGTGTTTGGTTTTAACGACCACATCGTCTACGTATGCCTCCACTGTTTTGCCGATCTAGGTTGCCAGACATGTCTGAATCATGCGCTGATATGTTGTGCCGGCGTTTTTGAGCCCGAAGGGCATTGTGTTGAAGCAGAATGGTCCATATGGAGTAATGAATGCCGTTGCGGCTTGGTCTGTCTCCGCCATCTTGATTTGATGGTAGCCGGAGTATGTGTCGAGGAAGCACAATGAATCGTGCCCTGCGGTAGCATCAATGATTTGATCGATGCGGGGAAGGGGGAAAGGATCCTTTGGACATGCCTTGTTAAGGTCTTTGAAATCGACACACAGGCGCCAGGATTTGTCCTTTTTTGGTACCATTACCAGGTTTGCTAGCCATTCCGGATGTTTTATGTCTCTGATGAATCCGGCTTCTAATAGTTTGGCTAGCTCCTCTCCCATTGCCTGTCTTTTGGGTTCGGAAAATCGCCGAAGAGCCTGGTTGACTGGCTTGAATCCTTTTAGGATGTTTAGGCTGTGTTCTGCCAACCTGCGTGGGATTCCTGGCATATCTGAAGGATGCCAGGCAAAGATGTCCCAATTTTCCCGAAGTAATTCTCGTAGTGCGGCGTCTACATCAGGATTTAGTTGTGCCCCAATGGAGGCCGTCTTTGTGGGGTACGTTGGATGGACTTGGAATTTGACTATTTCGTCCGCTGGCTTAAAAGAGGTGGACTTGGATCTCTTATCGAGTATCACATCATCCCTGTTCACCGTGAAGTGCAGTGCAGTGAGTTCCTCTGCCGCTAGGGCTTCGGATAGTGCCTCTAGGGCTAGTGCGGCTGTCTTATTCTCGGCGCGGAGTTCTATGTCCGGATCACTGGCAAGAGTGATGATTCCATTGGGCCCGGACATTTTAAGGTTCATGTACCCGTAATGGGATATAGCTTGAAAAATTGTGAATGCCTCTCGCCCTAATAAAGCGTGATATCCGCTGCTGAACGAGGCCACTTGGAATGTGACCTCCTCGGACCTGTAATTGTCCGGCGAGCCGAACACCACATCCAGTGTAATTTTTCCTGTGCAGCGTGCTTCCCGACTAGGGATTATTCCTCTAAAGGTTGTGCTGCTTCGCTCAATGCGGCTCCAGTCTATTTCCATTTTTCGAAGGGTTTCTTCGTAGATGAGGTTTAATCCGCTGCCGCCATCCATGAGTACCTTAGTAAGGCGAAAGCCGTCCACTATTGGACTGAGGACCAATGCGGCCGGTGCTCGGGCTGTTCGGAATTTAGGTTCGTCACTGGCATTGAAGGTAATAGTCGTGTCACTCCATGGATTTATTGTTGCCACCTGGTAGACTTCGGCAAGGCTGCAGAGTGTTCGTTTCCGCATATTATTTGATGCGGAAGTCTTGAAGACTGTTAATACCGTACTGGTATCCTTAGACTGATGCTCTAGAGCTAGAAGCTCTTCGCCACTTTTGGCCACCTGCCGTAGTATACAACATGCTCTAAGGCTATGAGTTGGAGTGGCGCCCTCTATGCTATGAATTTTGCAGGGTCCATTGAGCCATCCCTCCAGTACGGTTCCATGCCCTATAAAGGGTTTTTGCTTTTTGGCATTTAACCTAGGTTCCTAGCGATGATGCACCCTTTTATTTTGGACTGGGGTTGTATTCAGGGCAAGATTATCCCAAAAATTGATTTCGGTTTTCCAGGCGCTTTCCATCTCACAGTACTTTCGTACTATGGACGCCAAGTCAGCGACGCATGTAATTTCACGACGACCTACGGCGTTGAGGATTCCCTTGTCCGTGCAATTGTTGTAGAAAATTGAGATTGCGCTCTCCTCATGGCAGTCCTTTATCCTGTTCATAACCAGGAGGAATCTGGCCCAGTAATGATGTACTGTTTCATCGGGCTCTTTCCGTATTTGAGATAGATTGCTTGTGTTTGGGTGGGCGGGTGGAATTAAATTCGGAACCCCTCCCAATTTGAGGCTCAAGGGCCAAGGAGTTTCCGGATTCAGAAGCTTGGATTGCTGGATGTTGTCCAACAAATCTGGTCCGCTGCCTGACTTTAGGTTCAGTACTCGACTGACGTCCGTCCCTCCGTGGGAATCCGGCAAGGAGGGATCAGGAATCCGGACATAGTTGGTCTTCAATATAGAAGAAGAGTCATCATGTTGTTCCTCTACCACGGCGACGTGGTGGGTAGCCTGGGGAGAGTTGATCTCTCTCAGATCGGTTTTAAGCCCAATCTGATCGTAATCTATAGCGACTCCCAGGGCAGCGATGAGATCCAAGAGCTCATTTACGAAGGAAAGCTCCATCGGATCTAGCTGCTCGGAGACTTCCGAGTTGACGTGAAGATCGCTTTTGATGACCCGAGAGGTCGTTGTCGGAGCGGCGGCCGAACAGGCGGTCATAAGAAAACCACCTAGCCGGATAGTTTGGCCAGTAGCCAAAGCTCCTTTGGCAATGGTACCGTCTTTAAAGACGGGAAGAGGCATCCTTCCTGATTGTGACGGCACAGAGGAACTCTCAATGTAAGCACCAATGTCGGTGTCAAAACCGGCAGATCTCGGGTAGGGGGTCCCGAACTGTGCGTCTAGGCGGATGGTAACAGGAGACAAGGGACACGATGTTTTACCCAGGTTCGGGCCCTCTCGATGGAGGTAAAACCCTACGTCCTGCTTGATTAATATTGATGATATGGGTAGTACAAGAGTAGATCTACCACGAGATCAAGGAGGCTAAACCCTAGAAGCTAGCCTATGGTATGATTGTTGTTCGTCCTACGGACTAAAACCCTCCGGTTTATATAGACACCGGAGAGGGCTAGGGTTACACAGGGTCGGTTACAATGGTAGGAGATCTACATATTCGTATCGCCAAGCTTGCCTTCTACGCCAAGGAAAGTCCCGTCCGGACACGGGGCGAAGTCTTCAATCTTCTATCTTCACAGTCTTGGAGTCCGGCCGATGATGACAGTTCGGCTATCCGGACACCCCCTAGTCTAGGACTCCCTCAGCGCCCAAGGTGGTGAAGGAGTTCCTCCTGTGCTGCATTGCCCCTCTCCAGCGTCATTCCCGTCGGATGTGGGCCTTCGGGGGGCGTGAAGACCACATGAGGCTCCAAGAGGAGGATCTGATGCCTGAAGTGTTGAGGAAGGTTCTCGTGATCTTGACTGGGGACCCTTCCCCTGGCAGCATCCGGCATGGGGGCGCCCTGCTGTATCTTTGCTCAAACCGGGCTGATTTTGTGAAGCAGATGCCCAGCTTCGATGAATGGGGGCTGCGCCCTGCAGGCCTCAGGGGACTTCACGAGAACCCAGTCGTGGTGGTTGCCCTTCCGGTTGCCCACGACGGTCCCTCCTCGAGTGGTGGAGCTGAGAGGCAAGGGCCGCCGGGGGCTGAGGGGGCCGCCATCAGGATGATGACACCAAGCAGGACTCCTGAGGTGGCACCTCCTGAGGCCCGCCCTGCAGCGGCTGAGGGTGTTGAACCTCAGCCATGGCTCCCATGGCAGAGGCTCCTGAGGCCCCGGCCACCCTCCATGGTGCGGCGTCTGGCAGCGGGTGCCAGGGCGATGCCCCCGACATTGATCACATTGGCGCTTCCTCCTCATCGCAGGATGACCCCTGCGCCGAGCTCCTGGGCCTCTTCCGTGTGGACTTCGAGGCTCTCTGAAAGAGAAGGGAGGCCTTGGGTGATGATTACCCTTGCCGCCTATTGAAACACAGGAAGCACTTCGCCACTGATGAGTAAGCCTTCCCCTTTCTCAGTCCCTTACTTTCTTGCTACTTCAGCGATCATTGCCTTGCAGGGCCCTTCCCGCTGAGCTCACGGAGATGGCTGAGGAGCCATCCCTCCAGGCCTCACCCTCTCCACCATCCCTAGGCGCCCCGGGCTCAAGCACTGCCCTTGTGGTGAGGTCGGTTGGAGAGGCGAGCCATCCTGTGATGCGCCATGATTCTGCGCACCTCACGACCATCCTCCGCGAACCATCCCGGGGCATAGCCAGCCTGCCCTGGGCTCTTCGATTGGTCGTGGACGATGACTGGCTGAGGTCGGTATTGCGTTCTTCCTTGGGGACGAACCGGCTCTGGGCCATGCCTCTGGCGAGGCGCGTCCGGCCATCGCGAGGGCGCCAGCCCCCAGCCCCCTGCCCAGAGGGGGAGTACTGGTCCGCGGCCCTCCGCGTGCGCCCGGGGTGGAGGATGATGTGGAAGACGTGCTCGAGCGCGCTCGGGAGTGTTGTGCCCTCCGCCAAGGGTTCCTCCGGAGGGCGGCAGACGCAGTGAGCCATCTCGATGTAGAGCTTGCTGACGAGGACGCGCGCCTTGTGGCCGAGGGCCTGCGCCTAGCTGAGGAGAGGCACAAGCTAAAGGTGGCCATTGCCCTTGAGCGCCGCCAGCATGACCTCGATAATGAGGAAGCCGAGGTGTCGCTGGCGGCTTCTCGGGAGGCCTGCTCCCGGGCCGTCAAGGAGGCTCATGAGGCTGACTAGCGGCCCAGGGCCGCTGAGGAGCGGGCGTGGGAGCTCCGGGCCTGGAGTAGCTCCCTGGAGGAGCGGGTGGAGTTGCATGAGGCGGCCCTTGCGTCGATGAAGGGGGCCTCGGTCGACCGGGCGGAGCTCTAGAGATGTGAGGATGCACTGACGATGGAGGCCACCGAGCGCACCCTGGACCTCGAGCGGTTGGAGATGAGGGAGCGCCTGGTGGCGCGGGCGGAGGATGACGTTGCCGCGAGGGAAGCCCAAGCCTCAGAAGAGGTTGATCGCCGGGTGGTGGCGGCCCGCTTGAACCTTGAGCGCGAGTTCGAGGAGAGGCTGGAGTTGATCAAAGTTGAAGCAGAGGGTAGGACCGCCGCCCTGAAGGCCAAGCTGGACGAAGTGACGCGGCGTGCGGACGCTTCCCGAGCCACCCTTGGCACGGCACAGGTGGAGCTGGCTTCCTCCCGCGCCGAGGTGCTTCTTCTCCGTCAAAGGGTGGACGCGGCTGAGGCCGTCATGCGGCGGAGCGAGGACGAGATACGCCAGAGGCAGACGTTGGAGCACGAGCATGGCCCTATGCTCCGCACGCTCCGGGAAAGAGCTAACACGGCCCTGGGTAACATCTGCGAGCCAGCCGTTGGGGAGCCCCATGTGGTTAACTTTGCCGGTAACCTCCAGTTCTTCACCGATGTGGTGACGCAGTTGGAGATTCGGTCGGGCAGAGCCGACAGGTTGGTGGAGGAGACGAGCCATGCCCTACTGGGGCGTGCTTTTTCTCGCGTCTTCAGTCATCTCCAGAACATGGATCCCCATTTTGACTTTGATACCGCCATCGCACCGGTACCGCTGGCAATACGGGGCGATCTGGTGCGTTGGGTGGAAGACAACATGGACGCCCTTGTCAGGGCTTTCACCACTGACGACGACGGTGTGGTCGTAGCTGCTGATGAGGGCGGAGTGGTGAATGGCCCAGGCGCTGATGACGGCGGTGCAGAAGGCGACGGCGAGGCCAGTGATGCCAGTGGCGACTCCGGAGGTGTCCCTGAGGATGCATTCGGGGATTTATCCGATTGACCGCATGTTGTTCCTGCTTTTAGCCTGCGCATAGAGAGTTCTGGCTTGGCCCAGAGGGTTGTAAGAGCATTTTGCGAGGGGGAGCCGCTTGTGTAAAAACTTGCAGTTAGCGTATTTGCAGACATGATATCACCCGTGTGCCTGCGCCAGGCGGCTGGTTTAGTGGCGAGTCGACTGGCTTGTTTACCTTTAACCCGCGTGGGCCCCGAGCTAGCCTGCAGAGGGCCGTGATGTCCTGAGTGCCTCTTGATCGAGCCTATTGAACCTACAAGGGGAACCTCCTGAGAGGGCGTGGCGACGGCAGTCTGGGCTGCGTGCATGCTGGGCCTGGACCGGCTCACGAGGGGCTCACGAGGGGAGGCGGCTGAGGCTGGATGGATGTAAGGCGGTAACCAGAACGCGAGAAATTGCTCAAACGAGACTAAACACCCCTTCCCCGAACACACGCAAGTCTCAAGCTCAAATCCAACTTAAATCCGAACGGGGGAGAAAACGACAACCAAAGGAAAGGCAAAAAAAGCAGAAAGGCCACGTCCGGCACCTAGTCTAGTCTTCGACGTCTTCTCACCAGCGCGGAGCTAAGTGCTGCCACTGGGCGTGGGCGGGAGCCCCTGAGGCCTGAGGGCGGCTCTTCGGAGACTCCGGGGCATGTACAGCCCCACTCATTATTACGTGAGAGTGTCACGGGGCGGCGAGCTTCACAGGCACTGAGCCTTCTTCACAGGTACCGGCCTTGCTTCATATCGCCAGACGAGGGCCCCGCCTTGCGCCACACTCTATCGCCATCAATGACGGCCGGAGACCAAGGACGCCACTGATGGGATAGAGCGGTCGCCAGCGGTTCCCCCGACGACCACGGGTCCTGTGCGGGGGGCAGGCCCTGAGGCACCTCCCCGGCAGAGGGCCTACCTCCTGAGGACGCCTTGCTCCGAGCGCCGCGGGGGCGAGGCCGGATCTCGGCCCCCCTCCTGCAGCCCCCGGTACCCTCCTCCTGAGGGGTAGGAAGCTGTCGGGTTGGGGCGGCCATCCGGCGCGACGACTTGTACCTCCTGCGATCCATGGTTAGCGTATGCCTGTTCTTGAGGGATTAGCGGTACCCGATAGTCGTTGCCTCCAGCGCGGTCGACGTGGCCTTCCCTAGGCTCCTGAAAGAGTTCGGCTTCGTGTGTCTCTTCCCCCCAGCCTGGGCAAAGGAACGAGCCATGGTCTTCCTCCTGCGCGTGCCCTTGATCCACCATGTGGGGCACATACGCTTCCGGGGCCGCCGCCCCGAATGCCTCGCTGTAGTGCCCCGTGTGCCACGCGGTCTGGCTCGAGGTGCCCACCTGGGAGTGGTAGCGCGGCGGCCCACCGGGGCCGTGGACTATAGTGGATCCCACTTCGCTGGCCGGAGGCGGAGGCGGCACTAGCGGCAGCCAGGCGCCGACGGCCAGGGTGGTGTTGGAGTGGCCCTGGAATCCGCTCAGAGCTGTGCGGGCGCGTGTGGGGCCTCCGTGCAGTCCACCTTGGGCCTGAGGCGGTGGCTGGGCACCGAAGGGGTGAGCCCCCGAGGCGGCGGAGCCCAGGAGCTCCGCCACCCGCTCTGGGAGCACATCGCGGCCGCCCTCTAGCAGCCTGCATCGCAGTAGCTCTCGGGCCACAATGAGCGCGACCCTTGAGTTTGCCTGCTCCCGCCGGGTGTACGGGGTTGTGGCCGCGGTGTGGCTTGAGGCCCTTGCCGCCGACCGCACCTGCTGCAGCGTGAGAGCTGGTGCCGCCTGGCCGCGTCGCCCGCGGCCCGCAGCGCCCTGCGGACCGCGGGCTGCCTGGGGCACAGGGTTGAGGTCTCCCTGGGCAAGCGTCTCTGCACGGGCGGGCCAGGCCGCCCAGGGATCGGGATTGCCCGTTGGGTCGCCGGACATGATGATGATGATGCGACGGGCGGCGAAACACGAGGTGACGGAGGGCGGATTCTGGCGCACCCCTACCTGGCGCACCAAATGTCAGATTTCGGGTTCCGGCAGACCCTCAATGTTCGAACTCTGGGGTGCACGCGGAGATCACACCCCCTGCCTACCCATGTCTCGTCGCCTCGCAAGGATCTAAACTACATGAAGAACAACACAGAGGACACGAGATTTATACTGGTTCAGGCCACCATTGTGGTGTAATACCCTACTCCAGTGTGTGGTGTGTGGATTGCCTCTGGGGCTGATGATGAACAGTACAAGGAAGAATAGCCTCGCGAGGGTCTGTTCTTGGCTAGTGCGATGAACTGCTAGGGGAGTTCAGTCGCCTCTCTCCCTATGTATCAAATGCCTCTTGATCAGAAGCCTCTGGATTAGATGCCTCTACCCTGGGGGTGGCTAGTCCTATTTATAGGCGGAGGCCCTGGTCCTCTTCCCAAATATTGAGCGGGAAGGGCGCCAACAATTGGCCATTTTGAAGGGGAACATCTAGTACACTTATCCTGACTAAAGTTGGTCCTCGCCTGCAAAAGACCCTGACGATGACGCTGGCTGGGGCTCCAGATGACCTCCATCCTGCCATCCTGCTGGTCTTGGTCTTGTTGCACCAAAATGGTTGCCTTTGCTTGATACTCTCGCCTGCACTTGCCGCCTTTGCACCAAAGAGGAAACAAGGACTCTGCCCAGGCCGGCGCCCGCCTGGCCTTGGTCGTCATGGCTTGCGTCATGGGCACCTCGCGAGGTACCCCGCCTTGATCTCTCCACCTCCTCGCGATCCAGCCTGACGAGGCCGTGCCCGAGGAAGCCTCCTGTCGTCCGCCCCGCGAGGCTTGGCCCCTCGCGAGGGTCTTGAGCATGTGTTGATGAAGATGGGCCGTACTGGGCCGCTCCTGGAGCCACGCCGCAGGCCGCAGGCAGGGAAGTCTGGGTACCTCCGTTCCCAGAACGCCGACACGATCGGGTTTAGTTAACAACCATCGATCGATCACTCGGGTTCAGTAATGCGTAGCCTGCAGTGCAATCGCTCGGGTTCAGTATAGGCGAACGCCTTGCTCGGGTTCAGTTAGAGCCAACGCCTCACACACATGCGCGTATGTGTACGAGAGAAACACGCATCGCTCGGCCCTCGACCACCCACCGTAACCGGGAACTCCCCAAAATTTTCCTCGCCCTCACTTCTACCATGGTTTTTTCCGTCATGGACAGCCCAAAGAATGTCATACAGCTGCGTCTCCGGCCCGCCCAGGACGAAAAGCCCATTTTCTGTCATGATTTTTTGTCATAGAAGTAGGAGCCCACCACATCTATGATGATACCGGGTTTTGTCACAATTATCATTATAGAAGTGTCATAAGTATGACAGGAAAAAATTCGTTCAGCCCAAAATGTCACGGATGTGTCTTTTTTTGTAGTGGTATATCTTCACAAGTTCTTCAAGAAAACATCCTATGAACTTCTCACCGGTAACAAGCCAAATGTCAGTTACTTCAAAGTCTTTGGTGCTAGGTGCTGGATCAAAGATCCACATCACACGTACAAATTTGCGCCGAAAGCACATGAAGGTTTTATGCTTGGTTATGGAAAGGACTCGCACACCTACAGAGTCTTCAACCTCTTTCACTATAAAGTGGTTGAAACTGTGGATGTGCGGTTCGATGAGACTAAGGACTCGCAAAGAGAGCACCTGCCAAATGTGCTAGATGAAGCTACACCAGGTGAAGCTATCAAGTTAATGGGTACTGGAGAAATCGTACCCACAGAGGAACAGGCTAAGGATGAGATCATCATTTCTGCACCTAATCAACCTGAAGACAATGCTTAGTCCGAAGCCAATGCTGAAGATGAAGACAATAGTCAGTCAGATCAAAATCTTCGTCCATCTCATCCTCGAGTTGCAAATGAAGTCCAAATTGAGAAGATCATTGATAGCATCAACGCTCCTGGCCCTCTCACTTGATCAAGAGCTACACAACTAGGAAACTTCTGTGGTCACTTTGCTTTTGTCTCTATATCTGAACCCAAGAAAGTTGAAGAAGCCTTCATGGAACCTGAATGGATTCAAGCTATGCAAGAAGAGCTTCAACAGTTTGAGCTCAATAATGTCTGGGACCTTGTCAAATGTCCTGATCCTCACAAGCATAATGTCATTGGTACGAAATGGATCTTTCGCAACAAGCAAGATGAACTTGGACAAGTTGTCAGAAACAAAGCTCGCCTCGTTGCTCAAGGTTACACATAAGTGGAAGGAATAGACTTCGATGAAACCTTTGCTCATGTGGCTCGGCTTGAAGCTATTCGCATACTGCTGGCTTATGCCAACCATCACAACATTCTTCTGTACCGAATGGATGTGAAGAGTGCCTTTCTCAACAAAAAATTGAAGAAGTGTATGTTGCTCAACCGCCTGGTTTTGAAGATCCTAAGCATCCTGATATGGTGTACAAGCTCAATAAGGCACTGTATGGCCTCAAACGAGCACCTCGCGCTTGTTATGACACAATAAAGGAATTCTTGAAGAGCAAAGGCTTCAAACCTGGTTCACTAGATCCCACTCTCCTCACGAAGACATATGATGGTGAACTATTTGTGTGCCAAATATATGTGGATGACATTATCTTCGGATGCACTGATAAGAGATAAAGTGATGAGTTTGGATACATGATGCAAGAGCAATATCAGATGTCCATGATGGGTGAGCTGAAATTCTTCCTTGGTCTTCAAATCCGTCAGCAGCGCAATGGCATCTTCATATCACAAGAAAAATACCTCAAGATTGCCTGAAAAAGTTTGGAATGCAAGACTGCAAAGGGTACATGACACCAATGCCAACCAAAAGTCATCTCGGCCCTGACGACAATGGTAAAGAGTTCGATCAAAAGGTATACCGCTCCATGATTGGTTCTTTGCTTTATTTATGTGCATATATGCCTGATATTATGCTTAGCGTTTGCATGTGTGCATGATTCCAAGCGGCACCAAAGGAGTCGCATCACCTAGCAGTGAAGTGAATACTTAGATATATGGCTCACACCCCAACACTAGGATTATGGTATCCAAAGGGCTCAACATTTGATCTAGTTGGATATTCTGATGCTGATTATGCTAGTGACAAGGTTGATCAGAAGTCCATTTCAAGAACATGTCACTTTCTTGGACGATCGCTTGTCTGTTGGTCTTCAAAGAAGCAGAACTGTGTATCACTCTCCACTGCTGAATCTGAATACATTGCTGCTAGATTGTGTTGTGCTCAGCTTCTTTGGATGAAGCAAACTCTCAAGGACTATGGCATCAAGACGAAGAATGTGCCACTCTTCTGTGAGAATGAAAGTGCCATCAAGCCTTCCAAGAATCCAGTTCAGCACTCGAATACAAAGCACACCGAGATTCGTCATCACTTTCTCAGAGATCATGTTGACAAGGAAGACTTTGATATCTTTCACGTCAACACTGAAGAGCAACCGGCTGATATCTTAACTAAGCCCTTGGATGAGAAGAGGTTTTGCAAGCTGTGGTGTGAGCTAACTATGTTAGAATCCTCAAATGTCCAATGAATGGACAAACCTCCTAACGCTTATGCATGTTGATGACTTAGATGTGCAACACACGAAGTAGCGTATTTCTTCAATCAATGAAGACTTACCCTCTGAGTGTGAATACATTAACATGGAATTTGACTTCGGAGCGCCATGATAATTGTGCGTCGTGTCTGGGTCTAATACTTCCTATATGGTGGGTAACGCCACCACCAACACTTTTCGAAGATTTTCATTTGGCGTCATAACTGCATTATCTTCGCATTTTGTTTGTCTTCAACATTGGTTTATCTTCAAAATCTATATTTTTGCAATGT
>NC_041393.1:465909896-465910416 GCF_002162155.2 Triticum dicoccoides
ATAGCTATGTCTTCATGTTGCTATTATTTTTCTGACCTAAGTGAATGTGATCGGACCTTAATCCCTTATGTGCTACTCCCTAAAATTCTTTCTGTCCAAGTCATGTGCATTCTGTTGGCACTTGTCAAATATTTTCTTTGCATCCTTGATAGCAGAAGATACATAGACACATATTTACAAACTGCTTTTAATATTATATCCTTTTGTCTGAAAACTGGAGAAGCCGGAATGACAACCCGACAATCCAGGCGTGCGTGGGAACACAGATCAACTCCTGACAAGTTGCATGCATGCCACGTGTTCCTCAAATGTGAACCGCCGGGGGCACCTGCGTAATTGCGTTGCACCGCCCTCCTCTTCCCTATAAATACTCACCCCTCGCGGTCAATATCTGTTCTTCCACCTCGCCACCTCGCTCAAACCCTAGCGCCTTCGCTAGCTCACGTCGATGCCGGATACGAAGCGCTTAGCTACCGCGACTTCTTCGACGCCGGCCGCGGACCTCTCTCTCTCTCTCTCT
>NC_041393.1:465910582-465931998 GCF_002162155.2 Triticum dicoccoides
TCTCCGCCATCGTAGGTGTCTTCCGCCGCCAAGTTAGGGCGCGGGAGATGGGACTGCTCGGCCTCCCTTCTACTTTGTCCAGCAGTTCATCTGTGGTAATTAAAACCTACTTTTTACAGTCTTTTCGATCTGTCAAATCCATCTACTTCAACCAAAAGTGGTTTATACACTTCCAAATCTGGATCTGTCTCTTTCTGAATCTCATACACTTCAAGTATGTTCACTTATGCGTCAAAACTAGTTAGATTCCTCACTTGTACCTATTCATGGATTCGTACAAATCTGGACCCAACTTCCTTCATTAAGTGAATGTATTCGCACCGTGAGGTCAATGTCTTCTAAACTAATTTATCTTCAAAATCTTCTGAGAATGCATATGACATCTTCCCCTTCCCTCGCATCTCTAATGCTGTCACAGGTACATGTTCGTGGGAGAATCCCTTGGTTCTCATAGTCTGCATTCATTTGCAGAATACTTACAGCGTCACATTGAATCTCCTGAAGCTAGTTCTTGTCTGACCAGCAGATGGAAGCCTTTCACTGTTTTGAAGCCAATCAATATGAACGTTATGGCCTGAGAGAAGTCTGCACGGAAAGGTGGCAGGCAACGTCATGCAACATTGCGGTTGATTTGCCTGAAGATCTTTATGATCTATACAAGTCTGACCCAAAGGAGAGTTACACCCAGTGCAAGAACTGGATCCAGTGGATCAGAAGATATTGGGCAGAGCAATGGTTCAAATACAGGTTTGTCACACCTGAATATGCTGAAAGAATGCCATCAAGCACCCGTGGGGTGACTGTCTGTACAACGGCTTGGTACCAAAGAACAAGGCTGAAGCTATTGAACAAGGGTTCTATCCTTATATGGCCAGAGGACCACAGCCTGAGAATGCCGACCCATCTTCTCTCTTATGGTGTCGTGAAGACAATCTTTTCAAGCACAACTTCCAATTTGCAAAATATTCTGCTGTCAAGAACCAAAAGGAGTTTCGCCTCAACTTCAACCCTGGCCCCTCCGCTCCAAGACCAGATGGGACTCGTGAAGCAAATGAGAACAGGATTGGCCCCTTCACCAACTTTGACGGGCTTCTGTCTCATATTGCTGCCTAGAGAGTTGTTGTGGAGCAATCTGCTGAAGAAGCTGATTCTGATGATGCTCCGTCACCACCAAAGCAGGAGAAGAAGAAGGAAAAAGCTTCAAAGCCATCTGCCTCTGTTGCACCAAAAGCTTCAACCAGGAAGCCACTGAATACTACACCGCCTGAATCCAGTGTGCAGTCTGAAGATTTATCTCGCGTGTCCAAGAGGACCAAGAAGCCATTGCCCAAGAAGGCCACTGGGCAACCCCTCACTCCTGCTGCCATTCTGTGCAACGAGGAAGACACCATTGATCTGTCCAGCGATGAAGATCTTGGTGATGAAGCTCTTGAGATGCCGATCAAGAGTAAGCAAGAGGCGAAGATCTTCAGTGATCTGCCCCTATTTGATGTTGACATCTTGAACAACTTCATTGATGAGTGGTTCGATGACCAGAACATCAGCATCAATAGTCTGCAGCTGCCAGTGGGCATCAGCGTCACATTCCACTCTACAATTGCTAATGAGCTAGCCCTGGCATAGAAACTTGTCGAGCTCAAGAACAAAATTGACTATGAGAAGTCCCATTTCAAGAAGAACATGCACAAGCTCGGTGTGGAAGATGTGCAAATCTTCAATAAAATGTTGAATGACCTCAAGACTGAATTCCATAAGAAGCATGAAGAAGCCGAAGGCTCTCAAGAACGCATGAAGTCTGATGCTCAGAAATGTGTGCAAGCACACAATGAAGCTGAAAAGAGGAAAGCTCTTGGGCGTCCTGGCATTGATCCCGGAATGGCTGCTAAGAAGAGCAAAAAGCATGCTGAAGCAAATCCTGACACTGCAAGGCAGGGACAACCCAGCATTGTCTTCCCTGCCAGCATGACTGGCTCGAAGCCAAAGGTCCCTTCAGTTGCTTCTGAGCTCAAAAAGACTAGGCATGCTGAAGCAGAAGCCAGGAAGAGGAAGCACAAGGATACATCTGATGATGCCCCTTCCAAGAAAAAGCTGAAGACTAAGAGATCTAAGTCTTCAAAGATAAACCGTGCTGCTGCCCCTGAGCCCCTTGTTGTTGATCCCATCTCTGTTGTATATCCTGCCTCTGCAAATCGCGAGCGTCGCCTCGTTGTCCATGAGCCTGCTCCCACAGAGGCACAAGAATCTAAAGAAGTTCTAGCTGTCGACCCCAACGCAGCTGAATACATTGGTCATGAAGACAATGTAGTTGATGATGAAGTCCTTCCTCAGCTCGAGCGCCAGTTGGTATCATCGCCTGATCCAACAAGCAGTGAATACATTAGCATTGGTCGTCCATTGACGCCAATTGCTCAAGATGACTCCTGGGCTGAGCGCCAACAAGAAGATACCCATGTTTAAGATGAGACACCCCATACACCACCAGCTCAAGTTACCTATCCGGTACTTGATGACGACAATTACATGGAGACCACTCCATCTCCAAAGGCGTCGCCAGCGTTTCGCAGGCTTCGCAAAGGTCTCAAGCCATCTGTCTCCATGTCCACCATCCCAGAAGAAGATTCCCAACAATCCAGCTCAGTGGCACGTCAAGTGTTCCCTGAAGAAAATCCTTCTGTGATTGTTCAAGCATCTGAAGCTAATGCTGCTGAAGACATTCCAGCTGCATCAGCCGTGAAGAAAGAAGAGAAGAAAGATAAAGAGAAGCCACACCCCCTGTTGTTGATCAAGTCATTCGTGAAGAGAATGTGATCGTGCCTGACCCTCTGGTCGTTGACCAAATGGAGGTTCAAAACAATGAGGCTGCCACCAACACTGCTACTGAAGCCAATGACCCTGTCATGGCTGAAGACAATGTGGAGCCTGAAGCCAATGTGAATGTTGAAGCTTCTGTGACACCGGTCCTCACTGACGGCGTTGTTCCTCCACCACGGCCTCACAACATGGAAACAACCTTTAATTGTGAAGGGCAGCTGGTCACAGTTTACTGGCCAATTATGATTCCCCCTACCACTCTAGGACCATAATATGACTATCATGTGGAGCGCAGGCCTCAAGTTCAGAAGCCAAAGCCGCGTCTGCCAAGGCTTCCAAGTGTTGTCACTACACATAGATCTTTCAGCGTGCTCAGTTTCAGAGAATACAATACATTCTTTGACAATGCCAAGAACCCCTACAAGAAGCCAAGAATCTCATCTAACAGATTTTGGAGCCACCAACTGCGAAGCTATTACTCTTGCATTCTATACAATCAAGACAGAATTTTTCCATACAGGTGTCTGGATTGTGATGTTATAGTTGGGCTGCCATGTCTGGAAGAAGCCCTTGACTGCTTCAGGGATTGGTCTTCTGGCATTTTTCACTGATAAAGAGCACTGGAATGAAGAGCTCCATCTGCAGCTCTATGCCACCTTACATATTCAAGGCTACAATAGGGATCTGAAGACATGGATCCTTGAGTGGATGACAGGTGATGTGCATCGTGAAGCCAAAGCTTAGGATATCATCGAGCTGACTTCCCTACCCACTCCAGATGAGTTGTATGAACCTGGTTGTTCGCTTTATCAGAATGAACTACAAAGTATATTTAAGAAGCCTGAGCCAAACATGAGCCAAATGCTTAGCATGATGAAGCCTTTGCCTCAAGGTGTTGAATATCCAAAGGAATCTTTGTTGAGGACCTCGAGTATCTGCCT
Source organism: Triticum dicoccoides (assembly GCF_002162155.2). Classification (NCBI taxonomy): domain Eukaryota; kingdom Viridiplantae; phylum Streptophyta; class Magnoliopsida; order Poales; family Poaceae; genus Triticum; species Triticum dicoccoides. The sequence continues at coordinate 465,914,335 of NC_041393.1, forward strand.
CGCATAGTATATCACATTCTGAGGCATACTCTCTATCCCATCAAAGGCTACTCATCTGAAGCCAAACTTGAAGGATCCATGAAGACTTTGGTGTTCTACATCATCAATGGCATTAGATTCAACACTCGGAATTTTTTCATCAGATAACTTGCTGCTTCCGGGATTGATTTGTTTGGTCTGAAGTTCTATGCTCCATGGGTGATGCGGTTGATTAAGCTTCATTCAACTATTGACTATCGGCCCTCAGCATGCAATCACATTGTCTTCTTGCCTGAGGTTGATATGTCTGTTGAAGCCATCTACCCTGAGCCTGCCAAGAAGCCCCTCCATCTTCAGAATGTTGAGTTCCAGAGCTTCGCACAGCCCATTGAAGGTGTTCATGTGCCAAATGCTGTAACGCATACCTATCCCTTTGGCTGGAAACCTGTGCCTACCGCATCGTGCAAACACTGAAGCTACTGCAAGCACCATTGCCCAAAGGCCTCAGAAGCGTCCACATGTTCTCAATGACCGTGAGCTTCTAGTGGCCATACATCAAAAGCAGGACAAGCATCATGATTGGCTAAAGCGCCAGATGAAGAGTCTCTTGGTGGATGTCAATCGCATTCACAACTTAGCCACCAAGAATTCGTTTGTTGCTCATGAAGCTTGTCGCTGTTCCTGGAAGAGTCTCACCTTGCTGTGCGCTGAAGATGAACTTCGCGCAGATGGCTTCACTTAACATTTCAAGTTTGACTCCAGGCCTCCTCAAAATGCAAGTTGGCGTCGCACACCCTCCATTGAAGATTCTGAGTACTCATCCTCAGCTGCAACTGTTGTTGTGAGAGTCGTTGATGAAGAAGATGACGCCACTTCGCCTGCTCTCACTGCTCAGCATAATGATGCTGCACCAGGCCTGTCTACACCACCAAACTCCAATGTCGACCCTGCTGCTCCAACTTCGTCTCCACCTGGGAACGAGTAGATACTCTATGTCTTCAAACCTTTTTTGTCCTTACTGACAAAAGGGGAAGAAGCATATGAGTTGATAATCTTCAAGCAGGTCCATATGGGTGATTGCTTAATTTTTTGTTAAGTACTTACAACTCTCATTCTGAAACTCTTGGCTTTTGAGTTGTAACACTTAAACTTGATGGTCGTCTACTATTTTTGCTGCCACTCTGTGATGTAATGATAAATTCTGCATGAAGTCATTCTGCAGACGCCCACTTTCCATTATGCATATCACTATGTTCATTATCTTATTATATGCATGATGAATTGTCTTCACACCTTGAAGATGGCCTCCACAAAGCAAAACCTGTCATGTGCATTTTCATTCAAAATCAAATCATTTATATGCACATCTTCAGGGGGAGCCTCGTCATATGTATGAAGACAATACTCACAACACTGAAGTTTCACATACTTTTATTCCCGTTGAAAACTTCAACCAGTTTGTCATTAATCACCAAAAAGGGGGAGATTGTAAGTGCATCTAGTGCCACCCCTAGTTGGTTCTGGAGTGTTGACAACAAACGTGGTTGAGGGACTAATGTGTTTGCGAAAATTGTAGGATAACACAGGTAGTGTCCCTCATTGATTAGGTTTACCTACCAGAGATGACCCCTAAAAATGTGTGAAGACATTGAAGACAATGGTGGTTCGTGAAGACATTCACGACGAAGATTATGACACATGAAGCTATTCACTTGAAGACTATGGAGTGCGAAGACATAGTTGTTTCGTAGTTTCCTTTTCTTCTTATTGAGTCATAGGAACCACCGTACTGTTAAGTGGGGTCCAAGTGAACAAAGTCAGAGTGACTGAAGTGATGCACAACCAAATCCTATGTCTTTGAGTGAAGACAATGAGAGCAAATCTTATTCAGAGCTGGATGAGTCAGCTTTGCTTGTATCCCAAGCTAAGCTGTCGTGTGTTGATACGTCTCTAACGTATCAATAATTTTTGATTGTTCCATGCTATTATATTACCCGTTTTGGATGTTTATGGGCTTTACTAAGCACTATATTATTTTTGGGACTAACCTATTAACCAGAGGCCCAACCCAAATTGCTGTTTTTTTGCCTATTTCAGTGTTTCGCAGAAAAGGAATATCAAACGGAGTCCAAACAGAATGAAACCTTCGGGAGAGTTATTTTTGGAACAAATGCAATCCAGGAGACTTGGATTGGATGTCAAGAAGCAATCGAGGAGGCCATGAGGTAGGCAGACGCACCCTAGGGGGGTGGGCACGCCCCCCACCCTTGTGGGCCCCTCGTGGCTCCTCTGACCGACTTCCCTCGCCTATATATATTCACATACCCTGAAAACATCCAGGAGCACCATGAAACCCTATTTCCACCGCCGCAACCTTCTCTACCCATGAGATCCCATCTTGGGGCCTTTTCTGGCACTCTGTCGGAGGGGGAATCGATCATGGAGGGCTTCTACATCAACACCATAGCCTCTCTGATGAGTTGTGAGTAGTTTACCACAGACCTTCGGGGCCATAGTTATTAGCTAGATGGCTTCTTCTCTCTCTTTGATTCTCAATACAAAGTTCTCCTTGATCTTCTTGGAGATCTATTCGATGTAACTCTTTTTGCGGTGTGTTTGGCGAGATCCGATGAATTGTGGGTTTATAATCAAGTTTATCTATGAGAAATATTTGAATCTCCTCTGAATTCTTTTATGTATGATTGGTTATCTTTGCAAGTCTCTTCGAATTATCAGTTTGGTTTGGCCTACTAGATTGATCTTTCTTGCAATGGAGAAGTGCTTAGCTTTGGGTTCAATCTTGCGGTGTCCTTTCCCAGTGACAGCAGGGGTAGTAAGGCACATATTGTATTGTTGCCATCAAGGATAAAAAGATGGGGTTTACATCATATTGCTTGATTTTATCCCTCTACATCATGTCATCTTGCCTAATGCGTTACTCTATTCTTATGAACTTAATACTCTAGATGCATGCTGGATAGCGGTCGATGTGTGGAGTAATAGTAGTAGATACATAATCGTTTCAATCTCCTTGTCGTGGACGTGATGCCTATATACATGATCATGCCTAGATATTCTCATAACTATGCACTTTTCTATCAATTGCTCGACAGTAATTTATTCACCCACCATAATACTTATGCTATCTTGAGAGAAGCCACTAGTGAAACCTATGGCCCCCAGGTCTATTTTCCATCATATTAGTTCCGATCTATTTTATTTTGCAATCTTTACTTTCCAATCTATATCATAAAAATACCAAAAATATTTATCTTATTATTAATCTATCAGATCTCACTTTCGGAAGTGGCCATGAAGGGATTGCCAACCTCTTTATCGCGGTGGTTGCGAGGTTCTTTTTTTTTGTGTGGGTATGAAGGATTTGCGTGTAGCCTCCAACTGGATTGATACCTTGGTTCTCAAAAACTGAGGGAAATACTTACGCTACTTTGATGCATCACCGTTTCCTCTTCAAGGGAAAACCAACGCAGTGCTCAAGAAGTAGCAAGAAGGATTTCTGGCGCCGTTGCTGAGGGATCTACGCACAAGTCAAGACATACCAAGTACCCATCACAAACTCTTATCCCTAGCATTACATTATTTGCCATGTGCCTCCGTTTTCCTCTCCCCCACTTCACCCTTGCCGTTTTATTCGCCCTTCTTCTGTTCGTCTTTTCGTTTGCTTTGATGTCTTACTTGGCTCGTTTACTCGTTTGGTTGGAATAGTTGTTTATTTACTGCTAAACAGAGAACCTAAGATCTATGGATCCTCATCCGCTTGCTAATCTTTTTAAGAGATCCAATTATGATGAACCAATTGCTAGTGAGTTTTGTGCACTAGATTATCTTTATGAAGCTTTGCTCGAAATTTGTGAATCTAAAAATTATGATGAAGAAATTTATGAAGAGATTCACGATAACTCCTTGAATAAAAAGCATGATTCCAATGATTTTACTATAGATTCTCTCGATGCCAATTGTGCTAATAATATGCAAAACCCTAAGCTTGGGGATGCTAGTTTTGCTATGTATACTACTTGTTGCAATGATCATGATTGGGGTGATTCTTCTTATAATCTTGAAAATTTATTTAAGCCCCATGATGAATATGAGATTGATAATAGTATTTGCAATAATATTGAAAGTGGGTTTGGAAGAGTGTCAACTTGAGATCCCACATATTTGGAGTATGTTCAATCTTATGATATTTTTGATAAAAGTGGGTTTGGAGAAGCCATGACTTTAGTTAATGTTAATCCCACTATCTTGGAAGAGTGTCAACTTTGCATGCATATGGATCGTGTTGAGAATATGTTATGTGATAGCTACTTTGTTGAATTTGCTTATGACCCCACATGTAATTATTATGAGAGAGGGAAATATGGTTGTAGAAATTTTCATGTTACAAAATTACCTCTCGTTATGTTGAGATTGCTATTGTTTCTTTACACTTCCTTGCATCTGCTAGTTTTTCTGCCTATGCATAGGAAGTATGTTAAACTTAGATGCGTTTATCACGTGTTTTATGATGCTCTCTTTGTGCTTCAATTCTTGTCTTTCATGTGAGCATCATTGAAATCTCAATGCCTAGCTAAAAAGGCTTTAAAGAAAAGCGCTTGTTGGGAGATAACCCAATATTTTTCCTTGCTGTTATTCAATAAATAATTCATCTGTCCTCTGGTTAGATATGGTTTTATGTTTTAATTAGTGTTTGTGCCAAGTAGAACCTTTGGGAAGACTTGGGTGAAGTCTTTATGATCTTGCTGTAAAAAACAGAAACTTTAGCGCTCACGAGATTAGCTGCCACTTTTTACTGGAGAGTGATTTTAGGTTGATTCTTTTTGCAGATGATTAATAGACAAATTCCTCACGTCCAACAATTTATTTAAGAATTTTTGGGGTTCCATAAGTATTATAAAGTTACAGATTACTACAGACTGTTCTGTTTTTGACAGATTCTGTTTTTCCTGTGTTGTTTGCTTATTTTGATGAATCTATGGCTAGTACGGGGGGTATGAACCATAGAGAAGTTGGAATAAAGTTGGTTTAACACCAATATAAATAAAGAATGAGTTCATTACAGTACCTTAAAGTGGTGGTTTGTTTTATTTTGCTAACGGAGATCATGAGATTTTCTGTTGAGTTTTGTGTTGTGAAGTTTTCAAGTTTTGGGGTAAAGATTTGATGGATTATGGAATAAGGAGTGGCAAGAGCCTAAGCTTGGGGATTCCCAAGGCACCACAAGGTAAAATTCAAGGACAACCAAAAGCCTAAGCTTGGGGATGCCCCGGAAGGCATCCCCTCTTCCGTCTTCGTCTATCGGTAACTTTACTTGAGGCTATATTTTTATTCACCACATGATATATGTTTTGCTTGGACCGTCTTGTATGATTTGAGTCTTTGCTTTTTAGTTTACCACAATCATCCTTGCTGTGCACACCTTTTGGGAGAGACACGCATGAATCGGAATTTATTAGAATACTCTATGCGCTTCACTTATATCTTTTGAGCTAGACAATTTTGCTCTAGTGCTTCACTTATATCTTTTTAGAGCACGGCGGTGGTTTTATTTTGTAGAAATTATTGATATATCATGCTTCACTTATATTATTTTGAGAGTATTATAGAACAGCATGGTATTTGCTTTGGTTATAAAATTAGTCCTAATATGATGAGCATCCTAGATAGGTATAATAAAAACTATCTTATAAAGTGCATTGAATACTATGAGAAGTTTGATACTTGATGATTGTTTTGAGATATGAGGATGGTAATATTAGGGTCATGCTAGTTGAATATTGCTAATTTGAGGAATACTTGTGTTAAAAGTTTATGATTCCCGTAGCATGCACGTATGGTGAACCGTTATGTGATGAAGTTGGAGCATGATTTATTTATTGATTGTCTTCCTTATGTGTGGAGGTCGGGATCGCGCGATGGTTAACTCCTACCAACCCTTCCCCTAGGAGCATGCGTGTAGTACTTTGTTTTCATAACTTGTAGATTTTTGCAATAAGTATGTGAGTTCTTCATGACTAATGTTGAGTCCATGGATCATACGCACTCTCACCCTTCCACCATTGCTAGCCTCTCTTGTGCCGCGCAACTTTCGCCGGTATCATACACCCACCATATACCTTCCTCAAAACAGCCACCATACCTACCTATTATGGCATTTCCATAGCCATTCCGAGATATATTGCCATGCAACTTTCCACCGTTATGTTTATCATGACACGCTCCACCATTGTCATATTGCTTTGCATGATCATGTAGTTGACATCGTATTTGTGGAAAAGCCACCATTCATAATTCTTTCATACATGTCACTCTTGATTCATTGCACATCCCAGTACACTGCCGGAGGCATTCAGATAGAGTCATATTTTGTTCTAAGTATTGAGTTCTAATTTTTGAGTTGTAAGTAAATAAAAGTGTGATGATCTTCATTATTAGAGCATTGTCCCATGTGAGGAAAGGATGATAAGCAATGATTCCCTCACAAGTTGGGATGAGTCTCCAGACTTTATGAAAAATAAAAGAGGCCAAAGAAGCCCAAATAAAAAAGAGAGGCCAAAGAAGCCCACAAAAAAAGAAAAAATGAGAGAAAAAGAGAGAAGGGACAATGTTACTATCCTTTTACCACACTTGTGCTTCAAAGTAGCACCATGATCTTCATGATAGAGAGTCTCCTACGTTGTCACCTTCATATGCTAGTGGATTTTTTCATTATAGAACTTGGCTTGTATATTCCAATGATGGGCTTCCTCAAATTGCCCTAGGTCTTCGTGAGCAAGCAAGTTGGATGCACACCCACTTAGTTTCTTTTGATGAGCTTTCATACACTTATAGCTCTAGTGCATCCGTTGCATGGTAATCCCTACTCACTCACATTGATATCTATTAATGGGCATCTCCATAGCCCGTTGATACGCCTAGTTGATGTGAGACTATCTTCTCCTTTTTTGTCTTTTCCACAACCACCATCCTATTCCACCTATAATGCTTTGTCCATGGCTCATGCTCATGTATTGCGTGAAGATTGAAAAAGTTTGAGAATACAAAAGTATGAACCAATTGCTTGGCTGAAACCGGGGTTGTGCATGATGGGAGTATTTTGTGTGATGAAAATGAAGCATAGCCTAACTATATGATTTTGTAGGGATAAGATTTCTTCGGCTATGTTATTTTCATAAGACATGATTACTTGTTAGTATGCTTGAAGTATTACTATTTTTATGTTAATATGAACTTTTATCTTGAATCATTTGGATCTGAACATTCATGCCACAATAAAGAAAATTACATTGAGAACTATGCTAGGTAGCATTCCACATCAAAAATTCTGTTTTTATCATTTACCTACTCGAGGAGGAGCAGGAATTAAGCTTGGGGATGCTTGATACATCTCCAATGTATCTAAATTTTTTTATTGTTCCATGCTATTATATTACCCGTTTTGGATGTTTATGGGCTTTACTAAGCACTTTTATATTATTTTTGTGACTAACCTATTAACCGGAGGCCCTGCCCAAATTGCTGTTTTTTGTGCCTATTTCAGTGTTTCGCAGAAAAGGAATATCAAACGGAGTCCAAACGGAATGAAACCTTCGGGAGAGTTATTTTTGGAACAAACGCAATCCAGGAGACTTGGAGTGGACGTCAAGAAGCAATCGAGGAGGCCATGACGCAGGGAGGCGCGCCCTAGGGGGTGGGCGTGCCCCCACCCTCGTGGGTCCCTTGTGGCTCCTCCAACTGACTTCCCTCGCCTATATATATTCATATACCCTGAAAACATCCAGGAGCACCACGAAACCCTATTTCCACCGCCGCAACCTTTTGTACCCGTGAGATCCCGTCTTGGGGCCTTTTCCGGCGCTCCGCTGGAGGGGGAATCGAGCATGGAGGGCTTCTACATCAACACCATAGCCTCTCCGATGAGTTGTGAGTAGTTTACCACAGACCTTCGGGTCCATAGTTATTAGCTAGATGGCTTCTTCTCTCTCTTTGATTCTCAATACAAAGTTCTCCTTGATCTTCCTGGATATCTATTCGATGTAACTCTTTTTGCGGTGTGTTTGTCGAGATCCAATGAATTGTGGGTTTATAATCAAGTTTATCTATTAGAAATATTAGAATCTCATTTGAATTCTTTTATGTATGATTGGTTATCTTTGCAAGTCTCTTTGAATTATCAGTTTGGTTTTGCCTACTAGATTGATCTTTCTTGCAATGGGAGAAGTGCTTAGCTTTGGGTTCAATCTTGCGGTGTCCTTTCCTAGTGACAGCAGGGGCAGCAAGGCACGTATTGTATTGTTGCCATCGAGGATAAAAAGATGGGGTTTATATCATATTGCTTGATTTTATCCCTCTACATCATGTCATCTTGCCTAATCGTTACTCTGTTCTTATGAACTTAATACTCTAGATGCATGCTGGATAGCGGTCGATGTGTGGAGTAATAGTAGTAGATGCAGAATCGTTTTGATCTACTTGTCGCGGATGTGATGTCTATATACATGATCATGCCTAGATATTCTCATAACTATGCACTTTTCTATCAATTGCTCGACAGTAATTTGTTCACCCACCATAATACTTATGCTCTCTTGAGAGAAGCCACTAGTGAAACCTATGGCCCCCGGGTCTATTTTCCATCATATAAGTTTCTGATCTATTTTAGTTTGCAATCTTTACTTTCCAATCTATATCATAAAAATACCAAAAATATTTATCTTATTATTATCTCTATTAGATCTCACTTTTGCAAGTGGCCATGAAGGGATTGACAACCCCTTTATCGCGTTGGTTGCGAGGTTCTTGTTTTTGTGTGTAGGTACGAGGGATTTGCGTGTAGCCTCCTACTGGATTGATACCTTGGTTCTCAAAAACTGAGGGAAATACTTACGCTACTTTGCTGCATCACCCTTTCCTCTTCAAGGGAAAACCAACGCAGTGTTGAAGAGGTAGCACGTGTGTTTGAAATCTAATCGTTGGACACGTGTCAGTTCCTTAGTGACCTAGGGTCATTTTGGACAAATCAGGTCGGGTTGCCTCCTGGCTATAAATAGCCCACCTCCTACACAATAATTTGGTGGCTGCTCAGAGTTAGTGCACGGCTTTTGTCGTTTGAGAGCAAGCCACCTCTGTTTGAGAGAGAAATCCTTGCGAGGACAAAGCCCAAAACACACAAAGCCAAAGAGTGTTAGGCATCACTGAAGTCTTTCTGTCCGAGTGATCTGAAGACTTGTTACACTTGAGGACTGTGAATCCTCCATCCGGTTAGGCGTCACGTTCTCAGCATCCAAGAGTCATTGTGGATCGCCGGTGAACGAAGTCTGTGAAGGTTTTGAAGTCTACCTTGAAGACTTACCAGAGTGATTGGGCGAGGACTAGGTGTCCTTAGATCAAGGGGAATAAGGTGAATACACAGTCTTCTGAGTTCAACCTCGGCCACCCTAACCAGACGTACAGTTGTCACAGCAACTGGAGCTGGTCTACCAAATCCTTGTCCTCACCAAGCAACTAGTTCTATCCCTTTCTCTCCTTACTTTACAATTTGTCTTCATGAAGTCATTGCTTGCTTACCTGATTCGTTTGACTTCATTGTGTGAAGACTTTTATCTGTTTAGCTTCGTACTATCTTCCATACTGATCCTGTCTACCTAGTTGTAGTTAGTCTTCGTGCTTTCCCTGTATTGTATGCTTGACTAATGCTTGCCTAGTGTAGTCGTCATTCCGCTGCTTACTATATAGGCTCAGCTTACCTGTTTGTCTTCAGAGCCACCGTGTTTTGATGACTTTCATAAAAATCGTCTATTCACCCCCCCCCCTCTAGTCGATAACTAGCACTTTCACTTGGCAAGTTTCTAGACAGAAACTTGTGAGCAAAATTTGTGTAGGTTCTATAAGGAGTTTATGGCTGATCTTTGGAGGTTAAGGTTTTCTTAGGAAGGTAATGAAGCCCTAAAAATTCAGCTCCATAGGATCAAGCAAAAATGTACTTCCTTCACAACATGCATTTTCTGACCAGAATGGAAAATGTTTTCTGTAGAAAAACTATTCCAAATAACCATGAAATACTTTTGCATAGGGAGGTGGGCCAAGGTCCAAAGAATATTTAGAAATTTTTTCAGATTTGTGTGGGCAAGAAAAATGAGGGTTGCTTTGGAGTAGAAGTGACTGAAGTGCTATTTTACAGAGAAAATGAATATTTTTCATTTAAGAAAAATATCCCCAAGGTTATATTTGGATATATCAGAGTGCAAGGGATGGGTTTGAAGGTGAGATGAGTCATTTGGGTGAAAATCAAAGAAATGACCAAGTGATTAAGTCCAAATGAGTTGATTCAAAACTCAAATTCAATTAAAAGTGCAATAAAATCTAGAAAAAGACAAAGGGAAAAAACTAGGGTGTCACATCAAGCGAACCCCGAAATGCAATTTTATAGTAGTTACAAAACGTCTCTAGAGGTAAAGTTAATGGATTGTCATATAGTTTAAATGACACTCTAGACTCACGAGGATGGAATTTAAATTCTTTAGTAAATGATTCAGTGAGGCTGAGATGTTGGTTGCACTTATCTTCGATGTAGGGACCGAGCTATTCTTCTTTAATACCGGCCATGATCAAGAAATCGTCGCACAGCCATAGACATGATTTGGTGGCGGCATCCCATATCGAATTTGCACTTGGTTCGACATAAGACCAACAAACTGAGCTGCTACTAGAAGATGCCTCCCAGGATCTCCGCCTCAAAGAACTCCTTCCAAAAAGGTTCATCATATTTGAAGGAAATATGCCCTAGAGGCAATAATAAAGTTATTATTTATTTCCTTATATCATGATAAATGTTTATTATTCATGCTAGAATTGTATTAACCGGAAACATAATACATGTGAAAATACATAGACAAACAGAGTGTCACTAGTATGCCTCTACTTGACTAGCTCGTTAATCAAAGATGGTTATGTTTCCTAACCATAGACAAAAGAGTTGTTATTTGAGTAACGAGGTCACATCATTAGTTGAATGATCTGATTGACATGACCCATTCCATTAGCTTAGCACCTGATCGTTTAGTATGTTGTTATTGCTTTCTTCATGACTTATACATGTTCCTATAACTATGAGATTATGCAACTCCCGTTTGCCGGAGGAACACCTTGGGTGCTACCAAACGTCACAACGTAACTGGGTGATTATAAAGGAGCATTACAGGTGTCTCTAAAAGTAGATGTTGGGTTGGCGTATTTCGAGATTAGGATTTGTCACTCCGATTGTCGGAGAGGTATCTCTGGGCCCTCTCGGTAATGCACATCACATAAGCCTTGCAAGCACTGCAACTAATATGTTAGTTGTGAGATGATGTATTACGGAACGAGTAAAGAGACTTGCCAGTAACGAGATTGAACTAGGTATTGGATACCGACGATCGAATCTCGGGCAAGTAACATACCGATGACAAAGGGAACAACGTATGTTGTTATGCGGTCTGACCGATAAAGATCTTCGTAGAATATGTAGGAGCCAATATGGGCATCCAGGTCCCGCTATTGGTTATTGACTGGAGACGTGTCTCGGTCATGTCTACATTGTTCTCGAACCCGTAGGGTCCGCACGCTTAAGGTTACGATGACAGTTATATTATGAGTTTACATGTTTTGATGTACCGAAGGAGTTCGGAGTCCCGGATGAGATTGGGGACATGACGAGGAGTCTCGAAATGGTCGAGACATAAAGATTCATATATTGGATGATATGGTTAGGCCAAGGGGTCAAGCCCATGAGGCTTTAGATCGGTGCAAAAAGGAGTTTTGCGGAGTCCAGGGGGCCAAACGCCGGAGACCCTGGCGTCTGGCCCTGGGCCAGATGCCGAGGCCCATGGCGTCTGGGCCAGACGCCAAGGATTGTGGCGTTTGGTCCTGGAGTCCGAGTGGGACTCTTGCCTTTCGGGAAAAACTGACTTTGAGGAGGCTTTTGCTCCAAGTTTCGACCCCGGGGCTCAACATATAAATAGAGGGGCAGGGCTAGCACCAAAGACACAACAATTGATCCCTTGGATCTCTTAGCCGTGTGCGGTGCCCCCCTCCACCATAGTCCACCTCGATAATATCGTAGCGGTGCTTAGGCGAAGCCCTGCGACGGTAGAACATCAAGATCGTCACCACGCCGTCGTGCTGACGGAACTCTCCCTCGACACTCGGCTGGATCGGAGTTCGAGGGACGTCATCGATCTGAACGTGTGCTAGAACTCGGAGGTGCTGTAGTTTCGGTGCTTGATCGGTCGGGCCGTGAAGACGTACGACTACATCAACCGCGTTGTGCTAACGCTTCCGCTTACGGTCTACAAGGGTATGTAGACAACACTCTCCCCTCTCGTTGCTATACATCACCATGATCTTGCGTGTGCGTAGGAAATTTTTTGAAATTACTACGAAACCCAACAGTGGCATCAGAGCCTAGGTTATTTATGTTGATGTTATATGCACGAGTAGAACACAAGTGAGTTGTGGACGATACAAGTCATACTGCCTACCAGCATGTCATACTTTGGTTCGGCGATATTGTTGGACGAGACGACCCGGACCAACCTTACGCGTACGCTTACGCGAGACCGGTTCCCTCGACGTGCTTTGCACATAGATGGCTTGCGGGCGACTGTCTCTCCAACTTTAGTTGAACCGAGTATGGCTACGCCCGGTCCTTGAGAAGGTTAAAACGGAGTCTATTTGACAAACTATCATTGTGGTTTTGATGCGTAGGTGAGATTGGTTCTTACTTAAGCCCATAGCAGCCACGTAAACATGCAACAACAAAGTAGAGGACGTCTAACTTGTTTTTGCAGGGCATGTTGTGATGTGATATGGTCAAAGCATGATGCTGAATTTTATTGTATGAAATGATCATGTTTTGTAACCGAGTTATCGGCAACTGGCAGGAGCCATATAGTTGTCGCTTTATTGTATGCAATGCAATCGCGATGTAATGCTTTACTTTATTACTAAACGGTAGTGATAGTCGTGGAAGCATAAGATTGGCGAGACGACAACGATGCTACGATGGAGATCAAGGTGTCGCGCCGGTGACGATGGTGATCATGACGGTGCTTTGGAGATGGAGATCACAAGCACAAGATGATGATGGCCATATCATATCACTTATATTGATTGCATGTGATGTTTATATTTTTATGCATCTTATCTTGCTTTGATTGACGGTAGCATTATAAGATGATCTCTCACTAAATTATCAAGAAGTGTTCTCCCTGAGTATGCACCGTTGCCAAAGTTCGTCGTGCCCAGACACCACGTGATGATCGGGTGTGATAAGCTCTACGTCCATCTACAACGGGTGCAAGCCAGTTTTGCACACGCAGAATACTCAGGTTAAACTTGACGAGCCTAGCATATACAGATATGGCCTCGGAACACGAAGACCGAAAGGTCGAGCGTGAATCATATAGTAGATATGATCAACATAACGATGTTCACCATTGAAAACTACTCCATCTCACGTGATGATCGGTCATGGTTTAGTTGATTTGGATCACGTAATCACTTAGAGGATTAGAGGGATGTCTATCTAAGTGGGAGTTCTTAAATAATATGATTAATTGAACTTAAATTTATCATGAACTTAGTCCTGGTAGTATTTTGCAAATTACGTTGTAGATCAATAGCTCGCGTTGTTGCTTCCCTGTGTTTATTTTGATATGTTCCTAGAGAAAATTGTGTTGAAAGATGTTAGTAGCAATGATGCGGATTGGATCCGTGATCTGAGGTTTATCCTCATTGCTGCACAGAAGAATTATGTCCTTAATGCACCGCTAGGTGACGGACCTATTGCAGGAGCAGATGCAGACGTTATGAACGTTTAGCTAGCTCAATATGATGACTACTTGATAGTTTAGTGCACCATGCTTAATGGCTTAGAATCGGGACTTCAACGACGTTTTGAACGTCATGGAGCATATGAGATGTTCCAGGAGTTGAAGTTAATATTTCAAGCAAATACCCGAGTTGAGAGATATGTAGTCTCCAACAAGTTCTATAGCTAAAAGATGGAGGAGAATCGCTCAACTAGTGAGCATGTGCCCAGATTGTCTGAGTACAACAATCGCTTGAATCAAGTGGGAGTTAATCTTCCAGATAAGATAGTGATTGACAGAATTCTCTAGTCACCATCACCAAGTTAGTAGAACTTCGTGATGAACTATGATATGCAAGGGATAACGGAAACAATTCCCAAGCTCTTCGTAATGCGGAAATTGACGAAGGTAGAAATCGAGAAAAACATCAAGTGTTGATGGTAGACAAGACCACTAGTTTCAAGAAAAGGGCAGAGGGAAGAAGGGGAACTTCAAATATAATGGCAAGCAAGTTGCTGCTCAAGTGAAGAAGCCCAAGTCTGGTCCTAAGCCTGAGACTAAGTGTTTCTACTGCAAAGGGACTGGTCACTGGAAGCGGAACTACCCCAAGTGATTGGCAGATAAGAAGGATGGCAAAGTGAACATAAGTATATTTTATATACATGTTATTGATGTGTACTTTACTAGTGTTTATGGCAACCCCTCAGTATTTGATACTAGTTCAGTTGCTAAGATTAGTAACTCGAAACGGGAGTTGCAGAATAAACAGAGACTAGTTAAGGGTGAAGTGACGATGTGTGTTGGAAGTGGTTCCAAGATTGATATGATCATCATCGCACACTCCCTATACTTTCGGGATTAGTGTTGAACCTGAATAAGTGTTATTTGGTGTTTGCGTTGAGCATGAATATGATTTGATCATGTTTATTGTAATACGGTTATTCATTTAAGTAAAAGAATAAATTGTTGTTCTGTTTACATGAATAAAACCTTATATGGTTACACACCCAATGAAAATAGTTCGTTGGATCTCGATCGTAGTGATACACATAATCATAATATTGAAACCAAAAGATGCAAAGTTAATAATGATAGTGCAACTTATTTGTAGCACTGCCGTTTAGGTCATATTGGTGTAAAGCGCATGAAGAAACTCCATGCTGATGGGATTTTGGAATCACTTGATGCTTGCGAACCATGCCTTTTGGGCAAGATGACTAAAACGCCGTTCTCCGGAACAATGAAGCAAGCAACAGATTTGTTGGAGATCATACATACTGATGTATGTGGTCCGGTGAATATTAAAGCTTGCAGCAGGTATCATTATTTTCTGACCTTCACAGATGATTTGAGCAGATATGGGGATATCTACTTGATGAAACATAAGTTTGAAACATTTGAACAGTTCAAAGAATTTCAGAGTGAAGTGGAAAATCATCGTGACAAGAAAATAAAGTTTCTACGATCTGATCGCGGAGACAAATATTTGAGTTATGAGTTTGGTCTTCAATTAAAACAATGTGGAATAGTTTCACAAACTCATGCCACATGGAACACCACAGCATAATGGTGTGTCCGAACGTCATAACCGTACTTTATTAGATATATAGTACAATCTATGATGTCTCTTACGGATCTACCACTATCGTTTTGGGGTTATGCATTAAAGACAGCTACATTCACATTAAATAGGGCACCATCTAAATCCGTTGAGGCGACACCATATGAACTATGGTTTGGCAAGAAACCTAAGCTGTCGTTTCTTAAAGTTTGGGGTTGCAATGCTTATATGAAAAAATTTCATCCTGATAAGCTCAAACTCAAATCGGAGAAGTGCGTCTTCATAGGATATCCAGAGGAAACTATTGGATACACCTTCTACCACAGATCCGAAGGCAAGACTTTTTTTTCTAAATTCGGAAACTTTCTGGAGAAGGGGTTTCTCTTGAAAGGAGTGAGTGGGAGGAAAGTAGAACTTGACGAGGTAACTGTACCTGCTCCCTTATTGAAAAGTAGTACATCACAGAAAACTGTTTTTGTGACACCTACACCAGTTAGTGAGGAAGCTAATGATGATGATCATGAAACTTCAGAACAAGATACTACTGAACCTCGTAGATCAACCAGAGTAAGATCCGCGCCAGAGTGGTACGGTAATCCTGTTCTGAAAGTCATGCTACTAGATCATGATGAAACCTACGAACTATGAAGAAGCGATGATGAGCCCAGATTCCGCAAAGTGGCTTGAAGCCATGAAATCTGAGATGGGATCCATGTATGAGAACAAAGTATGGACTTTGGTTGACTTGCCCGATGATCGGCAAGCAATTGAGAATAAATGGATCTTTAAGAAGAAGACTGACGCTGATGGTAATGTTACTGTCTATAAAGCTCGACTTGTCGCAAAAGGTTTTTGGCAAGTTCAAGGGATTGACTACGATGAGACCTTCTCACCCGTAGCGATGCTTAAGTCCGTCCGAATCATGTTAGCAATTGCCGCATTTTATGATTATGAAATTTGGCAGATGGATGTCAAAACTGCATTCCTGAATGGATTTCTGGAAGAAGAGTTGTATATGATGCAACCGGAAGGTTTTGTCGATCCAAAGGGAGCTAACAAAGTGTGCAAGCTCCAGCGATCCATTTATGGACTGGTGCAAGCCTCTCGGAGTTGGAATAAACGTTTTGATAGTGTGATCAAAGCATTTGGTTTTATACAGACTTTCGGAGAAGCCTGTATTTACAAGAAAGTGAGTGGGAGCTCTACAACATTTCTGATAAGTATATGTGAATGACATATTGTTGATCGGAAATAATGTAGAATTATTCTGTAAAGCATAAAAGGAGTGTTTGAAAGGAGTTTTTCAAAGAAAGACTTCAGTGAAGCTGCTTACATATTGAGTTTCAAGATCTATAGAGATAGATCAAGACGCTTGATAAGTTTTTTCAATGAGTACATACCTTGACAAGATTTTGAAGTAGTTCAAAATGGAACAGTCAAAGAAAGAGTTCTTGCCTGTGTTACAAGGTGTGAAGTTGAGTAAGACTAAAAGCCCGACCACGGCAAAAAATAGAAAGAGAATGAAAGTCATTTCCTATGCCTCAGTCATAGGTTCTATAAAGTATGCCATGCTGTGTACCAGATCTATTGTATACCCTGCACTGAGTTTGGCAAGGGAGTACAATAGTGATCTAGGAGTAGATCACTGGACAGCGGTCAAAATTGTCCTTAGTGGAATAAGGATATGTTTCTCTACTATGGAAGTGAAAAAAAGGTTCGTCGCAAAGGGTTACGCCGATGCAAGTTTGACACTAATCTAGATGACTCTAAAGTCTCGGTCTAGATACATATTGACAGTGGGAGCAATTAGCTAGAGTAGCTCCATGCAGAGCATTGTTGACATAGAAATTTGCAAAATACATGAGGATCTGAATGTGGCAGACCCGTTGACTAAGATTCTCTCACAAGCAAAACATGATCACACCTTAGTACTCCTTGGGTGTTAATCACATAGCGATGTGAACTAGATTACTGAATCTAGTAAACCCTTTGGGTGTTGGTCACATAGCGATGTGAACTATGGGTGTTAATCACATGGTGATGTGAACTATTGCTGTTAAATCACATGGCGATGTGAACTAGATTATTGACTCTAGTGCAAGTGGGAGACTGAAGGAAATATGCCCTAGAGGCAATAATAAAGTTATTATTTATTTCCTTATATCATGATAAATGTTTATTATTCATGCTAGAATTGTATTAACCGGAAACATAATACATGTGTGAATACATAGACAAACAGAGTGTCACTAG
>NC_041393.1:465932138-466022963 GCF_002162155.2 Triticum dicoccoides
TTGGGTGCTACCAAACGTCACAACGTAACTGGGTGATTATAAAGGAGCATTACAGGTGTCTCTAAAAGTAGATGTTGGGTTGGCGTATTTCGAGATTAGGATTTGTCACTCCGATTGTCGGAGAGGTATCTCTGGGCCCTCTCGGTAATGCACATCACATAAGCCTTGCAAGCACTGCAACTAATATGTTAGTTGTGAGATGATGTATTACGGAACGAGTAAAGAGACTTGCCAGTAACGAGATTGAACTAGGTATTGGATACCGACGATCGAATCTCGGGCAAGTAACATACCGATGACAAAGGGAACAACGTATGTTGTTATGCGGTCTGACCGATAAAGATCTTTGTAGAATATGTAGGAGCCAATATGGGCATCCAGGTCCCGCTATTGGTTATTGACCGGAGACGTGTCTCGGTCATGTCTACATTGTTCTCGAACCCGTAGGGTCCGCACGCTTAAGGTTACGATGACAGTTATATTATGAGTTTACATGTTTTGATGTACCGAAGGAGTTCGGAGTCCCGGATGAGATTGGGGACATGACGAGGAGTCTCGAAATGGTCGAGACGTAAAGATTCATATATTGGATGATATGGTTAGGCCAAGGGGTCAAGCCCATGAGGCTTTAGATCGGTGCAAAAAGGAGTTTTGCGGAGTCCAGGGGGCCAAACGCCGGAGACCCTGGCGTCTGGCCCTGGGCCAGACGCCGAGGCCCATGGCGTCTGGGCCAGACGCCAAGGATTGTGGCGTTTGGTCCTGGAGTCTGAGTGGGACTCTTGCCTTTCGGGAAAAACCGACTTTGAGGAGGCTTTTGCTCCAAGTTTCGACCCCGGGGATCAAGATATAAATAGAGGGGCAGGGCTAGCACCAAAGACACAACAATTGATCCCTTGGATCTCTTAGCCGTGTGCGGTGCCCCCCTCCACCATAGTCCACCTCGATAATATCATAGCGGTGCTTAGGCGAAGCCCTGCGACGGTAGAACATCAAGATCGTCACCACGCCATCGTGCTGACGGAACTCTCCCTCGACACTCGGCTGGATCGGAGTTCGAGGGACGTCATCGAGCTGAACGTGTGCTAGAACTCGGAGGTGCCGTAGTTTCGGTGCTTGATCGGTCGGGCCGTGAAGACGTACGACTACATCAACCGCGTTGTGCTAACGCTTCCGCTTACGGTCTACAAGGGTATGTAGACAACACTCTCCCCTCTCGTTGCTATACATCACCATGATCTTGCGTGTGCGTAGGAAATTTTTTGAAATTACTATGAAACCCAACAATATTTGCATACAATTTTCTGAAAATTTTGGGTCATAAAATGTTTATCAACAAAACTTTGCAAGATTGATAGCAACTACTCATAGATTTGCATAGAGGCCATATCAAGCATTCAAACTACTTAGAACTCTAAGAATTCAATATGCAAGCTCATCTACAGTAGCACCAAGAGTAGCTAATTATTCAAAATATAAACTACTAAAGCAAAAAATAATTGGACCAATGGAGGAGTCACATACCAAATAGCAATCGCCCAAAATAGTTTTGGAAATGGAGCTTCGAGCAAAGAGATCAAAATCAGCGGGTTTGAGAGCAAGAACAGGAGAGAGAGAGAGAGAGAGAGAGAGAGAGAGAGAGAGAGAGAGAGAGAGAGAGAGAGAGAGAAATGGTGAATTTTTCTGGAGGTAGGTGATGACATGGGTTAAAGAGATAAGTGAGGGGGGCCACGTGGGGACCATAACCCACCAGGGCATGCCTGGGGATGCTGGCGCACCCAGGTGGGTTGTGCCCACCTGGTGCACCCCCTCTGATGTTATTTGCATCAAAAATTCTTAAATATTCAGAAAAAAATCATATTAAATTTTCAAAGCATTCTGAGAACTTTTATTTTTGAGTCATTTTTTATTGCACGGGAAATTCAGAAAACAGAGAAAACAGGCATTTTATTTTATTTAACTAATTAAAATAGAAAATAAAAGTAAGGACAGAAAGTGGTGCCTACTAAATTCATCAACTTCGTACCTCTATCCATTAATAAGGTTGATCAAGTCTTATTAACAACCACTTTCGGTTAGCATAAAACCGAAGAACTTTCGTAAAACACTAGGTTACCTCAACGGGGATATGCACGTCCCCAACAATAAGCATTTCATATTTCTTTTTGGCAGTAGGTAGAGGTAGTTGAAAACTTCCAATAGTGAGTGTTGGAGATTTTTCAATAAGATTAATACCATTCACTAGGAATTGTTCTTCGGAAAATGCACTATATGCTCGTTACCATTGGTATAAAAAGTGACCTTGCTTTTATTACAATCAATAACAGCCCCTGCGGTATTCAAGAAGGATTTACCAAGGATAATCGACATGTTATCGTCCTCAGGCATCTCAAGTATAACAAAGTCAGTCAATATAGTAACATTAGCAGCGGGCACATCCTCACAAATACCGATTGGTATGGCAGTTAATTTATCAACCATTTGCAAAGATATTTTAGTAGGCATGAGTTTATTCAAGTCAAGTCTTTTATATAAAGAGAAAGGCATAACACTAACACCAGCTCCTAAATCACACAAAGCTCTTTTCACATAATTTCTTTTGATGAAGCAATGTATAGTTGGTATTCCTAGATCTCCAAGTTTTTTAGGTACTCCATCCTTAAAAGAATAATTAGCAAGCATGGTAGAGATTTCAGCTTCTGGTATCTTTCTTTTATTAGAGATGATGTCTTTCATATATTTTGCATAAGGTGCCATCTTTAAGATATCAGTTAAACGAGTGTGCAAAAAGACAGGCCTAAGCATTTCAGCAAAGCGTTTGAATTCTTCATCATATTTCTACTTAGTCGATTTAGGTTGAAAGGGAAGGGTTTTTGAACCCATGGTTCTCTTTCCCTTCCATGTTTTCTAGCAACAAAGTCTCTTCTATCATATCTTTTGTTTTTCGGTTGTGGGTTATCAAGATGAACAGCTTGTTATATCTCAACATCATTATCAGGTTCTTTATCATTGTTTGGCTGAGTGTCTTCATGAACATCCTCATTACCTTTTTCATTATCACTAAGTGAATGTTCATTACCAGATTGAGTTTCAGCATCAAAGATAGAAACATCATTATCATTATCAGGAGGTTTTTCTTTTTCAGGTTCACTAGAGGCATGCAAAGTCCTATCATTTTTCTTTTCCTTTTTCTTTCTAGGAGGACTAGGTGCATCATTGTTAATTCTTTGAGAGTCTTGTTCAATTATTTTGGGGTGACCTTCAGGATAAAGTGGTTCCTGAGTCATTTTACCTCCTCTATTTGCTACTCTAACAACAAAGTCATTTATGTTGTTGTTCATTTCAGCAAGCAATTCTCTTTGAGATTTAGCAACTTGTTCTAGTTGAGTTTGAACCATAGATGCATGTTTTCCTACACCTCTACCATCATGTGAGATTCTAAATAACAAGTCACTCAAGCGAGCAATCATATCAAAAGTATATTTCAATTGTTTCACAACATTGGCATTGAAGTGATCTTGCTTTCTAATGTAATTATCAAACTCATATAAGCACTGACTGGGATGCATATTATAAGGATTATCATTGTCATTGAATTTCATTAAATAATTTACCTATACCACCTTAGGTGGTGGTGGTGTATCCAGCTCATGTATTTCTTCAATAGGAGGTAAATTTTTGATATCTTCAGCTTTAATACCTTTTTCTTTCATACTTTTCTTTGCCTCTTGCTTATCTTCAGGACTGAGATATAAGATACCCCTCTTCTTCGGAGTGGGTTTAGGCGGTGGTTCGGGAGGAGTCCAATCATCATAATTTTTCAATATATTATTCAATAATTCCTCAGCTTTTTCAACAGTTTGTTCCCTAAAAACACAACCAGCACAACTATCTAGGAAGTCCCTACAAGTATCGGTTAGTCCATAAGAGAAGATATCAAGTATTTCATTTTCCTTGAGAGGATGATCAGCCAAAGCATTAAGCAATTGGAGGAGCCTCCCCCAAGCTTGTGGGAGACTCTCTCCTTCAATTTGCACAAAGTTAAATATTTCCTGTAAGGTAGCATATTTCATATGAGCAGGAAAATATTTTTCAGAGAAGTAATAAATCATATCCTGGGGACTATGCACACAACCAAGAGCAAGAGTATTGTACCAAGTCTTAACATCACCCTTTAATGAGAACGAAAATAATTTGAGAATATAATAATAGTGAATTTTCTCACCATGAGCAAAAAGGGTGGCTATGTCATTTAACTTAGTAAGGTGTGCCACAACAGTTTTGGTTTCATAACCATGGAAAGGATCAGATTCAACCAAAGTGATTAACTCTGGGTCGACAGAGAATTTATAATCCTTATCATCAACAAAGATAGGTGAAGTGGCAAACTTAGGATCACATTTCATTTTAGCATTCAAAGTATTTTCTTTATACTTGCATAATAATTTCTTCAGATCATCTCTATCCTTACAAGCAAGAATATCTCTAGTTACCTCCGCAAACATAACATAACCTTCTGGTATCTTAGGCAATTCAGATCTAGGAGAGCTAGGTCTAACAGGTGTTTCAAAATTTTCAGTTTCAAGTACTTCAATAGTTTCAGTGATCTCATCAATTTCAATAATTTCTTTCTCTCTAATTCTAGCAATTTGTTCATCAAGAAATTCACCTAGTGGCACATCTGTCGGCGTTCTGGCAACGGGATTCCCCGGACTTGCCTGCCTGCGGCCTATGGTGTGGCTCAAGGGGTGGCCCAGTACGGCCCGTCTTCATCGACCCAAGCTCAAGACCCTCCCGAGAAGCCAAGCCTCGCGGGGCGGACGACGCAAGGCTTCCTCAGGGGCGGCCTCACCAGGCAGGCTCGCAAAGAGGCGGAGAGATCAAGACAGGGGTACCTCGCGAGGTGCTCATGATGCACGCCATGACGATTAAGACCAGGCGGGTGCCAGGCGGGCGCCATCCTGCGCAGTGTCCTCGTTTCCTCTTTGGTGCAAAGGGGGCAAGCGCAGGCGCGGAGTACCGAGGCATCAAGCAAAGGTTACCATATTGGTGCAACGAGACCAAGACCAGCAGAGCGGCAGGACGGAGGTCACCCTGGAGCCCAAGACGGTGTCATCGCCAGTGCCTTTGGCAGACGAAGACCAACTTTAGTCAGGATAACTTGTACTAGATGTTCCCCTTCAAAATGGCCGTTGTTGGCTCCCTTCCTGCTCAATATTTGGGGAGAGGACCAGGGCCTCTTTATATAGGGATAGCCATTACAGTAGCGGGGCATATCATCCAGAGACAATCGAATCCACCCAAGTAGAACACCACACCAGCTCAAGAACACCTCTCGCGAGGTTGTTCTTCCTCTGTACTGTTCATCATCAGCCCCAGAGGCAATCCACCACACCAAAACTAGAGTAGGGTATTACACCACAACGGTGGCCCGAACTAGTATAAACCTTGTGTCCCTTGTGTTGTTCATCGTGTAGCTTAGATTCACGGCGAGGCGTTGGGATGTGGATCGGTAGGGGGAAGATCTTCGTGCGCACCCCAGAGTTTGAACCTTAAGGGTTTTGCCGGAACCCGATATCCGACATTTGGCGTGTCAGGTAGGGGTGCACCGGAATCTTTCTTCCATTGTTCCGCGTTCAATCATTTGTCGCATCCATGGCTGGCGCTCCCCGAGCTCGCACCGAGCGTCGGGCTGCCCTCGCCACCCGCGTCGCCCAGACGGCTCTTGTTGGTGGGCCTCCTTGTTGTTCCCCGTCGCCTGCCGCCAACGCTGCCACCAGCCCGGCAGGGAACAAGCAGCAAGCGTCATTGTTGTATCCCTCGGTGCGGCGGGAAGGCCGCACCGCCACTCCATCATTAACTCCAGCTGGTTCGTCGTTGCACGCTCGTCACGCTCCCACGGACGCGCAGGCCGCGCTGCTCCTGGCACGTGAGCTCCTGCACTACCGCCCCGTCGATGACCTCTACGAGGAGTGGCTCGCTCGCATCACCAAGCTCGTCAGTGCCGGAGGGGGCTCTCATGTGTCGTCCCTCTTGTTGCCTCGCCCTCCGTCCTGCGTGGGTGATGCAGCTCAGGAGGTGCCTCCGCCACCTCCTCCCCAAGAAGGCACCCTGGCTCCAAGGCGCGTGGCCCCTGGATGAGACCCACCGCGTCTAGTACCCGTGCAACAAGAAAGGAGCTGCCAAGAAATCCCTCGGCCTCAAGAAGGCGCTCGCGTGCTCCCCGCTCCAGCACGTCAAGACCGCATCCCTGCGCCGGCACGTCAAGACCCCGCGCTGCCCCTGGCGGCGGCGCACGAGAATCTCCAAGAGCAAGCCCCGCGTCTGCAAAGGGCTCCGATGGTCACCGGAGGCTGCCGCGCCTTCAGCATCGAGCTACGCAGTGTCACCTGGCCGGGCAAGTTCAAGCCGGATCTGCCTCCTCGCTTCGACGGCACCACCGACCCCGCGGAGTTCCTGCAGCTCTACGAGCTGGGCATTGAGGCGGCCAATAGAGACGAAAAGATCATGGCGAATTGGTTTCCCATGGCGCTCAAGGATGGTGCCTGCACCTGGCTCCTGAACCTGCCTCCCGGCTCGATCTCCTCTTGGGACGAGATGCGCACCCGCTTCATCGCCAACTTCCAGGGCACTCGCGACCGTCCTCCATTCATGGGTGACCTGCGCCGCATCAAGTAGCAACCAGGAGATACCTTGCAAAAGTACATCCAGCGCTTCAACAGCGCTCGCCTCAAGATTCCCAAGGTGACTGAGGAGGCCATCATCTCGGTATTCTCTGACAGTGTCCGCGACGCCAAGATGAAGGAGGAGCTAGCTATACACGAGGATCTGTGCACATCTCTGGAGTTGTTCAACCTGGCGACCAAGTGCGCAAGGGCTGAGGAGGGGCACCTCTCCCTTCTCGAGCTTCCAGCTGCTGACCCAGAAGAGAAGAAAGCCAAGGCCAAGGACGTGAAGCACAAGGGAGCAGCTATACTCGCAGCAGAACCAGACACGAAGCATGGCAGGGACCAGCCAGAGTCGTCCAAGGGCAGCCGATACTGCGCCTACCATGACCTTTACACCCACAACACCAACGAATGCCAGGAGCTCAGGGCCGTTCGAGAAGGACGTGTCAGTCGACGCCCCGAGCGCAACGACTGGGGCTACGACCGAGAAGTAGGAAGCGGTGGAGGACGATGGGACGACCGAGGCCCTCGCCAGGAGTGGCGTGACGGCCCTTGCGAGGATCACTAGCAGGACCAGCCTCATGAGGGGGCTTGGAGGGATCAGCCTCGCGAGGATCGCCCGCAGGGCAACGCATGCCTTCCTCCTCTGCCACCACCGCCAAGAAGGAATAATGACCACCACCAGGATGAGGGGGCTAGGGGCTTCCAGGAGTCGCGTGCTATCGCTTGCATCTTGGGCGGTGCCCAGGCCCCAACCTCTCAGCGCATCTTCAAGCAGTTTGCTCGCGAGGTGAACGTAGTCCTCCCCAAGCTCGAGGCCACGCGCCATCTCAGGTGGTTCACGTGCACTATCACGTTCAGCTCGCGTGTCAGCTCAAGTGTGCGGCTACATCTGGCGTCCTCCCAATGCTTTGTTCCCTAGTCATCAGCAATGTGCAAGTTACCCGGACGCTCATCGATGGCGGCGCAGGGCTCAACATTCTATCTATCGAGACGTTCAACAACCTCCAAGTGCCTTATGATCAACTCCAGCCAACCAAGCCTTTCTCAGGAGTCACTGACGGCTCCACCACTCCGATAGGGCAGGTTCGCCTCCCTGTCACCTTCGGGCAGCGCAAGAACTACCATACCGAGCTCATCAACTTCGACATTTCCCACATTCTCCTGCCATACAATGCCATCCTCGGGTATCCAGCCCTGGCCGAGTTCATGGCAGTGACTCACCATGGCTACAATGTCCTCAAGATGCTGGGAAGCGGAGGAATCATCACGGTCCCCTACGAGGAGAAGGATGCGATGTGCTCCCTCGAGCGTGCCTTCCAAGCCGCATCAGTTGAAGACCCAGACGGCAAGAGTGAGAACCCTCCCGAGGAAGTTCCTAAGAAGAAGAAGACATCACCGATCGCAAGGCCTCAGGAGGTGTGCATCTCCGGAGGCGTCGCGTCAGGATCTGCGCCCATCCAAGGGGTGCCTCCCTCCGTCGCATAGGAAGGCATGCCCGGTGCCCTCCTCGGGCAAGGCTCGGGGGCTCTCTCCTGGAGGGCCTTAGACTTTGCCAAGATCACGAGGGAGGCGCTCGGGCACCACTTGGAGGCATGCTTTGCGGCACATTTCCCTCAGGACGGCATGGGGCAAGGAGGGCCCAACCCTCAGGAGTTCATCGCCAAGGTCACTCAGGAGCTGCAGGAATCAAGAGTCATACACGGCGATCACCGCCTACCTGACGTAGCCCCCCATCCAGGCGAGGATGGCAAGCTGCGCGTCTGCATTGACTACCCAGGGCTCGGCCGAGTCGCGTCTCAGGAGCGCCTATGGCCTTCGTGCGTGGGACGCTCTGAGGGTCCGCCACACAGCTACGTTCGCATGCCTTTCGGCCTGCCGAACGCGGCTGCTACTCACCAGCATCTTATGCGGAGCATTCTGGCAGCTCAGGAGGCCAGGCACCACGCGGTCCTGGCAGAGATGGAGATGATCCTCGAGGAGCCGCCCAGACCCCTAAAGCCTCTCGAGGCTCAAGGCTCTGGTGGCTCGTGAGGATCGGCCTCTTCACCGCGCATCATCAGCTACCTCAACACCCGCTCTACAATGGTATCAGGTGACATCTTTCGAGTTTCATTTCATCTGGGAGCGCCCTCAGGGCTGCATTATTCCCAGGTCACGTGGGTCTGTCCCTGCGGCATGTATCTCTTTTGCTTATGTCTTTAGTTCACCTTGCTGGGGGCGCCCCTTGGGCTGCATCATCCCCAAGCCGCTCGGGCCGGACCCAGTGGCATGTATCTTTCATGCATCTATCTAAGCCAATTTGCCCTTCATGCTTAACTCGCTTGTGCTAATCGCATGCTCGATTGACACCTACCTTGGGAGCCACTTGCTCTGGCACGACGCTTGTGCATGGGTCCATCCCTGCAACGTCGACAAATCTGAGTGGACGGGCTCTGGCCCGCGGCAGCCCCGCAAGCGCCACCTCACCAGGCCCTCAGTGCCCTCGCCACTCTCTTGGAGCAACCAATGGCCTGCCGGCAATTGAAATGACAACCCTTGCTTTTCTCATGATTGGTTTATAGGGACTACCTGAGGAATAACATGGGGGCGTCATGAACTCTCTCTCTCCCTTACCCGTACGATCCACTCGCGCGTTCAAAGGGGGGCTCCTGAGCATCGCAACTCAGGAGCTCTTACTGGCTCTCCAGCCCTCACCCCCTGGCCTTGTCCACGGCATCGCGACCTGGCATACCAGCGGTGGCTGAGCTTGCTCGAGGGCCGGGACCTGAGGACGTAGAGCACGAAGGAGAGTGCAGAGAAGGGAGGAGAAGCTCACGAAGGCTTGACCCAGCAACATCTCTGCTGCCGACGCGCAAGTCTGGCACCTCGCAAAGGAACGGCTCCATGCTTTCGAGATAAGTCTCGCTCCTGGAATAGCTAATCGATGTGACGCCAAACCCCCACCTAATGTGGCTCTGTGGCGGCAACGTTGCCTTCCTTTCTCGCCTTTCAACGACTGCTTGAGCGCTAAAGGGGACCTCCTGAGCATTGCACCTCAGGGGCTCTTACTAGACCTCGGGCCGCTCACCTCCTGGCCTTGACCACGTCATCACAACCTGGCATACCAGCGACGGCTGAATCCTGCCTGGGGACCGGGACCTGTCAGCGTGGAGCACCAAGTCGTCGCGAGGTTAGGAAGGAGGAACCAAGCCGAGACAGGACAGGCATTTTGCACCACTTCATAATAAGGATGATATCAACAAAAGACATTGCAGATGCTTTAAATTCCCCCACGGGGTATCTCCTCGATTCTTTGCAGGGAACAAAAGATGTGAATCCTAAGGAGTCCTAACTATACGCGCTCTCATGGCCGACGCCATCATCAACAGTGGGCCACGAGGGCCGGTGCCAACCCCATCTAGATCAGCTACGGCGACGGCCTGACGCAGCCGCCTTGCTCCGAGCGTGACGCGAGCTCGGGGGCTCGTAGCTATCGTTGCTCATCTCCGGAGTCACGAAGAGCTTGGGAGAGCCGCTGGACTCCCAAGCATCTTCGCTGCTGCCAGAGGAGACGCTGGGGAAGCGGGCGGCAGGCCTAGCCCTTGCCGCATCAACGCCCTGTCTGCCTCCTCTGGGGGAGCACTCCAGCAGTCGGCCTTCTGCATCGAAGATCTTGAAGAGCATTAGGGAGGCACCATCCTATTCGAAGTGAATCATGAGGGCACCTCCTGTTCGGCAGACCCGGGTGATCTCGCCCCAGTCCCGGGTCATGTAGACCTTGCCCGGAGCGATGACTTCAACCTCCGCTCCGATCGCCGGGGCACCGCAGTCGGTGTGCTGCAGCCAGAGCTCGAGAGGCCCCCTCGACAGCATCTCGAAGGCGAAGAAAGGAGGAAAGCGTATCCAAGAGCTTGGAGGCACGGCAGCGTGGAGAACGAGCTCGCGAGAGGAGTCCACGGTGTGGACTCCAGGAGCAACGATGCGCACCGCCGTGACTCGTCGTCGTCGCCGACGGTGCGGGCAACGCCACTCTGCATCTTCTTCTCTAGGGCCCTCAGCCCGGGCATACAAAGGGAGCGGAAACCTAGGAGGTGGCCGCTCGTACCAAGGCCTTGACATCTCCGGCCGAGCGACCTCGTCACGGCGGCCGGGGACCGGCCGTTCCTTTGGTGGGAGCGGGTCAGGCCCCTCCCGGGGGGCCTTTCCTTTCTCCTCGGCTGAGAATCGATGGATCGGTGCCATTGGTTGCAAGATGGAGGAGTAGCGAGGAAGAAGAAGCGAGTGAAGCGAGAAGAGATGGACTGAGGGGGCTCGCGCCTCTCCATACTTATAGTCCAGAGGAGGCCAACCATCGGCCTCCATGATCGCAGGTAATCATGACTCTTTTTGCATGCAGCAGGGACTCATCAAATCGGGCAGTTGCCGAGGCAGCGTGGGGAAGTGGAGACGCCCACGTCCAATTAACCGCCACGCGGCAACCAAGGCTGCAGGTTGTTGGGGCCCACGGCGCTCCGCACTTGCCCTTTCACTTCACTCCTAAGCCAAGTCCGAGCATGCCTTGGGCCCGGGGGCTACTGTCGGCGTTCTGGGAACGGGGGTCCCCAGACTTGCCTACCTGCGGCCTGTGGCGTGGTTCAAGGGGTGGCCCAGTACGGCCCGTCTTCATCGAGCCAAGCTCAAGACCCTCGCGAGGGGCCAAGCCTCGCGGGGCGGATGACGCAAGAACAAGGCAGGCTCGCGAGGAGCAGAGAGATCAAGGTAGGGGTACCTCGCGAGGTGCTCATGACGCAAGCCATGACGATCAAGACCAGGCGGGCGCCAGGCGGGCGCCAGCCTGTGCAGTGTCCTCATTTCCTCTTTGGTGCAAAGGGGGCAAGCACAGGCGCGGAATACCGAGGCATCAAGCAAAGGTTACCATATTGGTGCAATGAGACCAAGACCAACAGAGCGGCAGGACGGAGGTCACCGTGGAGCCCAAGACGGCGACATCACCAGTGCCTTTGGCAGTCGAAGACCAACTTTAGTCAGGATAACTTCTACTAGATGTTCCCCTTCAAAATGGTCATTGTTGGCTCCCTTCCCGCTCAATATTTGGGGAGAGGACCAGGGCCTCTATATATAGGGATAGCCACCACAGTAGCGGGGCATATCATCCAGAGACGATCGAATCCACCCAAGTAGAAGACCACGCCAGCTCAAGAACACCTCTCGCGAGGTTGTTCTTCCTCTGTACTGTTCATCATCAGCCCCAGAGGCACTCCACCACACCACAAACTAGAGTAGGGTATTACACCACAATGGTGGCCCGAACTAGTATAAACCTTGTGTCCCTTGTGTTTTTCATCGTGTAGCTTAGATTCACGGCGAGGCGTTGGGACGTGGATCGGTAGGGGGAAGATCTTTGCGCGCACCCCAGAGTTTGAACCTTAAGGGTTTTGCCGGAACCCGATATCCGACAACATCATCATCAATAACTTCCAACATATCAGGATTAACAACATGTGGTGTTGTTGCAAGTCTACTCATAACAGAAGGTGAATCGATTGCAGAGCTAGATGGCAGTTCCTTACCTCCCCTCATCTTAGAGGGAAATATCTTAGTCTTGGTATCCTTCAGATTCTTCATAGCGATAATTTGATAATAATCCCAAGTGACTCAACAAATATAGCTATGCTCCCCGGCAACGACGCCAGAAATAAGTCTTGATAACCCACAAGTATAGGGGATCGCAACAATTTTTGAGGGTAGAGTGTTCAACCCAAATTTATTGATTCGACACAAGGGGAGCCAAAGAATATTTGCAAGTATTAGCAGCTGAATTGTCAATTCAACCACACCTGGAGATTAATTATCTGTAGCAAAGTGATCAGTAGCAAAGTAGTATGATAGTTTTGATAGCAGCAGTAACAGTAACAGTAGCCTTAACAATGATAGCAATGATTTTATAGCAAGTGTAACGGTAACAGTAGCAATAGTAACTTAGCATGAACAATATAAGAGAAATTCGTAGGCATTGGATCGATGAATTTGTTGGATGATATTCATCATATAACAGTCATAAGCTAGGGCGATACGACACTAGCTCCAGTTCATAAATATAATGTAGGCATGTATTCTACAAATAGTCAATACGTGCTTATGGAAAGAACTTGCATGACATCTTTTATCCTGCCCTCCCGTGGCAGCGGGGTCCATATGGAAACTAAGGGATATTAAGGTCTCCGTTTAATAGAAAACCGGAACAAAGCATTAACACATAGTGAATACATGAACTCCTCAAACTACAGTGATCACCGAAAAGTATCCCAACTTCTATCACTCCGGGGTTTATGGATCATAACACGTAATAGGTGACTATAACTTGCAAGATCGGATCTAGAACATAGATATAATGGTGATAACATAAACGGTTTAGATCTGAAATCATGGCAGCCGGGCCCAAAGTGACAAGCATTAAGCATGGCAAAGTCATAGCAACATCAATCTAAGAACATAATGGATACTAGGGATCAAGCCCTAACAAAACTAACTTGATTACGTGATGAATATCATCCAAATCCTCACCGACCAGCGAGCCTACAAAGGAATTACTAACTCCCGGTGGGGAGCATCATGGAATTGGCGATGGAGAAGGGTTTTTCATGACGAAGATCAAAGATCCCCTCTCTATAGCCCCAAACGGACTCCAGATCTGGCCTCTCGATGAAGAACAAGAGGTGGTGGCGGCTCCATCTCGTGAAATGCTTTCTCCCTCATTTTTTCTCCGAAAATGTGAATTTATAGCGTTGGAGATAGGGTCAGCGGGGCCACCAGGTGGGGACAGCCCACCTGGGCGTGCCAGGAGGGGGCGCGCCCTGGTAGGTTGTGCCCGCCAGGGGCCCCCTCCCGTGGTTCTTGGCTCTAGTAATTCTCTTTTATTATATAAAAAATCCTCACAAAGTTTCATTCAAATCTGAGAACTTTTATTTTTGCACAAAAAACAACACCATGATAGTTATGCTGAAAACAGCGTCAGTATGGGTTAGTTTCATCCAATCATGCAAATTAGAGTCTAAAACAAGATGAAAAGCGTTAGGAAAAGTAGATACGACAGAGACGCATCAGTGCTCTAGGTCGGCATGAATGTGGCGCGGTAAGAGGCGGGTGCATCAGAATGAAATCGCAGGAGGGGCGGGTGGGGTTTGGGTGGGCTAGGGCGGTCAGAAGCGGGAGTGGCAGAGGTCCGGACTCCCCAAAGCCCCCAAGTTTGTCTTCGGGTAGCGGGAGAAAACATGTCTGGACCGCCCTGCGGACTGATACAGGCCCGCATTGGATGGCTTCCGCGGTCCGAATGTATGCGGGTGGTTTGCGGGTCGCCGTTGGAGATGCCCTAAGGGAGATAGGCAAGAACACAAAATATTTCATACAGAAGAAAGGCAAACGTTTGCACTCAGTCAACTAGACGAGTTTCAGCCAGACACGTCACGGGGACCAGACGAGACGCTCTTTTTGCTGCAACTCTAGGGGGCGTGTGCTGGAACCGGCAATGCGGTGTGTTGGCACCACTGGCAAAATTTGCTGGAACTGGCTACAAAAAATGTTGCACACCTGACAGCACACCATGCATCCCTCGGCGACTTTTTATGGCTCCATCAAAGAAATACTCTTCCGTGCATTCCTGACAAGCAAGTGTTTCTAGAATAAATAAAACTGAGTGCTGCAAAGTTATTTTATCTAGTAGCTCAAAAACTTTGTGTTGATTATTTTTGCTTCACTAACACTTGCGTAATAACAGTGCCACCGCTAAAAATATACTAAGTTTTCAGGTCAAGAAGCAGAGGGCTATCTAAGCATACCAATAGTAAGTGAACCAAAACCTTCTCATTATTTCGGTTTAAACACTTGAGTTCCTTATGCTTCAGATTTCTCTCTATTTTGCTCAAGGGCGATCAAGTTTAAACTTGGGGAGTTGATGAGTGATACTTTCACGCTTATTTACCCTTTGTTTAAACCGAGATATTTCATTGAAACCAAGATATTCACTCTGATATTGCTACTAATTAATGACTAATGAATGCAAAGGATTCTACAAATCCTCTCTTTGATGTGTTTCCATAGGAAATGGGCTAAAAAGAAAAGAAATCATGTGTGGACATGAAAAGGGGTGGAAGAGGAGATAGAAGAAATAAGGAGGAGGCCCACCAGAAGAAACAGAGTAAAAGACGACGTTCCTTACGATCGCGACTACCCGCATGAGCGGTCGTATAGTGTGGATTCCGAGGCTCCTCGTCCACCTAAACAACTTTTATAAAGGGGACCACGCTGAAATGTCAATAGAACGTCCGCGGGTGAAGCCACAACAGAGCCATCTTCATGCCCTTCATCGACCCTAGCCATCGGCATTTCCCATCTTCATAGCCACCATAACCACCATAGTCCATATACCTCTAGTTCATACTTGTAATCGTGTATCGCACAAGGCATCCATTGTAAGACATATTATCAATCAATCAATCTTCAAGATGTGTTCTCCAATGAGTTCTTCATGAGATCTGATCTCCATGTGTGAGTAGTTCGGTAAGGTATGGGTTGAGGAATAGGTCTTGCAACCCTCTGTATTTGTTTTGGGGATCAACGAAAGTGCTTTGAATTAATGTCTTGTATGTGTGAAATAAAATTGTTCTCTAGATGTCTCTTGTCTCATCCACGTTCTTCATCCCTGTAGGTACCCGGGATCATGGAAAGCGAGCCACGGAGAGGCTAAGGGCAGGAAGAACGTGAAGTGTTATTCTTAACACTAGTGACAGAAGGGTTTAATATGGTAACACGAATCCAATCAATGGGGATTCATAGGTGTAGTTATTAAACACCCAAAGCTCTTATCTGATTATTATAATCTTAATTATTGAGGTAGCCATTTGCGTCAGATAGGGCCTTCGGTTGGACAACTGATTCTTGATGCAAGACACGTGCCGGTCAAGAAGTTATTAGGACACATCCTCCACTTCGGTTTATAACAAACACATCTCGGTAGGTGACTTCTGGTGCACAAATTAAGATCATATTCGAAAGTGCTAGTTATCGACTAGAGGGGGGTGAATAGGCGATTTTTATGAAAGTCTTCAAAACATGGTAGCTTTGAAGACAAACAAGTACACATAACCTATATAGTAAGCAGCAGAATGAAGACTACACTAGGCAAGCATTAGTCAGGCATACAATACAGTGAAAGCACGAAGACTAACTACAACTAGGTAGACAGGATCAATATGGAAGATAGTACGAAGCTAAACAGATATAAGTCTTCACATAATGAAGTCAAACAAATCAGGCGGGCAAGCAATGACTTCACGAAGACAAACTGAAAAGTAAGGAGAGTAGGGGATAGAACCAGTTGCTTGGTGAAGACAAGGATTTGGTAGACTAGTTCCAGTTGTTGTGACAACTGTACGTCCGGTTAGGGAGGCTGAGATTGAACTCAGAAGACTGTGTCTTCACCTTATTCCCCTTGAGCTAAGGACACCAAGTCCTCGCCCAATCACTCTGATAAGTCTTCGAGGTAGACTTCCAAACCTTCACAGACTTTGTTCACCGGCAATCCACAATGACTCTTGGATGCTCAAAACGCGTCGCCTAACTGGCTGGAGGATTCACATCCCTCAAGTGTAACAAGTCTTTAGATCACTCGGACAGAAAGACTTCAGTGATGCCTAACACTCTTTGGCTCTGAATGTTTTGGGCTTAGTCCTCGCAAGGATCTCTCTCTCTCTCAAATGCTTCGGAGGTGGGTTGCTCTCAAGCGACAAAAGACGTGCACTAACTCTGAGCAGCCACCAATTTATGGTGTTGGGGGTGGGATATTTATAGCCAGGAGGCAACCTGACCTGATATGTCCGAAATGACCCTGGGTCACTAAGGAACTGACACGTGTCCAACAGTCAGATTTCAAACTCACGCGGCAGCTTGGCTTGAGCTACAAGCAAAGCTGACTCATCCATCTCTGGATAAGGTTTGGTCTCATTGTGTTCGCTCCAAGACATAGGATTTGGTTGAGCATCACTTCAGTCACTCTGACTTTGTTCACTTGGACCCCACTTAACAATACGGTGGTTCATATGACTCAATAAAGAAGAAAGGAAACTACGAAACAGCTATGTCTTCGCACTCCATAGTCTTCAAATGAATATCTTCACATGTCATAATCTTCGTCGAGAATGTCTTCACGAACCACCATTGTCTTCAATGTCTTCACACATTTTTAGGGGTCATCTCCGGTAGGTAAACCGAATCAGTGAGGGACTACTTCCTATGTTATCCTGCAATTCTCACAAACACATTAGTCCCTCAACCACGTTTGTCGTTAATACTCCAAAACCAACTAGGTGTGGCACTAGATGCACTTACAATCCCCCCTTTTTGGTGATTGATGACAAACTGGTTGAAGTTTTCAACGGGGATAAAAGTATGTGAAAGTTTAGTTTTGTGAGCATTGTCTTCATACATAAAAAGAGGCTCCTCCTGAAGATGTGCATATAAGTAGTTTTCTTTTGAATGCAAATGCACATGGAAGGTTTTGCTTTGTGGAGGCCTTCTTCAAAGTGTGAAGACAATTCATCATGCATATATGAAGGTAATGAAGATAATGATATGCATAATGGAAAATGGACGTATGCAGAATGACTTCATGCGGAATTTATCATCGCATCACAAAGTGGCAGCAAGAGTAGCAGACGACCATCAGGTTCAAGTGTTACAACTCAAAAGCCAAAAGTTTCAAAACGAGAGTTGTAAGAACTTAGCAAAAATAAAGCAACCACCCACATGGACCCGCTTGAAGACTATCAACTCATATGCTTCTCCCTCTTTCGTCAGTAATGAACAAAAAGGTTTGAAGACATAGAGTATCTACTCGTTCCCAGCTGGAGTAGAGAATGGAGCAGGGTCGATGTTGGAGTTTGGTGGTGCAGACGGGCCTGGCACAGCATCGTGATGTAGTGAAGTTAATGCTGGGGAAGTGGCATCATCTTCCTCAAAATGCAAGTTGGCGTCACACACCCTCCATTGAAGATTCTGAGTGCTAATCTTTGGCTACAACTGTTGTTGCGAGAGTCATCGATGAAGAAGATGACGCCACTTCCCCATCATTAACTTCACTACATCACGATGCTGCGATAGGCCCATCTGCACCACCAAACTCCAACATCGACTGTGCTCCATTCTCTACTCCAGCTGGGAATGAGTAGATACTCTATGTCTTCAAACCTTTTTGGTCATTACTGACAAAAGGGGGAGAAGCATATGATTTTATAGTCTTTCAAGCAGACGACCATCGGGTTTAAGTGTTACAACTCAAAAGCCAAAAGTTTCAAAACGAGAGTTGTAAGAACTTAGAAAAAATAAAGCAACCACCCATATGGACCCGCTTGAAGGCTATCAACTCATATGCTTCTCCCACTTTTGTCAGTAATGACCAAAAAGGTTCGAAGACATAGAATATCTACTCATTCCCAGCTGGAGTAGAGAATGGAGCAGGGTTGACGTTGGAGTTTGGTGGTGCAGACGGGCCTGGTGCAGCATCATGATGTAGTGAAGTTAATGCTGGGGAAGTGGCGTCATCTTCTTCATCGACAGCTCTCGCAACAACAGTTGCAGCCGAAGATGAGCACTCAAAATCTTCAATGGAGGGTGTACGATGCCAACTTGCATTTTGAGGAGGCCTGGAGTCAAACTTGAAGTTCTCGGTGAAGCCATCCTCGCGAAGATCATCTTCAGCACAGAGAAAGGTGAGGCTCTTCCAGGACCGCCGACAGGCTTCATGGGCCACAAATGAGTTCTTGGTGGCCAAGTTGCAAATTCGATTGACATCCACCAAGATACTTTGCATCCGACGCTTCAGCCAGTCATGATGCTTGTCCTGCTTTTGATGTAAATCCACCAGAAGCTCCTGGTCATTGAGAACACGAGGACGCTTCTGAGGCCTTTGAGCTATTGTGCTTGCAGTGGCTTCAGTATTGGCACGGTGCAGTATGCGCAGGTTGCCATCCAAAGGATAAGCAGGAGTTGCAGCATTGGGCACATGAATACCTTTAATGGGCTGTGTGAAGCTCTGGAATTCGGCATTCTAAAGGTGGAGGGGCTTCTTGGTAGGCTCGGGGTAGATGGCTTCAATAGACATATCAACTTTAGGCAGAAAGACAATATGGTTGCATGCTGAAGGCTGATAGTCAATTGTTGAACGAAGCTTAATCAAGCGCATCACCCATGGAGCATAGAATTTCAGACCAGACAGATCAATCCCACAAGCAGCAGTTGTCTAATGAAGAAATTCTGAGTGTTGAATGTGATGCTATTGATGATATAGAATACCAAAGTGTTCATGGCACCTACAAGTTTGGCTCCAGAAGAATTTCCTTTGATAGGCCAGAGAGTACGCTTCAAAATATGGTACACTATGCGCGGCAAGTACTTAAGGTCCTTGATAAAGAACTCCTTTGGGTATTCAGCGTCTTGGGGCAATGGCTTCATCATGCTAAGCATTTGGCTCATACTTGGCTCTGGCATCTGAAAGATGCTCTGCAGCTCATTCTGATGAAGCTGACAACCAGGTTCGTATAACTCACCTCGAGCGGGCAGGGAAGTAAGCTCGTATCCTGAGCTTTGGCTTCGTGATGTACATCACCTGTCATCCACTCAAGGATCCAAGTCTTCGGATCCCTGTTCTGGCCTCAAATGTGTAGAGTGGCATAAAACTGCAGTACAAGCTCTTCATTCCAGTGTTCCTTATCAGTCACAAAAGCCAGAATACCAACATCCCGAAAGCAGTCAAGGGCCTCTTCAAGACATGGTAGACCAGCCATAGCATCACAATCCAGACGTTTGTGCAGAAAGATCCGGTCTTTGTTATACAGGATGCAAGAGTAATAGCTTCATTGTTGATGGCTCCAAAATCTATTAGAGGAGATCTTTGGCTTCGTGTACGTGTTCTTGGAGTTGTCGAAGAAAGATTGTGCTATGTGAAGCTGAGCATGCTGAATGAGCCTTGTGTTGTGACAGCACTTGGAAGCCTTGGCAGGCATGGATTTGGCTTCTGAACTTGAGGCCTCTGCTCCACATGATAATAATACTAGGGTGCTGTAGCAGTAGGTGGAACCATAATTGGCCATCTGACAGTGACAAGCTGACCTTCACGATTGAAAGCCCTTTCCATGGTATGAGGAGGTGGTGGAGGAACAGCGCCATCTCAGGTGATTGGCGTCACAGTGACTTCAGCATTCACATTTGCTTCAGGCTCCACATTGTCTTCAGCCATGATAGGGTCATTGGCTTCAGTAGCATTGTTGGTGGCAGCCTGAGTGTTTTCAACCTCCATCTGTTCAACAACTAGAGGATCGGGAATGATCACATTCTCTTCAAGAATGACCTGGTCATTAGCAGGGGGTGTGGCTTCTTGGTCCTCTTGGACACACGAGACTGATCTTCAGATTGCACACTGGATTCAGGAGGTGCAGTTTTCAGAGGCTTCTTCGTCGAAGCTTTTGGAGCAGCAGCAGCAGAGGGCTTTGAAGCTTTTGCCTTTTTCTTCTGCTTCAGCGGCGAGGGAGCATCTTCAGAGTCTGCATCTTCAGCAGATTGCTCCACTGCAGCCCTCTGGACAGCAATGTGGGACAGAAGCCCATCAAAGTTGGTAAAGTGGCCAATTATGTTCTCATTGGCTTCATGAGTACCATCTGATCTAGGAGCAGATGGGTCAGGGTTGAAGTCGAGGCCAAACTCCTTCTTGTTCTTGACAGCTGAATCCTTTGTGAACTGAAGGTTGCGCTTGAAGAGGTTATCGTCACGACACCATAAAAGAGATGATGGGTCGGCATTCTCAGGTTGTGGTCCTCGGACCATGCAAGGATAGAACTCCTGAGCAATAGCTTCAGCCTTTGTCTTCAGTAGCAAATTTCTTTACAGACAATCGCCCCATGGGTGCTTGATGGTATTCTTCTTAGCATACTCAGGTGTCACAAAGTTGTACTTGAACCATTGCTCTGCCCAATATCTTCGGATCCATTGGATCCTGTTCTTGTGTTGTGTATAGCTCTCTTTAGGGTCAGACTTGTTGAGCTCATACAATTCTGAGGGCAGGTCTAGTGTTGTATTGCCTCGGTGTTGCCTGCCACCTTTCCATGCAGACTTCTCAGAAGCCATAATATTCAGAAATATAGGCTTCAGAACAGTGAAAGGCTTCCGTCTACTGGTCAAACAGGAGCTGGCTACAGGAGATTCAATGTGACGCTGTAAGAATTTTGTAAATGAATGCAGACAATGAGAACCAAGGGATTCTCCCACGGACATGTACATGTGACAGCATTAGAGATGCGAGGGAAGGGGAAGAGGTCATATGCATTCTCAGAAGATTTTGAAGATAAATTAGTTAGAAGACATTGACCTCACAGTGCGAAGACATTCACTTATTGAAGGAAGTTGGCTCCAGATTTGTAAGAATCCAAGAGTAGGTACAAGTGAGGTATCTAACTAGTTATGAAGCATAAGTGAACATACTTTGCAATATATGAGATTCAGAAAGAGACATATCCAGATTTGAAGATGTAGAAACCACTTTTGGTAGAAGTGGATGGATTTGACAAATCAAAAAGACTGTAAAAAGTGAGATTTAATTACCACACACAAACTGCTAGATGAGGCAGATGGAAGGCCGAGCAGTCCAATCTCCCGCGCCCTAACTTGGCGGCGGAAGACACCTACGGCAGTGGCGGAGAAGACGAGGTCCACAGCCGGCGTGAGGACGGCATCGAAGAGGTCACGGCAGCTAAGCACTTCGTCTCCGGCGTCGACATGAGCTAGCGGTGGTGCTAGGGTTTGAGCGAGATGGCGAGGTGGAAGAAGGAAATAATGACCGCGAGGGGGCACGTATTTATAAGAAGGAGGAGGGCAGCGCAGCGCAATTATGTAGGTGCCCCTGGTGGTTCACATTTGAAGGACACGTGGCATGCATGCAACTTATCAGGAGTTGAATAATGTTCCCACGCACGCCTGGATTATGGGTGGTCATTCCGGCATCTCCGGTTTTCAGGCAAGGGATAAGACATTAAAAGCAGTTTTAAAAGAGTGTCTCTCTATCTTCTGCTGACAAGGACACAGAGAAGATATTCGATAAGTGTCAATAGAATGCATATGACTTAGACAGAAAGAATTTGAGGGAGTAGCACAGAAGGGATTTGGGTCCGGTCACATTCACTTGTCAGAAAAAAATAGCATCGTGAAGACATGGCTATAAGTGAATGTTGTAGAGGACAGAACACATATATGTAGTATTGAAGATAAATCAACGTTGCAAAGATATAGATTTTGAAGATAAATCAATGTTGAAGACAATCCAAATGCAAAGATAATGCAATCATGACGCCAAGTGGAAATCTTCAAGAAATTGTGGTGGTGGCGTTACCCACCGTATAGGAAGTATTAGACCCAGACACGACGCACAATTATGGTGGCGCTCCGAAGTCAAATTCCACATTAATGTAGTCACACTTAGAGGGTAAGTCTTCATTGATTGAAAAAATACGTTACTTCATGTGTGGCACATCTAAGTCATCAATATGCATAAGCGTTAGGATGTGTGTCCATTCACTGGACATTTGAGGATTCTAAGATATTTAGCTCACACCACGGCTTGCAAAACCTCTTCTCATCCAAGGACTTCGTGAAGATATCTGCCAGTTGCTCTTCAGTGTTGACGTGAATGATATCATTGTCTTCCTTGTTGACATGATCTCTGCGAAAGTGATGACGAATCTCAATGTGCTTTGTCTTCGAGTGTTGAACTAGATCATTGGAAAGCTTGATGGCACTTTCATTGTCGCAGAAGAATGGCACATTCTTCGTGTTGATGCCGTAGTCCTTGAGAGCTTGCTTCATCTAGAGAAGCTGAGCACATCAAGATCCAGCAGCAATGTATTCAGATTCGGCAGTGGAGACGGATACACAATTCTGCTTCATTGAAGACCAATAGACAAGAGATTGTCCAAGAAAGTGACATGTGTCTGATGTAGACTTGCGATCGACCTTGTCACCAGCATAATCAGCATCAGAATATCCAACTAGATCAAACGATGAGCTCTTTGGGTACCATAATCCTAGTGTTGGGGTGTGAGCCAAATATCGAAGAATTCGCTTCACAGCAAGGTGATGTGATTCCTTTGGTGCCGCTTGGAATCGGTCACACATGCAAATGCTAAGCATAATATCAGGCCTAGATGCACATAAGTATAGCAAAGAACCAATCA
This sequence comes from Triticum dicoccoides, assembly GCF_002162155.2. NCBI lineage: Eukaryota > Viridiplantae > Streptophyta > Magnoliopsida > Poales > Poaceae > Triticum > Triticum dicoccoides. The sequence goes on from NC_041393.1 coordinate 465,955,057, forward strand.
TGGAGCGGTATACCTTTTGATCGAACTCTACCATTGTCGTCAGGGCCAACATGACTTTTGATTGGCATTGCCGTCATGTACCCTTTGCAGTCTTGCATTCCAAACTTTTTCAGGAAATCTTTGAGGTATTTTTCTTGCGATGTGAAGATGCCATTGCCTGTTGACGGATTTGAAGACCTAGGAAGAATTTCAGCACCCCCATCATGGACATCTGATATTGCTCTTGCATCATGTATCCAAACTCATCATTGTATCTCTTATCCGTGCAGCCAAAGATAATGTCATCCACATATATTTAGCACACAAACAGTTCACCATCATATGTCTTCGTGAAGAGAGTGGGATCTAGAGAACCAGGTTTGAAGCTTTTGCTCTTCAGCAATTCTTTGAGTGTATCATACCAAGCGTGAGGTGCTTGTTTGAGGCCATATAGTGCCTTGTTGAGCTTGTACACCATATCAGGGTGCTTAGGATCTTCAAAACCAGGCGGTTGAGCGACATACACTTCTTCTTTGATTTTGCCGTTGATAAAGGCACTCTTCACATCCATTTGGTACAGAAGAATGTTGTGATGGTTAGCATAGGCCAACAGTATGCGAATGGCTTCAAGCCTAGCCACATGAGCAAAGGTTTCATTGAAGTCGATTCCTTCCACTTGTGTGTAACCTTGAGCTACGAGGCAAGCCTTGTTTCTGACAACTTGTCCAAGTTCATCTTGCTTTTTGCGATAGATCCCTTTAGTGCCAATGATGTTGTGCTTGCGAGGATCAGGACGTTTGACAAGCTCCCAGACATTATTCAGCTCAAATTGTTGAATCTCTTCTTGCATATCTTGAATCCATTCAAGTTCCATGAAGGCTTCTTCAAATTTCTTGTGTTCAGATATAGAGACAAAAGCAAAGTGACCGCAAAAGTTTTCTAGTTGTGTGATCAATATATCTATTCAATCTGGACTTCATTTGCGGCTCGAGGATGACTTGGACGAAGATTTTGATTAGATTGACTATTGTCTTCATCTTCAGCATTGGCTTCAGACTGAGCATTGTCTTCATGTTGATTAGGTGTAGAAATGTTGATCTCATCCTCAGCCTGTTCCTCGGTGGGTATGATTCCCGGTGTGTAGCTTCATCTAGCACATTTGGCAGGTGCTTTCAATCAGAAGTTCATAAGATGTTTTCTTGAAGAACTTGTGAAGATATACTCTGTTTATGATGTGGCATGCAGTATCAATGGCTTCGGGCCAGAATTTTCTTGGAGTCTTCTACTCATCGAGCATTGTCCGTGCCATCTCAATGAGTGTTCTGTTCTTGCGCTCCAGGAAGCCATTCTGCTGAGGTGCGTAAGGAGCAGAGAACTCATGTGTGATGCCCAAAGTATCAAGACAAGTGTCGAGGCCAACGTTCTTGAACTCAGTGCCATTGTCACTCCATATGTGCTTGATTTTGATGCCATAATTCGTCATGGCCCGATTTGTGAAGCGTCTGAAGACATCCTGCACTTCAATCTTATAGAGAATCATGTGCACCCATGTGTATCTCGAGTAATCATCAACAATAACGAAGCCATAGAGATGAGCAGTAGTAGTAAGGGTAGAGTAGTGAGTAGCGCCAAGTAGGTCCATGTGAAGCAGCTCGAAGGGGCGTGAGGTAGTCATGATTGTCTTCGAGGGATGCTTGGCTCTAGTCATCTTCCCAGCTTCACAGCCACCACACAGATGATCCTTCTTGAACTTGACGCCCTCGATGCCAATGATGTGCTTCTTCTTCGCGAGAGTGTACAGGTTCCTCATGCCCGCATGTCCTAGCCGTCGATGCCATAGCCAACATTCTGAAGCCTTTGCTAGAAGATATACGGCAAGCTGTGGTCCTGTGAGAAATCTACCATATACAGATCACCTCTTTGATAGCCTTCGAAGACTAGAGATTTGTCAGATTCCATTAGCACAAGACAACGATATTTTCCAAATATCACAATTATGTTCAGATCACAGAGCATTGACATGGACATTAAGTTGTATCCAAGGGATTCAACTAGCATCACTTTATCCATGTGCTGATCCTTTGAAATAGCAACTCTACCAAGACCCAGTACCTTGCTTTTACCAGTGTCAACGAATGTGATGTGGCTCTTAGTAGATGGACGTAGGGTTGAATCCATAAGAAGACTTCGATCGCCATTCATGTGGTTTCCATTCAGTGCCTTCCGGAGTTGTGCCCTATAGTGCAGTTAGCGGGATAGGCTTCACCAAGAGTATTGTGAAGCAGAAACATGTAGCGAACAAGCATATTATCAAAGTTTAAATTCTGGTTAGGCATGATAGGATGCTCGTCAAGGAACCCTAGGACGAAATACATGATAAGACCATTGGAGCATTTTATCTTGTGTCCCACAAAATGTTTTAGGTCTCCAGCATTTTCGTCAGAAGATTTTGCTTTCCGGCTGGAGACCTTTCCCTGTAAGAGAAGCTAATTCTTCTTAACCACCCACATCTTCAGGGGTGGCTTAGAAGCAATGAGTCTAAGTGCAGCATCTGAGAACTTTGGCTTGGGAGCCCTAGCAAATAGCTTCGCAGGAGGAGAATAGTACTCATATGAATATGCAGAAAAGTTCTTAGTTTTGTGAACATAGCCGTTAGAGGAAACACGCTCATATTCATGAGTCTCATAAAGGTTCTCCTGCAAAACATTGGCGTTAGGGTGACCATGAGTTGTCCTCTGTCTGTATGAAGCCTTAGGTCTGGGGTTTGTCTTCTTCCCAGGTGATGTCATGATGACATTCATGGGAAGCTTCTCAAGACAGCTTTTGGGCACCCAGATCTTCTTCTGGGGTGACCCGTTCCTATAGTTAGTACTAATGTACCTAGCAAACACTTCACCATTCTGAATCTTAAACAGTTTATAATTGGCATCAAAAGAATTATCAATGACAATTGGGTTAGCATGAGTGAAGCCAGATAAAGTGGATGGGTCCACTGACGGATCCTTAGCAGCAACCCGGGTGGTTTTGGGGTACTGCTCAGGCGTCCAATATGAACCATCAACGTTCATTTTCCTCTCAAACCCAACACCCTCTTTCCTAGGGTTTCGGTTCAGAATCTTTTTCTTGAGGACATCACACAAGGTTTGATGCCCTTTGAGGCTTTTGTACATGCCAGTCTTAAGCAATGTCTTCAACCTAGCATTCTCATCAGCAATAGTAGTGGCATCCTCGGTAGAGGGGTTAGTTACCACATCAGCAGTTGAAGATATTGCAACATCAGAAGTAGTAGAACATCCAGCAATAGAGACAATATTATCACGCTCAAGACACTTTAAGCATGGTGGAACAAATTCTACCTGAGCGGAACTGGTCTGTTGGGCGAGTAGTGAATCGTTCTCTTTTTGAAGATCTTCATGAGACACTCTCAGTTTATCAAGATCCTGCTTCCTTTGAAGATAATCGTAGGAAAGCTTCTCATGAGAGGCTGAGAGAGTTTCATGACGACTTTCAAGTTCTTCATACTTAACATGAAGACTTTTAATGTCTTCGATTAAGGACTGAGTTCGATTCATTTCTGCGTCCAACAGGTCATCGCTTTTGTCTAGTAGCTTTTGAATATGTTCCATAGCAGTTTGTTGCTCAGTTGAAATTTTAGCAAGTGTCTTATAGCTAGGTTTGGATTCACGAGGTTACCTTGACACCACGTGCCATGAGGCAGTAGGTTGGATCAAATGGCTCGGGTTCAAAAGTCATCGTTTTAAGAGACTCCTTGAATTTGCAGAACCACGGGTCTTGATGGGTTTGATGACCCTCATAGACATCAGAAATCTGGTCCCAGATAAGCTTCGCATTGCAGAGATGCATGATGCGCCTAAACTCATCATTGGACAGATATGAGCATATGATATCCTTAGTCGTGATATCCAGTTGAGTGTACTTTTTAATGTCATCAGCATTCGCCATCTTGCATAAATCGGTGAGACCAATCTCCGTGACAGTCCACAGCTCACTGTTAATTGCAAGGAGGCGCTTCCTCATCATTGCCTTCCATATGGGATAACCATGACCATCAAAAATAGGACACGCAGCAGAGACTTTGATTATCCCTGCAGTCGACATAGCTAAAAACCCTAGGTGGTTAAACCGAATCACACAGAACAAGGGAGTACCTTGCTCTGATACCAATTGAAAGTGCTAGTTATCAACTAGAGGGGGGTGAATAGGCGATTTTTATGAAAGTCTTCAAAACATGGTAGCTTTGAAGACAAACAAGTAAACATAACTTATATAGTAAGCAGCGGAATGAAGACTACACTAGGCAAGCATTAGTCAAGCATAAAATATAGTGAAAGCACAAAGACTAACTGCAACTAGGTAGACAGGATCAATATGGAAGATAGTACGAAGCTAAACAGATATAAGTCTTCACACAATGAAGTCAAACAAATCAGGCAGGCAAGCAATAACTACACGAAGACAAACTGAAAGGTAAGGAGAGTAGGGGATAGAACCAATTGCTTGGTGAAGACAAGGATTTGGTAGACTAGTTCCAGTTGTTGTGACAATTGTATGTCTGGTTAGGGAGGCTGAGATTGAACTCAGAAGACTGTGTCTTCACCTTATTCCCCTTGAGCTAAGGACACCCAGTCCTCGCCCAATCACTCTGATAAGTCTTCAAGGTAGACTTCCAAACCTTCACAGACTTTGTTCACCGGCAATTCACAATGACTCTTGGATGTTCAGAACGCGACGGCTAACCGGCTACAGGATTCACTCAAGTGTAACAAGTCTTCTGATCACTCGGACAGAAAGACTTCAGTGATGCCTAACACTTTATGGCTCTGGGTGTTTTGGGCTTAGTCCTCGCAAGGATCTCTCTCTCAAATGCTTCAGAGGTGGGTTGCTCTCAAACGACAAAAGTCGTGCACTAACTCTGAGCAGCCACCAATTTGTGGTGTAGGGGGTGGGATATTTATAGCCAGGAGGCAACCCGACCTGATATGTCCGAAATGATCCTGGGTCACTAAGGAACTGACACGTGTCCAACGATCAGATTTCAAACTCACGCGGCAGCTTGGCTTGGGCTACAAGCAAAGTTGACTCATCCAGCTCTGGATAAGGTTTGCTCTCATTGTCTTCGCTCGAAGACATAGGATTTGGTTGAGCATCACTTCAGTCACTCTGACTTTGTTCACTTGGACCCCACTTAACAGTACGGTGGTTCATATGACTCAACAAAGAATAAAGGAAACTACGAAACAGCTATGTCTTCGCACTCCATAGTCTTCAAGTGAATATCTTCACATGTCATAATCTACGTCGGGAATGTCTTCATGAACCACCATTGTCTTCAATGTCTTCACACATTTTTAGGGGTCATCTCTGGTAGGTAAACCGAATCAATGAGGGACTACTACCTGTGTTATCCTGCAATTCTCACAAACACATTAGTCCCTCAACCACGTTTGTCGTCAATACTCCAAAACCAACTAGGGGTGGCACTAGATGCACTTACAATATTTAGTCCCAACAGAAATACATGGTTGTAAGCATTAAAACCCCATGCACATACCTCTTTTTATTATAAGTGTTTCATCACCATTAGCTTGATTGATACGGCCAAAAGCAGGATTATTTCTTTGACAGAAGCTTGCTAGAAACCATCACTTCAGGGGGACCTTCCTCTCTCGGATTCAATAACCCAATGTCACCTCTTTGGGGAAATAGGTGTAGGGTACTTTCTGTTCCTTTACCGGATCGCTAAAAAGGGAAGTACCATCCAGCATGGTGCTCGGTAGGGCACGACGGCTTGTTTTGCATCATGTGGTCCTACGTTCGGTCGGCCATTGATGGATCTGATGCCTCATGCTAGAGCTTAGCCACCGCTGGCCTCTATGAGGTGCGGTTGGCTGCGGCAGATCTCGGTGCTTCTTCATCGGCAAGCGGGTTTGATAGTGGTGGTTGGTGGTCTTGCCGGTGCTGGTGCTTGTTGATATGTGGCGGAGGATGTGTTGGGGGCTTGGGTGAAGGCTAATGCCCTTCGGGATCCGGTCCAAATAGCTACCTTTTACCTAAGGAGTGACCCTAGGTTATCGAACCCACGAGAGGATGTGCACTACGACTGAGAGTCAAACAAGTTATTATTGTTGAATTAAATTCTAGTTTTTAACCAGACCTTTAACAACCTTTTTGGAAGTAGACACTGGTATGAAATAGGCATGCGTATGAGGTCTTACTCTCACAACCTTATAGTTGTGATTGGGATCTCATCTTGATAATAAACATAGCTCTGTAAGATTACCATTGCGGTGTGTTTGCTACGCGATGAAGTGGGGATGCGTCCAAAGAACGTCTTGACCGGTCACGACCTGCATCAAAAGTTAGTTGTCCAACTGGTGGCCCTTACCGTCGCGTGGGGTTACCTTGGTTAATTATTAAGAATTACTTCAAACAAGAGCATTGCGCGTTTAAGGACCACACCTCATTTATCCCCAAGGAATTGATTCTCGCTATCGTACTAATCCCTTCTCTCATTGTTGTTCAGAATAGCGTTCCCCGCATCCTCGCTTCTTACCTCCTCTTGATCGATATACGAGTCATGGGTACATGTAGGGCCTTAGAAACTCCGTTGAAATCAAACACATACAAATAACCTCAAATACACAAAGTCATTCCAAAGACCTCGTGCACAAATACATTCAGTTGCAAGGCCTTGCCTCAACTCATTGCCTTACCGAATTAGTCCTACATGACAATCAGATCGCAAGATGAACTCATTGAAGACGAGATGAAGATGAATGATTGGTTTTATAATACGTCTTGCAATAGTTGTTAGTTGCAATACACCGATTGCAAGTATGACTAACTTGGAGAGAATGGTTGCACCGATGAAGGTGGTGGCGGCTATAAAAGTGAGATTGGAAATGGCGACGTCTATGGTTGGAAGATGACTTCTAGTTCTCTATTTCACGAATGGTGGCTCTCACGTTGAGATTCTTGCATGGACCCCCATTATAGAAGTTGGTGAGGTAGACGCCCTTGAGTCGACGGCATACGTGGTACGGGCGTGCGCGCTCGTACCGTGTTGCCTTCTTCTCTACACTTCTTGTTTCCTCCTATATGATGATATTCTTCCATATTTGAACCCATTTCTTGTGGGAACACATTAATAAAGGATTCACTTTCCTTACATTCATTAGTCAATAATATCAATATCAGAGTGATTCTCTCGACGGGAGCGATGTAGGAGATGCGACAAAGGTTGATGTAGTCGGCTCTTCTCCAACGTGTCATGGGATGGCCTCGGTTTGTTGTTGTCAAGTCTTAGCAGGGTGGGATGGCCTCGGTTTGTTTTTGTGAAGTCTTAATAGGGCCCGGTGGCATACGGATGACAAGCCTTGCCGTTCTCCGTTTTGATGATCTTCCACGGGGTCAGTCAGCCTTGCCTGGAGAGTTGCGCTATCATATATCCAAACGGCCCTCTAAGAAGTGATGACAACGCTGCCGATGCATTGTATGTCGTCGCATTGTCCCAACAAGGCCCTCAACGTTTGTGCCACTCTGGCGGTCTGCTGATGGTATTTTTTGTTAATTAACTAAGCAACTCTCTTTTGCTTTCCTTTGCAGAAAAAAATGCTGGCAAGGGTAAGAAAAAACGAGCCAACTTAAACTGACTGCTAAGCACAGTTTTCAGAAGCGTGCAGTTGATCATGAAAAAGAAAACAACCAACCAAGTGGACGCCCTAGTCTGAGAAGGTGGGTCACATCTCGCTTGTGCAAATATTAGAGCACGGATAGCAGAAGGCAAATCAGAATCCACAGTAAATCTCAGGCAAAAAAAGGGTGAGAGAATAACATAACAGAACATCATCGCACCAAGTACAAAGATAATCCTTGACTAAACAGCCAACAGAACTGAATCCAAAGTATCGTCTAAACTGCAAAATCCCAGATGATTCACTAGGACAAAACACTAGTAGCAACTTATGCTTCAGTCTGCTCCCTCAAACGACGGATAGTGCTCCTGACAGTGACCGCACTGGCAGTGCTGCAAACACATATTGCAAGATCAGCAAAGTTGGGCAAATAATTTTGAAAGAATAAGAAGCAGATGATGAGAACATACTTCATGGTGTAAGCACCGCCAGCCTTCACCTTCCCACAGTCCTTGCATCCCCAAATTCCAACTGCTTTCCTCTTCACAGCAAACTGGTAAGAGTATACAGTAAACGGAGTATCAAGACAAAGGACTTTTAGGATATATAACAAAAATTAAAGCACTGGTAGCAAATGGAGTAACAAACAGTTACAGAACAGATTGCTGTGATCAAACTACTCTACAGTTGGGAACATGCAGTATATGGTGAGATGTCCAAACCAGATAAATGTCCCTTTTTTGTTTCTATGATGGAACTATACAAACTAACAAACTGGAACATAAATAAATAAATGTATCATTCACATAGCCTTGCAAAATGATACTACCAAAAAGCATACAAGATATTATATATAGGTATAGCCTAGCTCAAGATATGAACTGAAGTTCAAGATGGACACAGAAAAATAATGCTGCCATAGGAGAAAACTGTAAACAATGAAAACAACATATCATGATGAACATCAACAAGCATCGGAATATGGGCCACAACTGATATGAAATGATACACAGGCAGGGTGATAGAAGATATACCTTCCCACAGAACTCACAGAAGTACTTGGAGTGCTGAGACACCTCCATCTTCTTGATCTGCTTACGCAAACTGGCACCATAACGGGTACCTATAATTGTGCAGGTTAGTTTCAGGAAGTACCAAAAATGGATGAATAAGAGAATAGTAAAGGTTCATAATTTCATACCATATTTGCCGACAATTCCAGCCTTCTTGGTGCGCTTCGTCTGAGAAGAAATGGCAAAAGCAAAAAATTACACAACTGCTTACTAAAACTAATCAACGTGATATAACCAGGGTTGTTGGGCAACTCAAAAGTACTACTAAACAGCACGGCAGGTTTGATGAGTAAAGTATCGCGTATCAAATCAACAGAGAAATAACAATGACAACTAAATACATTCATTTTCGAGACAATGCAACTAGTAACATTCCACTAAAGCGCCGTCATCTGACTCTGGGACTTACTAAAGTTAACTTTTGATCCGAACTACTCCATGTCATATTATGAACAAGGCTTGTTACAGTATCGGATACCCGCAAGTTCCAATCGAACGGAAGAACAGATGATTGGCAGGCAACCGAAGGATATAACGCAAATGGACCAAGAGGATTCGATGGTGCTCGACTTTGACACGGCTAGGACCTTGCGATTTAGCATCAAGCACACACTAAGATCTCGCCGGAACAAATCCACCAAGAATACGTAACCAGGGATCCTCTGAAAGGAACAATTTCTACAGTATTCCGCAGATCTACGCGGAGAATCAGCAAAGGAAACATGTTTTGGGTGTTTGTATGAAAGGAGGGACGAAGAATAGAAGCAGCGTACCATCTCGTCGACGGGTAGGAGGCGTGGGCGGCGAGCTGCTGCGGCTGCGGCGGCGGCGAAATCCGGGAGACGGAAGCTGCGGCGGCGGAGACAGGGAATTGCGGAGAGTCAAGTTATATATGGAGGCCTAGGGTTTTGAGGTACGCCTATATCAGCCACTTGGGCCAATTATTGGGCCGTCGTTGCATCCACGGCGACAGTGCCCAGGCTGTTATTTTCTGGGGGATGCTAATGACCCGGACCAGCCCATGTTTTTTTAAGGGCCATGTTTTTTATTGACTGTCTCAAAAAAAAATCTTCTATCTGAAAGGTTCGGAAATTTGCAAGAATTGTGTTTAGCAAGAAACAATATTTAGTGGAAATTTTCAGGTAGCTTGTGGAAATTGTTCACCTAATTAAATAATGCTACACCTAGAGGCGTTCAACTAACTCGTAAAAATTGCAAACCAACCCCGTGAATGATGGTTAGGAGGACAGTGATATTCTCAGCCCCCAGGATTCAAGTCCTATACTTTACACCGGTGCTCATATTTCTGTGAATTTATTTTAGATCTTCCGGCAATGTGTGTCCAATGGAAAGACACGTTCCTATCGATAGCGAAGGTGTCTGTGACGACTTCGTCAATCTCAAGATGATGTGCCACCTCAGTCTCGAAGGTGCTCATAAGGGTAAAGTGTGCATGTGTGCATTCATAATGGTAAGTGTATGTGCGTATGTATAAACGCCTGCGTCTATATTGTGCTACAAAAACTCGTAAAAATCCTTGCGTATCCAAGACATGACTATTTTGGGGGATGGATTGTGGAGGGGCACAGATATTATAGAGCAAATACTACACCTAGAGGGTTTTTTTACTACTAGTACAAGTGTCGGTTGCACTGGGCGAAAAAAGGGCCACAACCTACTTCATATGCCAAATAAAAACGTGTATTCCTCAAAACATTAGTGAGCAATATAAATAAAGCGTGTGGTTAGTCTAAAATATCCTGCTTCATGTGCCACTGTGCATCTTTGTATATCCAATTTTAGTAAATGTCAATGGTAAGGTTAAAAGTGAGAATTCTCTTATTTTTAATAAAAGTTAATGGTTACATAAATATTGGAACACCTTTTTAAGAATAGTTAATGCTTTTACTAAATTGAAACATCTCTCTAACAAGGAATATGTTTTTAACAGATGTTGTTTTAAGAATGTTTTAAATTATATTTTTTTTGTAATTGTTTTTTGCACTATTTTGGCTTGGCCCAAAGCCCCAAACATAAGGACTTGCCTACACAAACATACACACTCTCAGAAGAAGAAGACATTGTCTTTAAGAGACGAACTTCAAGCACTGTCTCTCTTCTCGTTCCCCATCTCACTATCCCTAGTAAGCGAATAATTGCCCCTCTGTATTTAATTGCCCGTGTGTTGCAACATGAACCGTAACATAATTTGCATGTTTGAAAAGTCACCTGGATTCAGTTATCTTGGCTAAAGCAAATGGATAACTAAATTTTGGTGTTGTTGCCATGTAGTCCCCGTGTTTGCCTTGCTGAAGAATGAAGAATGAAATGTGATACTATTTGTATGTTTGAAAATCTTGACTCGGTTTTGCATATTCTCTATAATTAGGAAGATTACTGGCATAATTGGTCCATCAATCACCCAATGCTAAGTGAAAAACAATTGATCACCTGAAGCAAACATGCCCGTGCATTGCAATGACATTCTTTTTACATGCCAAAATACTAAAATCGTTCTCTCTTGTTTCTAGGTTTTTCTATTTGAACATGGTACCCCATTCATATCGTTGTTTATCATCCTTCTGACTCTTGTCAATGGTGGTCATGGTGTTCACCTAATTACAAATACGTCTGAACATGGGCAATGCCAAGGCGGCGAACTCGACCAGAACATCGTACATATGTACTGAACCGCGATAACGCAGAGAAAATATAAAAAAACAATTTCGTCGAGCTGGACGTGAGGCTAGATACCTCTATGTACTTGGAAGTGTCATTGGCATTGTGAATGGGAGGCCGCAACACCCATGTTTGGGTCTGCGACCCTTAAGGCACTAGCGCCCCGTGTCAAGGGTGGGTGCTAATCCGAAATCTCAATCTTATTGCATATTACAGGCCATCTTAATTATATAGCCACTAGGGTCAGTATTTCCCCCCACAATATTCCTTAATTACCTGCCCATTTAATTAGAGCCGGCCATCGCATGCATCTCTTTGTCCCTCTATTTTCCACAATCTGGATGCATGCACCTCTATTTTCGTCAATTTCGGCCAATCAAGCATACCTGCCCACAAATCCATTTAACTAGAGCTAATCAACATGATTGTATGTATGTTCCCTCTTTTTTCCGCTTGTTTATTGGTTTCGTGTGGAAGCTTGCCGATATCTCAGGTGACGGTGTCCTAGATTAGGGGGTGTCAACCTAGTCGTCCCATGACCCTCTGATATGGCCGGTGGGCCCTCATTCATTCTCAACAAGGAATTCGGAGGTTGTACGCAGGAGGCTTGATCAAGACTACATCCATCGAAGGCTTGCCGCATACTCCAAGATTCCTTCTGCCGCCTTGTGTCTAGATACCGACCTTGTAACACTAGATATCCTACCTGGCGTGTATATAAGCCATATGGTTTAGCCTGTAGAGGGGATATCAACGCAATATCATCCACCTAGCCCTAGAGTTAAACCACATCTTACAATCTCGAGGTAGATCAACTCTGTACTCGATACATCTATATCAATATAAACAAGAGCATTACGTAGGGTTTTACCTCCATCAAGAGGGCCCGAACCTGGGTAAAACACCGTCTCTCTATTCTTGTTACTATCTGCTGTCCGACATCCACAGCTCCGGACCCCTACCCCGAGGTCTGCCGATTTTGATACCGACTAGTGCTTTCATTGAGAGTTCCATTGTGAGATCAATAGAAGGATCGATGGCTCATCTGCAGGTCAACTATGGCAGTGGTCGTGCAAGCATTTATGCCCCTCGCCAACTTTTTGTGTTCGGCAACATGATCTTCTATGCCGACTTGACCGGCCATCTGGCCTCCATCGAGAACTACGCCCCGAGTTAGATCGTGACCTTCGGGGGCCTAGAGTACACCGTGGATCCCGTGGCAAACTCGTCTTGTCTAGCTAGACGCCTAGCCTGATTGAGGCCTCTCCGGCACTGGAGGCTTGTTGGGGATATAACCCCACGGTGTGACCCGCCCATTTAGGGTCGGGTCATCCAGTGGTGGCCTGAAGAGAGACATGACATGGGCCGTGGCAATCAAGACCTCAAGGCTTACAAGGTGAGTCATAGAATGGGCCAGCTCGCGGCCCGGTACCTAAGACGGCGCCTCATCAAAGGACGTTGATTTCCTTTACTTAGGAAACAAGACATAGGAAACTGATTAGGGCATGGGTCGTACTTCGACTCGGACTCTGTTGTAAGCCCAGGGCCTCGACCTATATATAAAGGGGAGCCCTTGAGGCAGAAAGACTAAATTACACAATCTCGAGTACTAGGTTAGCCAAGCTGCACCCCTGTAATCGAGATCATCATCATCAATAACGATCAAGCAGGAGTAGGCTTTTACCTCCACGGTGAGGGGCCGAACCTGGGTAAACCCTTGTCATTAGATTCTGATCAGCTCTGTTCAAGCTACTACCTCGCGGCAATGGCCTCACGACTAAGTCCTTTCATGCGGACATCTGTTGTGACAAAACCACGACAGTCAGCGCCCACTGTGGGGCTATCGCTCGGTGGCGTTGATTTCTTGAAGGGATCTCTCCCATGGATCGAGGGATATGCGATCGGTTGCATGACCAAGAGTCGTCGCAGCAAGCTCTACATCGAAAAATCAGGCTGGGGCCCCGAGGCCGACTTAATCGAGTACGGGTATCGGGTCCCCTTCGGCAAGATCCATGTTTTCATTGACAAAATCGGCGAATCAGGACCAGAGCCGGACATCCGCATTGACATCGTCGAGATGGCTCGGTGCACACAACCCGCCCAGGCTCAAGCCGGCCGGAACCATGTTTTCTTTGGCTTCACCCAGGGGTCGACCTCGCGGATAACTCCGTGTCTGGTGGGGACACACTTGTCGACTCCGACGGCGAGTCATTAGTCGGGGACACCGAGTCGATCCGCCTGTTGTATGACGGTAGACTTGGGGGCTACTTTGATGATGAGCCGGCCCTGGACGACCATGAGCTGCTCCATCAAACCACCATCTACATGGCAAGCACTGCTCCGGCTCTTGACTCAACCGTAGCAGGTGCCATGGGAGGCATCGGCACTTCAGCGGCAGATTCGAGCGTGGCTAGCACCGTCAAGCCGCCGACTCAAGTTATCATAGAGTTGGTCGCCTCGTTGACAACTCTCCTCGAGTCGCCCTTAATAGGGGAGAATCAGGAAGAGCACAATGCAGAGATAGCTAAAATCCGTGAGCAGATGGCTAAGGCTCGGGTGGATATCAACGTTGGGAGTGCTCGCATGGTGCATCTACAAGCCCATATTCATAATGAAGCAGAGGGCCTGAGGACAGAGGCATGATGCATGGGACTCCGTCAACACGCTTATGAGGTGGTTCACATGAGGCAACATGAGAGTCGCATGCCCCTCAGTTTTGAGTCCCATGCGTCTGTTCAACACGCCTGCACCAGGGGTCGGGACGAGCACCCCCACGGCACCGGTTATACCCCAATTGAACCGGGTCGTGCCCCAAGATGGCGGTAGCAGGCCACCTTCGGCTCAGCCTCGCCAGCCGAATCAATAGCGTCAGCTTGAGCTAGCCCAACACCCACCGCCTGTTCGGACAACTCCAGACTGCTTCGTAGCGCCGGTGGTGTAGGGGAACGTTACATGGAAAACAAAAAAATTCTACGCACATGCAAGATCTATCCATGGAGATGCATAGCTACAAGAGGGGGAGAGCATCTACATACCCTTGTAGATCGCTAAGCAGAAGTGTTTATCAACGCGGTTGATGTAGTCGTACACCTTCATGATCTGTACCGATCAATCATCAAACACGCGGCACCTCTGTGTTCAGCACACGCTCAACTCGATGACGTCATCGCCTTCTCGATCCAGCAAGAGGGGGGAAGTAGTAGATGAGTACCGGCAACACGAAGACATGGTGATGGTGGTGGTGAAACTATTTCCTCAGGGCTTCGCCAAGCACAACGGATTTAGAGTGCAGGAGATTAGAACCACACTGGGCTTCTAATTATGAGTTTTAGAGGTAGCTAGGGCTAGCTCTAATTAGTCAACTAGGACCAACTAGAGGAGGCACAAAAACTTGTGTTCTAGGGGCTAGCCTACTCCTTTATTTATATGTTGAGCCCTGGGCTCGTTACTTGGGGAGAGGGACTCCCCCAAAGTCGGTTTGGAACACAAAGAAGAGTCCTTCTCGGACTCCAGGACCAAATGCTATGGTTCCTGGCGTTTACGTGAACACCACGGACTACAACGTCTGGCCCAGGGGGTAGACGCCAGGAACCTTGGCGTCTTGCCCCTGCCCTTCGAGAAAACGCCTTTGTGCACCATCTTAAGGCTTCATGGGCCTTACCCCTTGGACAAACCATATCATCTTATATATCAATCTTTACTCTGGACCATTCTGGAGCTCCTCGTCATGTCCGTGATCTCATCCGGGACTTCAAACAACATTCAGTCAACAACACACATAACTCATATAATACTATATCATCAACGAACGTTAAGTGTGCGGACCCTACGGGTTCCGGAATGATGTAGATATGACCGAGACGCTTCTCTTGTCAATAACCAATAGCGGGACCTGGATGCCCATATTGGTTCCTACATATTCTACGAATATCTTTATCGGTCGAACCTTTATGACAACATATGTAGTTCCCTTTGTCCATCGGTATGTTACTTGCCCGAGATTCGATAGTTTGTATCTCCATACCTAGTTCAATCTCGTTACCGGCAAGTCTCATTACCTGTTCTGTAATACATCATCTTGTAACTAACTCCTTAGTCACTTTGCTTGCAAGCTTCTTGTGATGTTGTATTACCTAGAGGGCCCAGAGATACCTCTCCATCCTACGGAGTGACAAATCCCAATTTCAATTCATGCCAACTCAACAAACACCTTCAGAGATACCTGTAGAGCACCTTTATGATCACCCAGTTACGAAGTGACGTTTGAAAGAACATGAGGTATTCCTCTGGTATCCAGGAGTTGCATGATCTCATGGTCGAAGGAATACGTATTTGACATTAAGAATGCAGTAGCGAAAACTGAACAATCATACGCTATGATAACAAATGGGTCTTGTCCATCGCACCATTCTCCTAATGATGTGATCCCATTATCAAGTGACAACACATGCCTATGGTTATGAAACCTTAACCATCTGTTGATCAATGAGCTTGTCTGGTAGAGGCTTACTAGGGACTTAGTATTTGTTTATGTATTCACACATGTATTTAAGTTTTCGGTCAATACAATTCTACCATGAATAATAAACCTTTATTAGGAATAAGGAATGATAATAACCAATTTATTATTGCCTCTAGGGCATATTTACAACAGTCTCCCACTTGCACTAGAGTCAATAATCTAGTTCACATCGCCATGTGATTAACAACCAATGAGTTCTAAGGTGTGATCATGTTTTTCTTGTGAGAGAGATTTTAGTCAACTGGTTTGCAACATTTAGATCCGTGCGTACTTTGCAAATATCTATGTCTACAATGATCTGTATGAAGCTACTCTAGCTAATTGCTCCCATGTTCAATACATATCCAGATTGAGATTCAGAGTCGTACGGGCCGGTGTCAAAGCTTGCATCGACGTAACCCTTTAGGATGAACTCTTTATCGCCTCCATAACCGAGAAACATTTCCTTAGTCCTCTTTAGGTACCTAAGGATAATTTTGACCGTTGTCTAGTGATCCAGGAGTGAATCACTATTGTACCCTCTTGCCAGACTCATGGCAAAGCACACATCAGATCTGGTACACAACATGGCGTACATTAGAGCCTATGACTGAGGCATAGGGAATGACTTTCATCCTTTCTCTTTCTTCTGCCGTGGTCGGGCTTTGGGTCTTACTCAACTTCACACCTTGCAATACAGGCAAGAACTCTTTCTTTGACTCGTCCATTTTGAACTTCTTCAAAACTTTGTCAAGGTATGTGCTTTATGAAAGTCCTATTAAGTGTCTTGATCTATCTCCATAGATTTTTTATGCCCAATATGTAAGCAGCTTCACCGAGGTCTTTCATTGAAAATTCTTATCCAAATATCCTTTTATGCTATCCAGAATTTCAATATCATTTCCAATAAGCAATATCTCATCCACATGTAATATTAGAAATGCTACATAGCTCCCACTCACTTTCTTGTAAATACATGCTTCACCGTAAGTCTGTATAAAACCAAATGCTTTGATCACCTCATCAAAGCGTATATTCCAACTCCGAGATGCTTGCACCAGTCCATAGATGGATTGCTGGAGCTTGCACACTTTGTTACCACCCTTAGGATCGAAAAACCTTCTGGTTGCATCATATACAACTCTTCTTTAAGAAATTCGTTAAGGAATGCAGTTTTGACGTCCATTTGCCAGATTTCATAATCATAAAATGTGGCAATTGCTAACATGATTCTGACAGACTTAAGCATCGCTACGGGTGAGAAGTCTCATCGTAGTCAACCCCTTGAACTTGTCGAAAATCTTTTGCGACAAGTCGAGCTTTGTAGATAGTGATATTACCATCAGCGTTCATCTTCCTCCTGAAGATCCATTTATTCTCAATGGCTTGCCGATCATCAGGCAAGTCCACCAAAGTCCACACTTTGTTCTCATACATGGATCCTATCTCAGATTTGATGGCCTCAAGCTACTTGTCGGAATCCGGGCTCATCATAGCTTCTTCATAGTTCATAGGTTCGTTGTTGTCTAACAACATGACTTCCAGGACAGGATTACCGTACCACTCTGGTGCGGTATGTGTTATGGTCGACCTACGAGGTTCAGTAGTAACTTGATCTGAAGTTTCATGATCATCATCATTAGCGTCTTCTCTAGTTGGTGTAGGCATCACGGGAATGGTTTTCTCTGATGTGCTACTTTCCAATTCGGGAGAAGGTACAGTTACCTCATCAAGTTCTACTTTCCTCCCACTCACTTCTTTCGAGAGAAACTCCTTCTCTAGAAATGACCCATTTTTTAGCAAAAACGATCTTGCCTTAGGATCTGTGGAGGAAAGTTTACCCAATAGTTTCTTTAGGGTATCCTAGGAAAATGCCCTTCTTCACATTGAGTTCGAGCTTATCTGGCTGAAGCCTTTTGACATAAGCATCGCATCCCCAAACTTTAAGAAACGACAGCTTAGGTTTCTTGCCAAACCATAGTTCATACGGTGTCGTCTCAACGGATTTAGACGGTGCCCTATTTAACGTGAATGCAGTTGTCTCTAATGCATAACCCAAAAATGATAAAGGCAAATCGGTAAGAGACATCATAAAACGCACCATATCTAATAAAGTACGGTTACGACGTTCACACACACCATTATTGTCGGATTACGGGTTCCGCAAACCCTTGAGAGGTTCAAACTCAGGGGTGCGTGCGGAAATCTCAACCTACACAGCCTGCCTACTTGCGATTCTCCTAAGCTGAGCACGACGAGCTCGAAGAGACAGAGAGACACAACCGTTTATCATAGTTCGGGCCACCTTGCGGTGTAATACCCTACTCCAGTGTTTTGGTGGATTGCCTGGGAGGGCTGAGGATGAACTAGTACCGTGTATGAACTGGCCTCAGGAGGTGAGGTGTTCTTGAGCTCCAGAGAGCTGGTGAGGTAGTCGAGTGAGAATGGATCTGATCCTGTCTCTATGGTGGTGGCTAAGTCCTATTTATAGTGGCCTTGGTCCTCTTCCCAAATGTTGGCGGGAAGGGATCCCACAACGACCGGATTTGAAAGGGGACAAGTAGTACAACTTATCCTGACAAAAGTAGCCATTGCCTGCGAAAAGCCTCTAGTCATGACGCTGCGGTGGGCTTGGTGATGACCTCCATCGTGTCGTCGTGGCGGTCTTGGTCTTGTTGCACCAGAATGGAAACCTTTGGCTGATTCCTTGGGACTCCACGCCTGCGGCTTGCCTCCCTTGCACCAAAGAGGAAACTGGCGCTCTGCGTCCGCTGGCGCCCGCCTGGCGTTGGTCGTCATGGCTCACGTCAGCTGAGCCTCGTGTGGCGCACCTTGCATAGAACTCTCCGCCCCTCGGGAGCCAGACTGAGGAGGCCGATCCCCTCGGAGGTCTTGGTGTCATCCACCTGGTGAGGCTTGGCCCCTCTTGAGGGTCTTGAGCTGTTGATGTGGAAGTTGGGCCGTACCAGGCCGTCGATGGAGCCACGCGGTGGGCCGCAGGCAGGCAAGTCTAGATACCCCCATATCCAGAATGCCGACAGTAGCCTCGGGGCCCAAGGCACGCTCCGACTTGGCTTCCAGGCAAAGCCAAAGGGCAAGTGCAGAGCGCCACGGGCCCTAACCACCTGCGGCCTTGATGACACGTGGCGATTGATGGGACGTGGGTGTCTCCACTTCCCCATGCCGCCTCGGCAACTGTTCGACTTGACAGAACGATGTGGCATGCAGAAGATCATGATGGCGCGAGGTCGTGGAGGCTGGCGGTTGGCCTTCCTTGGCTATAAATGAGGGGGAGTGGCAGAACCCCCCGCTTATCTCTCCTTCGTCTTCCTACCGCCCGTTTCTCCTCTTTCTTGCTTCCATGGCACCGATCAGGAGGCTCTCAGCGGCCGAAAAGGGGAGGCACCTAGGGAGGGGGATGATCCTCTCCCGCCGAAGAAGCGACTCCGCCTCCCTCACGACGCCGGTGTGGGGCGAGAGGTGGACAGGCCTTGACAATCGAGGCCTCCACCTGGCTTCCCCTCCCCGTGTACGCCCGTGTCCAGGATGAAAATGCGCGTCGTTGAGCAGTCCCCAATGATGGTGGTAGGGCCGCCATTGCCTTGTCGACCGTGCCACGGACTCATGCCGAGGGTAGCTCGCGTGAGTTTGTGGTGTGGGCGGTGATGCCTCCCAACTCCTGGATCCGGCTCCCGAGGTTCTTCGCCGGTGAGCTGCCTTCGAGGGGGCCGCTTGAGCTGTGGCTGCAGCACGCTGGGTGCTGCAGCTTGGTCACCGGACCTGAAGTTGAGGTGGTGCCCCCCGGAGACATCTTCATGACGCGCGGATGGGGTGAGGTCACCCGGGCTTGCCGTGCAAAGGGAGCCCTGACGATTCACTTTGAGTATGATGGCGCGGCCACCTTATTCTTCAAGGTCTTCAACAAGGAGGGTAAACGACTGGAGTGCTGCCCCAGAGGAAGCAGCCTGCGGGGTCCAGCAGCGGGCGCTAGGCCTGCTTCTGTCCCCTTGGGTGCCTCTTCCAGCAGCAGCGACGGCTCGTGGGAATCCAGTGACTCTCCTGGGCCCAGCAAGTCTTCGGAGTCGAGTGACGACAGCTACGTGCCGCCAAGCTCCCGCCGTGGTCGGAGCGAGGCAGCGGCTGCTGCCAGGCATCGCCGGTGACGCCCGATAGCTTAGTAGCTTCCTTCCTTCTTTTGTTTTCCCTGCGCGGAATGAAAATCAGCCCCTGTGGGGTTTGTAAGGACCGGAATGCATTTAACGCCAGCGTTGCTTTCTTTGGCTCTTTGATGAATTCGCGTGTCCTAGTTCGGCACGATTCCTCCCTTTTCTTTTTCTCTAGACGGCATGACGCTCTACACCGACGGGACCCAGTCCCCAGGCAGGCTTCAGCCGTCGCTAGTATGTCAGGTCGTGATGCTGTGGTCAAGGATAGGAGGTGAGCGGCCTGAGGTCCAGTGAGAGCTCATGAGATGGGATGCTCACGAGGTCCCCCTTGCCGTACAAGAAGCCGCCTAGAGAATCGAAAAGGGGAGCGAAGCCGCCGAAGTGGGACTACGAGGCCGGGGCGTGCAGGGAGTTAGGTCGGTGCAGCAGCGAATCTTGACTTATCTTTTTGTGCCCTGGCCCGTCAGGAGGGAGGTGCCTGTCCTTGCATCTGTGGTGGCATCGTTAGGCGCAACCCGCAACGACTACCCTCTTGCCTTGCTCGTCTATGTGCTTTACGTCCCCGGGTCCCGCCCCTCGAGCGACGTCAGCCGCCATTGGTATGCCAGGTCGCGGTGCCGTGGTCAAGGCCAGGGGGTGAGGGCTGGAGAGCTAGTAGGAGCTCCCGAGACGTGATGCTCGGGACCTCCCCCTTTAATGTGCTAGCGGCTCGCGAGGAAAGATGGCGGTCGTCCAAGCCGGCCCATGAACCTCCGCCAGATGAACCTGCAGGTTAGATGATAGAAGAGGCCGATAACCCCTGTGGATCGATTTTGCATCCCAGGGCCCTGGGCACCAGACGAAGGCACCGAGGACCTGGTGAGGTGGTGTGCGCGAGGCGGGTCGTGAACCAGAGCTCAATCCTCGGATTTGTCAGTGTTGTAGGGACGGACCTGAGCACAGGCGCTGTGTCGATATGAGTAGCCATGCAGCGAGGCGAGCAAGGGACAAGCCAGCAAACACAGGGAGGCCGCGAGGCGGTTAAGGCTCAAGGCCCGGGGATGACGATCATAGGTAAACTCATAGAAGATAGTTAGACAATCCTGGAGAATGCAAAATGATACACACCGCGGGGATAGACCCCCGCGGCCTGGGGATGATGCAGCCCGAGGGGCACCCCGAAACTGAACGAACTGTAGAGATGTCACCTGGTACCGTTGCTGAGGATGTGTCAGGGTGGCAGAAAACGCGCGTTGCCGGAGTCGTTCCTCATGAGCCGCCTTGGTGCCGGGCCTCGGGAAGCCCAAAGGGCCCATGAGGCTCCTGGAGGTGCTCCTCCATCTCCACCAGGATCGCCTAATTCCTGGCGTTGCGAGCCGCCAGGGCATCCCTCATGCAGCGCTGGAACGCCACAGCCGCGCCAGGCAGGCCGAAAGGCATGCAGACGTAGCTGTGGGGTGGTCCCTTGCATCGGCCGACATGAGCCGGCCAGAAGAGCTGCCGAGACGCGGCCCTGTTGAGCCCTGGAATGTCGATGCAGACGTGGAACTCCTTACCCTCGCCAAGGCAGCGAGCTGCGCCTCGCGGTAGGCAGCGATCGCCTTGCAGAACCCTTGCCTCTTGAATCTCCTTGATTGCTTTGCTGATGAACCCCTGAGCGCCTGGCACCTCCCAGCTGATGCCTTCTCCTGGGAAGCATGCTCTGAAGAGCACCTCCACATGGTGCCCGAGCGCCTCCCTTGCGACCCTGGCCAGGTCTGATGCACTCCTGAGGAGAGCCCCCAAGCCTCGCCTGAGGGGGTCGCCGGGCGCGCCTTCCTATGCGATGGGTGAAGGCGCCGCGTCCTGGGACGCGAGGCTTAGTGCTGCGTCCTTGGGCGATGCTTCCTCACGGGATCCCTGACCCAGCTACGGCTTCTTTGTCTTGGGAGCGACCTCATCTTCAGGGTCCTCGACTGCTACAGCCTGGAAGGCGCGCTCGAGGGAGCACACCACATCCTTCTCTTGACATGCGACCATGATGACGCCGCCGCTTCCTAGCATCTTGAGGACATTGTAGCCGTGGTGCGTGGCTGCCATGAACTTGGCCAGTGCTGGGTACCCTAGGATGGCTTGTAGGGCAGGCAAATGTCGGTGACGTCAAAGTCGATGAGCTCAGTGTGGTAGTTGTTGCGCTCGCCGAAGGTGACAGGGAGGCAGACCTGCCCTATCGGGTGTGTGGAACCATCGGTCACTCCTAAAAATGGCTTGGTTGGCTAAAGCTGGTAGTACGGTACTTGGAGCCTGTCGAATGTTTGAACAGAGAGGACATTGAGCCCCGCTCCACCCTTGATGAGAGTCTTGGTGACAACCACGTTGCTGATGACGGGAGAGCAGAGCATGGGGAGCGCGCCAGCAGTGGCCGCGCACTTGAGCTAGTCTGAGGAGCTGAAGGTGATGGCGCACTTGGACCACCTAAGAGGGTGAGTTGCTTCGGGCTTGGGGAGCGCTGCATTCACCTTGCGCGCGAACTACTTGAAGATGCGGTGGGAAATTGGGGCCTGCGAGCCGCCCAGGATGCAGGCAATGGCTCGAGGCTCCTGGAAGCCCCTAGCCCCCTCATCCTGGTGATGCTATTCTTTCCTTCTTGGTGGTGGAGGCAGACCCGCATTGCCCTAAGGGCGCTCCTGACGAGGCTGCTCCCTCCAAGCACCCTTGCGAGGTTGGCCCTGCCAATGGTCCTCCCGAGGAGGGTCCACCACTCCTGGCGATGGTCGCGTCCATCCTAGTGTCCTCCACCTCGTCCACCTCCACGGCCGTAGCCCCGATCATTGCTCTCGGGGCGTCGACCGAGGTGCCCGTCGCGAGAGCCCTGAGCTCCTGGCAGTTGTTGGCGTTGTGGCTGTGAACATAGTGGAAGACGCAGAACGGTCGGTTGCTCTTGGATGACTTGGGGTGGTCGCAGCCACACTTCATCTCTGGCTCGGTCGCAAGCACGGCCGACCCCTTGTGCTTCACGTCCTTGGTCTTGGCCTTCTTGTCTTCTGGGTCAGCATTGGGGAGCTCGAGGAGGGAGAGGCGCCCCTCCTCAGCCCTTGTGCACTTGTTTGCCATGTTGAACATCTCCAGGGGTGTGTAGAGGTCCTCATGGATGGCGAGCTCCTCCTTCATCTTGACGTCTCGGACGCCATTAGTGAACGCTGAGATGATGGCCTCGTACGACACCTTGGGGATCTTGAGATGAACATTGTTGAAGCTCTGGATATACTTCTGCAGGGTCTCTCCAGGTTGCTGCTTGATGCAACACAGGTCACCAGCGGCCGGCGGACGGTCGTGAGTGCCCTGGAAGTTGGCGATGAAGCAGCCACGCATCTCCTCCCAGGAAGAGACCGATCCCTCGGTAAGGTTTAAGAGCCAAGAACCCGCGCCATCCTTGAGGGCCATCGGGTACCAGTTTGCCATGATCTTCTCGTCACTGCTGGCCACCTCGATGCTCAACTCGTAGAGCTGTAGGAACTCGGCGGGGCCGGCGGTGCCATCGTAGCGTGGGGGCAGGTCAAGCTTGAACTTGCTCGGCCAGCCAATGTTGCGGAGCTCCGGAGTGAACGCGCAGCACCCTGCTGTGGCCACTGGGCCCGCCGAGGAGGTAGAATTTGGTCCTGGTGCATGCGCGCCGCCACCTCCTGTGGCAACATGCGGGCCGGACGCGGGGGTGCAGGAAGCACGCATGCTTCCCCTTGAGGCCGCTGCACCACCTGCCAGCTCACATCTTCCCGAGCAAGGCACCGGGTGCGGTGGGTCGCACCGCAGCGCCACACGCCTTGGCTCGATGATGACACCCTGGGTCGGAGGTGGTGAGGAGCCCCGTGAGCCACGCCGCCCGCGGCGGGCGGCTGCTGAGGTAGGGAGTGGGCCGGTGTGACGGACCCCCCGGCTGCATTGATGAGCTCAGCGATCCGCTCGAGCCACTCCTCGTAGAAGGCGTTGACCGAGCGGTAGCGGAGGAGATCCCATGCCATGAGCAGAGCGGCCTGCGCGTTCGCCGGGCCATGACGCGCGTGGGAGGATGAAGCTGCTGGGGTTAGTGACGGAGTGGCGGTGCGTCTGTCGTGGCGCATCGACGGGTGTAGCCAAGAAGCTTGTTGCTCTTGGCCGGAAGGGCCTGTGGTGGCGTTGGCCACCGGAGAAGGAGCACGACGAGCGCAGCCATCGCCCACCAGAGCCATCTGGGCAACACGAGCGGCGACTGTGGCCCAGCACTCGGCGCGAGCTCGGCGTGCGTCGGACATGGAGTTGTCGGAGTGACGGTGGATCGGTTGACGGAAGAGAAGATCCGATGCACCCCTACCTGGCGCGCCAAATCATGGATTACGGGTTCCGCAAACCCTTGAGAGGTTCGAACTCTGGGGTGCGTGAAGAAATCTCAACCTACCCAGCCTGCCTACTTGCGATTCTCCTAAGCCTAGTGCAACGAGCTCGAAGAGACACAGAGACACACGAGTTTATCCTGGTTCAGGCCACCTTGTGGTGTAATACCCTACTCCAACATTTTGGTGGATTGCCTCGAAGGGTTGAGGATGAACTAGTACAGTGGATGAACTGGCCTCAGGAGGTGAGGTGTTGTTGAGATCCAGAGAGCTGGTGAGCTAGTCGAGTGAGAATGGATTTGACCCCATCTCTATGGTGGTGGCTAAGTCCTATTTATAGTGGACTTGGTCCTTGTCGGTGTCATGGGTCAACAAGGGGTCAGATCCAGGAGGCGGAGATATCAAGAATCAACTCATGTCCCCCATCTCCAAATAATCATAATGTCGGTGTCAAAACCGGCGGATCTCGGGTAGGGGGTCCCGAACTGTGCGTCTAAGGCTAATGGTAACAGAAGGCGGGGGACACAATGTTTACCCAAGTTCGGGCCCTCTCTATGGAGGTAATACCCTACTTCCTGCTTGATTGATCTTGATGATATGAGTGTTACAAGAGTTGATCTACCACGAGATCGTAGAGGCTAAACCCTAGAAGCTAGCCTATGATTATGATTGTTCTTGTCCTACGGACTAAACCCTCCGGTTTGTATAAACACCGAAGGGGGCTAGGGTTACACAGAGTCGGTTTGTATAGACACCGAAGGGGGCTAGGGAAGGAAATCTACATATCCGAATTGCCAAGCTTGCCTTCCACGCAAAGGAGAGTCCCACCCGGACACGGGACAAAGTCTTCAATCTTGTATCTACATAGTCCAACAGTCTGGCACAAGTACATAGTCCGGCTGTCCGAGGACGCCCTAATCCAGGACTCCCTCAGTAGCCCCTGAACCAGACTTCAATGACGATGAGTCCGGCGTCTAGATTGTCTTCGGCATTGCAAGGCAGGTTCCTTCTCTGAATTCTCCATAGAAGATCTTGAACACAAGGATCGTGTCCGGCTTTGCAAAACAAATTTCACACACCATCGTAGAGAGCACAATATTTCACAAGTCTAATCTACTGACAACTTCTTCATAGCGTGGCATCACGCTGCGACACGGTCATTATTCGAATCATTTTTCTCAACCGACTACTGCACATCTTGCGAGGCGGTTTTATTAGCACGTCTTGTCGAAGCAGAGATCGTCTCCCCTTATCATGGGATTCTCATCAATATGGGTGTGGGCAACCCAACCGCGCCATCAACGTGACGCTTGGGGAATAAGCGAGTTTACTGGGCAAGTGGGGAGGCACAGGATCCCTGCTGCCTTTATAAGGAGATAAGGACTCCCCTTTTTCACCCACACCTTCTCCTTCCTCTGCTCATCCATTCTTCTCTCACTCGAGCTCCAGCGCCCAAGCGTTCGTCTTCTCCGCCCACAAAGGCCCTCCGAAAATGTCCGGATCCGGAGCAGGAGGCAAGTGGATGGCCTCTACCGTTTGGGAGAAGGATATCAAAAAGCTTCGGGAGGCCAGGTATCTGGCCAAGAAAATCAGCCATCGTCTCCCGACGGTAGGACAGATCGTCCCTACTCCGGAACCCCATGAGAGGGTTGTATTCCTCCCTCACTTTGTCCGCGGGCTAGGGTTTCCCCTCCACCCATTTGTTCGCGGCATCATGTCTTACTACGGGATTGATTTTCATGATCTATCCCCCAATTCCTTCCTCAACATCTCGACATTCATCATCATGGGCGAGGCCTTTCTCCGCATCTCGCCACACTTCGTCTTATGGCTGAAGATTTTTAATGTGAAGCCCAAGGTAGTGAGGGGCGAGCACGCCGAGTGCGGAGGTGCCATGGTGAGCAAGATACCCAATGTCACATGGCCATCAGGTACTTTCAATGATTCCGTCAAAGGGTGGCAACAGCAGTGGTTCTACGTCACTGAGCCACGCGACACAAAACGGGCCGCAGCTCCCGAATTCGGATCCAGAGCTCCCCTGCGGCTTACGTCCTGGCCTAAGAAGGGCCTGAATTGCTCTTCGCCCGATGAGTTGTCGGTGCTCCAGACGCGCGTCAAGGATATGGAAGACAAGAATATCAAACTTGTCAATGTAGTCCAGGTGATGTTAGTTCGCCGGATTCTCCCTTGTCAACAGAGGGCCTGCAATTTATGGGAATTCGACCCGACCAAGCACCAGACCCTACTAGAGCTCTTCGGCTGATTGCACAAAGACATCTGGAAGGTGCTCTTTAAGTCCCGCAAATCATGATCGGACTCAGCCGAGGACCGCGGGTATCAGCTATCCCGCCCTGCAAGTTTGGTAAGTCATTGTACGTTGGCAAGTCATACGTTTTATTTGCATAATCCAAGGGAAATGCTTAATGTGTTTTCCACAACTCTCCTAGGGCTGGACGAAGAAGGAGGGGCGGATCTACTGTCTAGCCCCACTGCCAGAAGAACCAGCCGGCCCACTTCTGACGAAGATGCTGATCCCGACACCTTACAAGGCGCCAAAGGAGAAAGCCGAGAAGGAGGCCAAAGAGACCAGGGGCGGCCTTCATCATCGTGGCACTTCGGACACAATATCTGAAGACTCCAATGCCCGCTCTTCCTCCAGAGAGGATGAGGAAGAGGAGGAAAACCAATCCCCCCAGCGAGGGGAAGAAATAAAAGGACGACCTCCACACCCTTGGAGGCCGACTCGCCTAAGAAGGGAAAAACTCCCTTTCCGGAGGAGTCCACCGCCGCTACCGACAGCAGCCCGGAGTGGGATCCCAGAGCCCATCCCCTGGCGAGATCATGAGTATATAAAACCTGGACATGTTACGCATCCAGACTCACTATTGTATGACGTTTAATCATTGAGCCACACCTTTTTTACAGTCCGGTGAGGTCCCGCACCGAACAATCCTCATCGGAGGATTTACTGGGCTCGGATGCTATGGACAACGGGACACCCCCGAAGGCCCCCTCCCCAAAACACGTGAGTGACACTGAGGCATCATCCCAGAGGGACCTAGGCCAAGGAGGGGGCACAAAGACCGTCAAGGCGGCGCCAGGGGGTCAAACTTCGGTGGCTGGACACACGAGAGAAAAGGCTCCCATGGACATCGACAGCGGGGGCTATCTCGAATTCGGCCCCCAACTGGACACAATTCCGGAGACCGATACGGCTCCAGAATCAGGCAGGCAGCCTCCCTCGACAGGAGGGGGTGCGCCTGTTCCACTGGCAACCTCTGCCCAACCAGAGGTGTCGGATACCTTATCGGCGGCGCTGAAGAGCGCCTCCATAGTTGAAGAACACCGTGGCCTTATGGGTGTGGTGATTGAGAAGATTCAGTCCACTGAGAGTGGGATGAATGAGGCCTGCATCAGCCTTATAATAAGCTTTGAGGTATGTTTTGTGAGGTTTCCAAGAGTGTTATAGTATAGGTAGTAGCCCCTGATACACTGTTCGGCGAAAGAAAGAATCGGACAGAGGATCAAATATATGTTCGCAGGAGACTCACCTTATGGCATCTCTCCCTCTTTTTTTTATAAGCAGGCGTCTATAGCGACTGCCGCCTCTCATACTGCGGAAGTCTCCGGACTGAAGCAGAGTCTGGAGCGAGCCGAAGAAGAACTTGGCCAATTGAAAAAGCAGTTGGAGGATAACCAAGTATGAAAAAAACCATGCTCGTGTTCAACGCAAATGAATAATTTAGTATGATAAAAATATGTTCATGGTCTGCTCTAGGGGCGATGATCGAAGTCGAGGCTCTTAAGAAGGCCGTGGCCGAGGCCGAGAAAAAGGCAGCCGCAAAGCAGGCTCTTCGTGAGAAGCACGAGGCGAGGTTTATTGAAGCTGAGCAAGATCTCTAAGAGGCTGTGAAGAAATGCGAGACCTTGGAGTAGAGTTTAACAAAGAAATAATCTAAACTCACCAAGGCTCATCAAGCTGCATGCGATGCCCGGGGGGAAGCCCAAGGTGCCCTGCAGGAAATCCAGGAGGCGAGGAAGATCGCGACGGGTAAGGCTTTTCTATGCAAAGCAAGTATTTGAGGAGAAAATCACGTTGCTAATTTGAATCCGGATTTCTCCAAGGGTATTTGCGGAGCTGCCACGCAGCATATCTGATGCCGCACAATTCTATCGAGACAAAGAAAGGAGCACTGCAGAGAAGCTCTTCTGGTCGCAGTATCTGGCGCTGGAGTTTCCAGTGCCCTTTGCCGATCAACTGAAGCAGCTAATCGAACTGCATAAGGCGGCCGAACTAGCCATGAAGGATTTAATTATCTGGCTATGGCCTGCTGAGCTGATTCCCAACAGTTACTTCGGGCTCGTAAAGTGGCTTGTGAGTGCTTGCCCTCGACTTGAAGCCATCAAGCGGTCGATCTGTATGGAGGGTGCGCGAATGGCCTTCGCCCGCCTGAAGGTGCACTGGGCAAAGATGGATGCTGAAAAGCTGATGACCGAAGGACCGCCGGAGGGGAAGGAGCACCGCAAGCCCGAGTTATATTATGATAGTGTCCTGAAAGGATCCTGCCTTGTGGCGGAGCAATGCGCCAAGGACATTATATTCCCATGAATACAGTCAGGTTGTCCTTTGTAATGTTAAACAAGGTCATATTTATTGCCTGTTATATGAAAGTTTTTCCTCCTGTGCGGCCGTTTTATATATTAATACTAAGAGTTGGCCAGTCATCGGCTTTTGCCCCCATGTAGGAAGTACGGGGGTGTTCAGGATAAACCTGAGCACTCTTTACCCCAGTTTTGGGTCCTTGAAGGAGGTGTTCAGTGCAACGAACAAGGCAATCGGACTATAAGGGTTTATCACTCTCACTTAGCCATAGGAGTTTGACAAAAGAAAGGTAGGCGCAACACCTGGTGTTCGGAAGACCGCACTAGGGGCTCTATACGCACCTGATTGGAAGAAAAGCTGATCCATCGCACGCTGCATTAGTTATCGCATAATGCAGAAGAAATCCTTAAAGATTTTGCAACCTCTCGAACAGCTGACCAGCTCTCGCCGTATCATGACAGTCAGTTTTCGGCTTTCTCTACTTAGGCGCTCGTCTGGAAGAACTGGGACACAATCGCAGTAGTTCTCCCTTTTCTACCCTAGCCGATATAGCGGAACATAGGGTAGCAAGCACAGGAGCCGGGCAACCCAACTATTGACCCAAGACATAATTCGGAGCCGATGCATATAATGCTATAAGTTCGGGGTGCCGAATGACCGTGAAGGTGTTCGGAATTTATTGCCATATTATGGGTACAATGAGGCCCCTGGCATATTAAGGCATATCGCAGTGTATGGATGCCATTTGACAAAGAGTGTCAATAAGAAACAACAGCAGATAAGCGTCATATAAAGCCACATGTTGTAATCGAATAACCCGTTGATGCGTACGAGTACAGGTAATGTGAGAAAAAGAAATATGACTTCGGAACCTGCCGAGACCAGGCGGGGGGAGGCTGTGTGCGGATCCATATTGTAATCGGATGGTCATCGAGGGGAATATCTAAGGATTCCCTTACGCGTTCGAGCTGTTTCCCTTCATGGTGTATTTGTCCGTTCATGGGCCTGGTCTCCATGTCGCCAGTCCTGGCGTACACAAAAGTGGACCTGCAAAGAAAATGCAGAAAACATTTGTGTGCCACGGAGCGGTTAAGCCGCACTGTGTGGCCTATCCTAGCTTTGCCTGCCGGAGTGTTTTAATTGAGCTCCTGACGAGCCGGGCTATCCTGGTGCGAAGTAGTTCGGACTCCTTTGATGGTGTCCGGAAGCTTGGCCGTCGACTCAACGTTCAATTCAAAGATGCCACTAGTTGCTTCTACTTTTAAGGCGGCGGTGTACTCTTCGGCACGGAGGGAGCGTTCGGCCTTGCCATTAACTGCTATGACGCCGCGCGGACCGGGCATCTTGAGCTTAAGGTAGGCATAATGTGGCACCGCGTTGAACGAGCAAACATGGTTCGTCCGAGCAGTGCATGATAGTTACTGCGAAAAGGGACGATGTCAAAGATTAACTCTTCGGTAGGGTAATTATTCGGTGGTCCAAAGACTACCTCCAGAGTGATGGAGCCTGTACAACAGGCCTCCACACCTGGTATAACACCTTTGAAGGTGGTTTTAGTGGGTTTGATCATTTAAGGATCGATACCCATCTTACGCACTGTGTCCTGATACTGCTGGTTCAGACTGCTGCCTCCATCCATAAGGACTCGTGTGAGGTGGAATCCTTCAATTATTGGGACCAGGACTAGTGCGGCCGAATTGCCTTGACTGGTATTGTTTGGGCGATCCGTAAGGTCAAAGGTGATCGGGCCGAACGACCATAGGTTATATTTTGGGGCGACTGGCTCCATTGCATCGTTATCCCTGAGAGTGCACATCTGCTCCCGCTTGGGAATATGGGTGGCGTTTATCATGTTCACTATTTTGATTTGTGGGGGAAATTTCTTTTGTCCTCCTATGTTCGGCGGCCGGGGCTCCTCGTCGTCCTCATCACTTTGCGACCCCTTCTCCTTGTTTTCGGCACCTGACCTGCCGGCTTGTTTGAAGACCCAACATTCTTTGTTGGTATGATTGGCTGCTGTTTCTCGGGTGCCATGAATTTGGCATGGACGGTCGAGTATGCGGTCCAGACTGGACATGCCCAGATTGTTCCTTTTGAATGGCTTTTTCTGCTGACCGGACTTAGAGCCACTTAATCCGGCATTGACGGCCGTGTCTTCGGCGTTATCGCAATTATTGCGACGCTTGTGTTTGTTGCATCGGGGCTTGCCGTTGCTTTCTCTGGTGTCTGAGGTGCCAGGATTGCTTACAGTGTTGTTGCTACGAGCCAACCAGCTATCCTCGCCCGCACAAAAGCGGGTCATGAGTGTCGTGAGGGCTGCCATGGAGTTCGACTTCTCTTGGCCGAGGTGTCGGGCAAGCCACTCGTCACGGATGTTATGCTTAAAGGCCGCTAGGGCTTTGGCATCCGGACAGTCAACAATTTGGTTCTTTTTAGTTAGGAACCGAGTCCAGAATTTCCTGGATGACTCTCCGGGCTGTTGGGTTATGTGACTTAAATCATCAGCATCCGGTGGTCGCACGTAAGTGCCCTGGAAGTTATCTAGGAATGCGTCTTCCAGGTTCTCCCAACTTCCAATGGAGTTTGTCGGCAAACTATTCAGCCAGTGCCGAGCTGGTCCCTTGAGTTTTAGTGGGAGGTACTTGATGGCACGTAGATCATCGCCGCGGGCCATGTGAATGTGGAGAAGGAAATCTTCTATCCATACCGCGGGGTCTGTAGTCCCATCGTAGGGCTCGATATTCACGAGCTTAAACCCTTCTCAGAATTCATGCTCCATTACTTCGTCAGTGAAGCATAGCGGGTGTGCGGCGCCTCTATGCCGGGCTACATCACGACGCAGTTCAAATGAGTCTGGTTTGTTGTATTCGGCCTGGCCGGATTTGCATTTAGTATATCCGGCGTGGCGGTCATCGTCACGCGTTGGGGTGCGCCCCCGTGATCCGTAGATTGATCTTGACTGTCCTGATTTGTTTTCCAATTCGTCTTGCAGGTCATGCGTGTAGCCCCAGGCCTTCGTGTTTTTGTTTGTTTGATGACGGGGTGCGGGCTGGTGTTCGGGCTGATGTGCCGCTTTGTCTCGGCCACGAGGTGGCCGGTCAGCCGCATCCTATGCTGGTAGTGTACGCTCTAGTGCCTCCTCCTTGAATTGAGGTAACAACCTGTGCTTTGGGTAACTTTTGGTTGGGCGCTCGAGTCCGTATTCCTTGGCTGCCAGGACCTCAGTACATCTATCAGTTAGCAGATCTTGATCAGCTTGAAGCTGCTGCTGCTTTTTCTTTAGGCTTTTTGCAGTGGCTATAAGCCGACGCTTGAAGCACTCCTGCTCGACGGGATCCTCAGGCATAATAAATTCTTCGTCGCCGAGGCTCACCTCGTCTTCAGAGAGGGGCATGTAATTGTCGTCCTCCGAGTCTCCATCCATTGCCTGTTCATCAGGGCTAGCTTGCCCATCCTCCCGTCCGACTTGCTCGAAGCTTGGCTGGGCGGGATTGTTTTCGTCTTCGGCATTATCCAGAGTGCTATTGTCTCTTGTGCTGGTATCGCTATTTGCTATGGAGGGGCTTAGAGCGGCGCCGCTGACGCTGGCACTTAGATTGCTTCTCAGGGGGGTTATCCTCCATTGCCTCATCGCGATTGCTTTCTTTGGGTGTGTCCACCATATATATATATATATATATATATATATATATATATATATATATATATATATATATATCATATGATGAGGTGGCTGTCCAGCGCCCCGCGGGCGGTGGTTCCTGTTCTTCTCCGACATCGTCGTCCATACCGTTGATGTCTTCGGAGTCGAAATCAAGCATGTCAGTTAAGTCGTCGATAGTGGCTATTAAGTGGGTGGTGGGTGGGAAACGAATTTCTTCGTCATCCGCTTCCCACTCAAGCCGGACATAGTTCGGCGAGGAGTCTCCTGACAGGGAGAGAGATTTCAATGAATTTAGCATGTCGCCCAAGGGCGAGTGCTGAAAGATATCCGCGGAGGTAAACTCCATGATCGGTGCCCAATCAGGTTCAATAGGCATGGATGCGCGTGGTTCGGAGCCTATGGCCGGAGACGAGTCCGAGGGTCCGATGACATAGACCTCATTGGAAACGAAGTCTGTGTTCGGCTCTATCGCCGATGAGTGTGCGGCCTCCGTGGCGGGGTCTATCCGCCCGTCCTCGAATGGAACGATCTGCTCCAGATCTAAGGCCAGGGCAGCTGCAGGTGCGTTCTCCTAAACACCGTCCGATGGCAGATCTAAGTCATGCTCATCGTGACTGTACGGTGCACCTGTCATGGGCTCGAATCCGTCGAAGATCAAGTCTCCGCGGATGTTGGTAGTGTAGTTCAGGCTTCCAAACCTAACTTGATGGCCAGGGGCGTAGCTATCGATCTGCTCTAGATGGCCAAGCGAGTTGGCCCGTAGTACAAAGCCGCCGAATACGAAGATTTGTCCGGGGAGGAAAACCTCACCCTGGATCGCATAGTTGTAGATGATTGAAAGAGGCATCAAGCCTTATGGTGATGACACAGTGGAACTCTCAATGAAAGCACCAATGTCGGTGTCAAAACCGACGGATCTCGGGTAGGGGGTCCCGAACTGTGCGTCTAAGGCTAATAGTAACAGGAGGCGGGGGACACAATGTTTACCCAGGTTCGGGCCCTCTCTATGGAGGTGATACCCTACTTCCTGCTTGATTGATCTTGATGATATGAGTGTTACAAGAGTTGATCTACCACGAGATCGTAGAGGCTAAACCCTAGAAGCTAGCCTATGATTATGATTGTTCTTGTCCTACGGACTAAACCCTCCGGTATATATAGACACCGAAGGGGGCTAGGGTTACACAGAGTCGGTTAGAGGGAAGGAAATCTACATATCCGAATTGCCAATCTTGCCTTCCACGCAAAGGAGAGTCCCACCCGGACACGGGACAAAGTCTTCAATCTTGTATCTTCATAGTCCAACAGTCTGGCACAAGTACATAGTCCGGCTGTCTGAGGACCCCCTAATCCAGGACTCCTTCAGTAGCCCTTGAACCAGGCTTCAGTGATGATGAGTCCGGCATGCAGATTGTCTTCAGCATTGCAAGGTGGGTTCCTTCTTTGAATACTCCATAGAAGATCTTGAACACAAGGATCGTGTCCAGCTTTGCAAAACAAATTTCACACACCATCGTAGAGGGCACAATATTTCACAAGTCTAATCTGCTGACAACTTCTTCATAGCATGACATCACACTGCGGCACGGTCATTATTTGAACCATTTTTCTCAACCGACTACTGCACATCTTGCGAGGCGGTTTTATTAGCATGTCTTGTCGAAGCAGAGATCGTGTCCCCTTATCACGGGATTCTCATCAATACGGGTGTGGGCAGCCCAACCACGCCATCAACGCGGCGCTTGGGGAATAAGCGAGTTTACCGGGCAAGTGGGGAGGTGCAGGATCCCTGCTGCCTTTATAAGGAGATAAGGACTCCCCTTTTTCACCCACGACTTCTCCTTCCTCTGCTCATCCGTTCTTCTCTCACTCGAGCTCCAGCGCCCAAGCGTTCGTCTTCTCCGCCCACAAAGGCCTTCCGAAAATGTCCAGATCCGGAGCAGGGGGCAAGTGGATGGCCTCTACCGTCCGAGAGAAGGATATCAAAAAGCTTCGGGAGGCCGGGTATCTGGCCAAGAAAATCAGCCATCGTCTCCCGACGGCGTGACAGATCGTCACTACTCCAGAATCCCACGAGAGGGTTGTATTCCTCCCTCACTTTGTCCGCGGGCTAGGGTTTCCCCTCCACCCATTCTTTCGCGGCATCATGTATTACTACAGGATCGATTTTAATGATCTATCCCCCAATTCCTTCCTCAACATCTCGACATTCATCGTCGTGTGTGAGGCCTTTCTCTGCATCTCGCCACACTTCGGCTTATGGCTGAAGATTTTTAATGTGAAGCCCAAGGTAGTGAGCGGCGAGCATGCCGAGTGCGGAGGTGCCATGGTGAGCAAGATGCCCAACATCACATGGCCATCCGGTACTTTCAAAGATCCCGTCAAAGGGTTGCAACATCAGTGGTTCTATGTCACTGAGCCACGCGGCGTGAAATGGGCCGCAACTCCCGAATTCGGATCCGGAGCTCCCCTGCGGCTTACGTCTTGGCCCAAGAAGGGCCTGAACTGGTCTTCGCTCGACGAGTTGTCGGTGCTCTAGACACTCGTCAAGGATATGGAAGACAAGAATATCAAACTTGTCAATGTAGTCCAGGTGATGTTTGTTCGCCGGATTCTCCCTTGTCAACACGGGGCGTGCAATTTATGGGAATTCGACCCGGCCAAGCACCATACCCTACTAGAGCTCTTTGGCTCATCGCACAAAGACATCTGGAAGGTGCTCTTTAAGTTCAGCATATCATGGTCGGACTTAGCCGAGGACCGCGGGTATCAACTATCCCGCCGTGCAAGTTCGGTAAGTCATTGTACGTTGGCAAGTCATACGTTTTATTTGCATAATCCAAGGGAAATGCTTAATGTGTTTTCCACAACTCTCCTAGGGCTAGACGAAGAAGGCGGGGCAGATCTACTATTCGGCCCCACTGCCAGAAGAACCAGTCGGCCCACTTCTGAGGAAGATGCTGGTCCGGGCGCCTTACAAGGCGGCGAAGAAGAAAGCCGAGAAGGAGGCCAAAGAGACTAGGGGCAGCCTTCGCCGCCACGGCACTTCGGACACAATATCCAAAGACTCCGACGCTCGCTCTTCCTCCGGAGAGGACGAGGAAGAGGAGGAAAACCACCCCCCCTAGCGAGGGGAAGAAAGAAAAGGACGGCCTCCACACCCTTAGAGGCCGAGTCGCCTAAGATGGGAAAAACTCCCTTTCCGGAGGAGTCCACCGCCGCTACAGACAGCAGCCCAGAGTGGGATCCCAGGGCCCAGACCCTGGTGAGATCGTGAGTATATAAAACCTGGACATGTTACGCATCCAGACTCACTATTGTATGACGTTTAATCATTGAGCCACACCTTTTTATAGTCCAGGGAGGTCCCGCACCGAACAATCCTCATCGGAGGATTTACTGGCCTAGGATGCTATGGACAGCGGGACGCCCCCGAAGGCCCCCTCCCCAAAACACGTGAGTGACACTGAGGCATCGTCCCAGAGGGACCTAGGCCAAGGAGGGGGCAAAAAGACCGTCAAGGCGGCGCCAGGGGGTCAAACTTCGGTGGCCGGACACATGGGAGAAAAGGCTCCCATGGACATTGACGGTGGGGGCTATCTCGACTTCGTCCCCCAGCTGGACACAATTCCGGAGACCGATACGCCTCTGGAATCAGGCAGG
Organism: Triticum dicoccoides; assembly: GCF_002162155.2. Classification (NCBI taxonomy): domain Eukaryota; kingdom Viridiplantae; phylum Streptophyta; class Magnoliopsida; order Poales; family Poaceae; genus Triticum; species Triticum dicoccoides. The sequence continues at coordinate 465,991,365 of NC_041393.1, forward strand.
CAGCCTCCCTCGACAGGAGGGGGTGCGCCTGTTCCACCGGTAACCTACACCCAACCAAAGGTGCCGGATACCTTATCGGCGGCGCTGAAGAGCGCCTCCATCGTTGAAGAGCACCGTGCCCTTATGGGTGCGGTGATTGAGAAGATTACAGTCTGCTGAGAGTGGGCTGAATGAGGCCTGCATCAGCCTTATAATAGGCTTTGAGGTATGTTTGTTTCCAAGAGTGTTATAGTATAGGTAGTAGCCCCTGATACATTATTCGGCGAAAGAAAGAACCAGACAGAGGATCAAATATATGTTCGTAGGAGACTCACCTTATGACATCTCTCCCTCTTTTTTTATAAGCAGGCGTCTGTAGCGACTGCCGCCTCTCATACTGCGGAAGTCTCCGGACTGAAGCAGAGTCTGGAGCGGGCCGAAGAAGAACTTGGCCAATTGAAAAAGCAGTTGGAGGATAACCAAGGTATGCAAAAAACCTTGCTCGCGTTCAACGTGAATGAATAATTTAGTATGATAAAAATATGTTCATGGTGTGCTCTAGGGGCGATGACCGAAGTCGAGGCTCTTAAGAAGGCTGTGGCCAAGGCCGAGAAAAAGGCAGCCGCAGAGCAAGTTCTTCATGAGAAGCACAAGGCCAGGGTTATTGAAGCTGAGCAAGAGCTCCAAGAGGTTGTGAAGAAATGCGAGACCTTGGAGATGAGTTTAACAGAGAAAGAATCCGAACTCACCAAGGCTCATCAAGCCGCATGCGATGCCCGGGGGGAAGCCCAAGGCGCCCTGCAGGAAATCTAGGAGGCGAGGAAGATCGCAGCGGGTAAGGCTTTTATATGCAAAGCAAGTATTTGAGGAGAAAATCACGTTGCTAATTTTAATTCGGATTTCTCTAGGGGTATTTACGGAGTTGCCACACAGCATATCTGATGTCGCACAATTCTATCGAGCCGAAGAAAGGAGCCTGAGGAGAAGCTCTTCTGGTCGCAGTATCTGGCGCCGGAGTATCCAGTGCCCTTTGCCGATCAACTGAAGCAGCTAATCGAACTGCATAAGGCGGCCAAACTAGCCATGAAGGATTTAATTATCCGGCTATGGCCTGCCGAGCCGATTCCCAGCAGTTACTCCGGGCTCGTAATGCGGCTTGTGAGTGCCTACCCTCGACTTGAAGTCATCAAGCGGTCGGTCTGTATGGAGGGTGCGCGAATGGCCTTCACCCGCGCGAAGGTGCACTGGGCAAAGATGGATGCTGAAAAGCTGATGACCGAAGTACCGCCGGAGGGGAAGGAGCACCGCAAGCCCGAGTTATATTATGATAGTGTCCTGAAAGGATCCCGCCTTGATGTGCACATAGCTATCTTAGAAATGTCTACGAATATTACACGACAATTTATTAACCAGGTACTTTCGTTCTTTTGGATATATTATTTAACAAATAGAACTATGATATTACACTCATGTTGTGATTTATTTGTACCCAGAAACGAATGGACCAGAGAGTCAACAAGAGATGCTCACTTAGAGATGAAAGATGGAGATGCATGTTCGTTCACAAGAAGAAAAAGTAATTGCATGAACGTTTTCCCCACCAATTCATCCAACATGCATGCAACATCGTCCACAACGTCCAAGTGCGCAAGACCACACAAGTTTTGGACTTTGCTCCTAGGATCCAAACCGGCCACGCATGTGGGTCCAAGACCTTATTTTTTGGTGCGTTGAGAGAGCAACTTTGGGCCAGCAAATAAACTAGTCCAACCTGCTGTGCACGCCTCCTTATGGGCCGTCTCATCGTTTGGACGTATTCACCAAGACCTATCGCATCAACATCTGAAGGCGATGGACGGCTTTAATAAATAGCTAGCTACTGTTAGGGTTTAGACTCGGGTTTTGTTTAGAGAAGTTTAGCTATATTGCTACTTTTATTTGTCTTTGCTCGTAGCGGCTAGTGCGACCGTCAAGACATCCTATCAGAACCCCATCTTGTGAGATTAATCCCATCTAGCATATTCTCAATTTTGAGATTTCTTGGCTATTATTTTCTTGCATGTTCTTCGATTTGCTTGCAGGAAAAATCCTTCGTGGATAGGTCGATCGTGCCGTTGGCTCGGTCGATAACGTTGTGAAGTTGGTGCAGCGATTGACGTGGATATCAGTCGTGTACGGTTCTCCCTGTACGGTTGGTAGCTGGATCGTGAGGGTCAAGTCCCACCCAAAAATCGTAGTTATTCTCTCTCATTGAAAGATCGGGTCCCCAGTTCACATCAAGTGGTATCAGTTTTCAGGTTCATCGGTGAGAGATTTACAGTTTTATTAGATTAGATTGTTTATCAGTCCTACAACCCACAGAAAAGCCAAAAAAAATTAGATTAGTTCATCCGCTGCACCTATCTTTTTAGCCTTTAGCAATTTCCATCTAGTATTTGCTTTGTTGAATTTTTGGTTGCATTCATCCTAGAATTAGTGCTGGTTTAGATTAATTTGGGAGAAAATCATCTACTAGATCAATCTGTTTTTGTCTACTTTCCCTAATCTGTCCGCCGCCGCGCACCGCGCAAGTCATCTGTCAAGTTACATGTGCCATCACATCACCGCATGTTCCCCTGTTTACTTTTTCTTTGCCTCCTACACCGTTCTTATATTCTCTCTGGTCACGTCTGTAAAGTAGGCAACATTATCATCATTCAATAAACAAGGAGCATCCTCACACGGGTTGTCGCTGTTTAATTCGGCTTATTTTTGCTGTGATTGCCGCTCCATCTCTAATATATTTCTGAGCTTTGTCATACACTCGCTTATACTTCACTTATATCTAGCTACTTAGAGCTGTCACATATTTTCATTCAGCTTTCCACTCTTTCGATTCAGTATCTGGGCTTAGATTGTTTTGTCTCTTACTAGTCGACTGCCAGCACTAGTTAGGAGTTTGAGTAATTATTCAACTTGCATTGCTCTTTGCTAAATTGTGCCACTAATATTGTGAGTTGAGAAGCCATTGCCAAGCTACACTCTTTTACTACCAATAAGTACAGGTCCCGACTCTACTGATTCCTGGTTATCGCTCCATCCAATCTTCATCGGTAGTTTGAAGCCAACACCAACGGGCCGATCACCACCTGTTGCATTGGTAAGAACAAGTAATAATTTGATACTAAGTGAGGGAGTTCCGGACTAGGGCGTGTACGGATAGCCGAACTATCATCATCGGCCGGACTCCAAGACTATGAAGATACAAGATTGAAGACTTCGTCCCGTGTCCGGATGGGACTTTCCTTGGCGTGGAAGGCAAGCTTAGCGATACGGATATGTAGATCTCCTACCATTGTAACCGACTCTGTGTAACCCTAGCCCTCTCCGGTGTCTATATAAACCAGATGGCTTTAGTCCATAGGACGAACAACAATCATACCATAGGCTAGCTTCTAGGGTTTAGCCTCCTTGATCTCGTGGTAGATCTACTCTTGTAACCCACATCATCAATATTAATCAAGTAGGACGTAGGGTTTTACCTCCATCAATAGGGCCCGAACCTGGGTAAAAACATCGTGTCCCTCGTCTCCTGTTACCATCCGCCTAGACGCACAGTTCGGGACCCCCTACCCGAGATCCGCCGGTTTTGACACCGACATTGGTGCTTTCATTGAGAGTTCCTCTATGTCGTCACCGATAGGCTCGATGGCTTCTTCGATCATCAATGATGATGCAGTCCAGGGTGAGACCTTCCTCCCCGGACAGATCTTCGTATTCGGCGGCTTCGCACTGCGGGCCAATTCGCTTGGCCAGTTGGAGCAGATCAAAGGCTACGCCCCTGGCCGTCAGGTCAGATTTGGAAGTTTGAACTTCACGGCTGACATCCGCGGGGACTCGATCCTCGACGGATTCGAGCCACAGCCGAGCGTGCCGTACTGTCATGATGGGCATGATTCAGCTCTGCAGCCGGACAGTACCCTGGAGGCCGCACTCGAATCCGCTCCGATCTTCGACTCGGAGCCGGCTGCGTAGACCAAGGATGGATGGCTAGACACCACCTCGGGGGCTGCAACCTCTACGGCGATAGAGCCAAACATCGATCTTGTCCCCCATGAAGCTCGTGACTCCGAGGTGCCGGACTCCTTGCCGGATTCCGGACCTCCCGCGCCCCCTCCAGTCGAATCCGATTGGGCGCCGATCATGGAGTTCACCGCGGCGGACATCTTTCAACACTCACCTTTTGGCGACATCTTGAGTTCGCTAAAGTACCTCTCGTTATCAGGAGAGGCTTGGCCGGACTGCGGCCAGGACGGTTGGGATGCGGACGACGAAGAAATTTAGAGCCCACCCACCACCCACTTGGTAGCCACTATCGACGACCTAACCGACATGCTAGATTACGACTCTGAGGACATCGACGGTATGGACGACGATGCTGGAGACGACCAAGAACCAGCACCTAACGGGCGCAGGAAAGCCACCCCATCCCACAACGTATGCATGGTGGACACACCAAAAGGAAGCGACAATGAGGAAAAACGGGACGTGGCGAAGGACAACTCCCCCAACAGACAAACAAAGCGGCAACGCAAGCGCCGCCCAAAGACCGGCATCGACAAAAATGGTACCCATATGGACCCGGCACTAGAGCAGGGCGAAGCAGTGGACGACGCACACGTCAACAAGCAGCCAGCCGGACATGAACCGGACAAGCAATCCATCCCCGGCGAAGATGATCTCACATCACCAGAGCATACAAATCTCCATAACAGGCTCGTCGCCACTGCAAGAAGTTTGAAGAAGCAAAAGCGGAAGCTCAAAACAGCGGAAGACACACTCATAATAAGATGGAGCAAAGTACTCAACACCGCAGATAAATATGGCACTAGTCACCAGACAAAGAGCTACCTGAAGCGCAAGTTGTTGCCCGAATTTGACGAGGAGGCCTTCGAGCCCCCGCAGTCAAAAAAGAAAGGGGCCGCCTGGCCGGATAGACGACCAGATGACAGGCCAAGAGCAACACGGGGCGCCACACACAAGCCGGCACATGATCAGCATAAAGATCTTCAGAAAAAGGATAACCCGGCCAGGTCTATCTATGGGCCAAAAAAGAAGACTCGAGGAAGTAACACAACCAGCCGAGCATTTGAAGACAACGGCACACCCAAATATAGGGGCGCCGCACACCCACTATGTTTTACCGACGAGGTACTGGATCATGGATTTCCAGCGGGATTTAAACCCATAAACATAGAGGCATACAACGGAACAACAGACCCCGGAGTCTGGATTGAGGATTATATCCTACACATACACATGGCAAGAGGAGATGATCTCCATGCCATAAAATACCTTCCCCTCAAGCTCAAAGGGCCGGGCCGGCATTGGCTTAAAAGCCTCCCAGAAAATACGATTGGGAGTTGGGAAGAGCTTGAGGATGCGTTTCGAGCAAATTTTCAGGGGACTTATGTCCGGCCTCCGGATGCAGATGATTTAAGTCACATAACTAACAGCCCGGAGAATCAGCACGCAAATTCTAGAACAGGTTCCTCACTAAAAAGAACCAAATAGTCGACTGTCCGTACACTGAAGCCTTGGCAGCCTTCAAATACAACGTCCGAGACGAATGGCTCGCCAGACACCTCGGCCAGGAAAAACCAAGAACAATGGCCGCACTAACAAGTCTCATGACCCGCTTTTGCGCGGGGGAAGACAGCTGGTTGGCTAGATGCAGCACCAGCGACCCGAGTACATCCGAAATCAGGGATGGAAATGGGAAATCACGACGCAAAAAAGATCAGCGCCGGAACAAGGAGAATGGCCCCAATAGTACGGCGGTCAACGCCGGATTCAAAAGCTCTCGGCCGAACAACAAAACACTGCCCTTAAAGGATAACAGTGACGAGTTATCCAACCTCAACAAGATTCTGGATAGACTGTGTCAAATACACGGTACCTCCGGGAAGCCTGCAAACCATACCCACAGAGATTGTTGGGTCTTCAAGCAGTCCGGCCGACTTAACACCGAACACAAAGGGCTCGACACACCAAGTGACAGTGACGAAACCCAAAAGCAGCACTCCGGAAAACAAAAGACTTTCCCATTAGAAGTCAAAATAGTGAACTCACTTCACGTGATAACACGCAGCGCGGCCCCTGCTATACCAGGACACCATCCGCAGACTGGGGATAGAACCCACCAAAATTTGTTATAGCAGCACTTCCTTCAAAGGAGTGACGCCATGCCTTTTTAGCCAATTTTACAGGCTTTGTACCACTAGGGGTCGTGTTCGGTTCATCCGACAACCTCCATCGCGAAAAGCTCACCCTCCATCGCCCCATTTAGTAGTAGCCCCTAAGCACTACTGGGGCGTGCAGCTTTCGCGCGCTTTCATGCAATACTGCATTACGCGTCTCTTACGCTTAAAAATGCCCGGTCCACGTGGCATATTCTTAAAACTCCAGGTGTCTCTCGACCATGGAGAATGTGCGGCTGCCTAGACAGCCACACATTATTCCGACCTTGCAGGTCAAAGCCCCTAAAAACAGGTCATTTAGACCTCGGACATGGTTAGACGAGTCCGGCAAGGGGCTTCCCAGCCGCATACCCCCTTTTTTTTAAGGGGCCGCGCGCATAAATTATGAAAGCCAATAAAGCTCAACTTTCTTCATCTTCCAAATTATACTTTATTTTGATACACTTTTTGCACAATATTTCTTAGAAACTAAGTCCTTCTCTTTTACAGATGAAGCACGTGCTACACCCGTCCAGGATACAGCACAACGGAGACACAGGCGCAGACGTACAGTAGGGACCCGTTGCAAGGATTCTTTTCAGATTAAGACCCTGCGTAAACCTTTCTCACTGTCTCTTGTTGATACACATCCCCCGGTTTCCCACCAGAGCCGAGGAGGAGGCTGGCGTTTTGGCATCGGCCATGTCAGAAGTTCCCGCCTGTACCTGGACACTAGGGGCTTAGGGCTTTATTCTGCCCGATATCATAAAGACCGAACACCTCAGGGAGTGTTCGGCGTCTCGAGTTAGGCCTTATATGCATCAGCTCCGAATCATGTCTTTGGTCAAATGTTGGGTTTGCCCGGCTCCTGTGTTTTGCTGCCTTACGTTCCGTATCATCGGCTAACGCGGCACCAGGAGAACTACTGCGATTGTGCCCCGGTTCGGCCGGGAGAGCACCTCAGTAGAGAAAGCCGAAAACTGACTGTCATGATATAGCGAGAGACTGGTCAACCACTCGATCGACCATTGGAATGTTTAGAATTCCTCCGCTTTGACGAAGGACCGCTTCTCGGTCAGGCATATACGCGCCCCAAGTTCGGAGAAGCGCGGTGCCATCAGGGGCTATATAGTAGCCCCACATTCGAGCTCCTATGGCTAAGTGAAAGTGATAAAGCATTATAGTCTGGTTGCCTAGTTTGCTATGCTATCACCTCCTTAAAAGGACCAAGACGTTGGATTAAGTGTGAAAAAGCATTTTTCTTTTTGCAAACACCCCCGCACCATGTGCGTGGGGGCTGAAGCCAAAGACTGCCATCTTTCAGATTATACATACATATACGGCCGCACAGGAGATAGTTCAATACTTGAACACACAAGTATAAAAAGTCATTGCATTATAAACATGATCTTAGAAATCATACATGTCATTCAAACATAACATCTTTCGAGCACTGCGACTCTATTATACGAGCGCCCTACAGGACTTCCTCAAAGTAATGCTCGGTGGGGAATCGGCTTTTGTCCGAACCCCGGGATGCAACAGCGGTGGCATCCATCTCCGCCCAGTATGTTTTACCACGGGCGAGAGCCATCCGTGCACCTTCTATGCATGCCGACCGCTTCATCACCTTAATATGCGGCACTGCCCCAAGGAATTGCTGCAACAAGCCAAAATAACTCTTCGGCTTGGGGCTTTTCGGCCACAGATGAGTTACCACATCCGTCATGGCCAGTCCGGACAATCTATTCAGCTCAGCCCACTCAACCAGCCGATCACTCAATGGAAGTGGACGCTCTGGACTATGGAATTGAGACCAGAAAAGCTCTTCCATTTCATGATCCTCCTGGCTTCGAAAGTGCACGACTGCGTCAGCCGCACTCACTGCCAAGTCCAGATAAGGATCCTCCGCACCGTACAATCGGTCCAGCTGAGCATACTTCGGATCCGTGAACTTCCTACGCAGCATAAAGGGCTTTCCAGCCACAATGTCTCCGACCTGACGCAGTTCCTCCTTCATAGCCCGCATCGCACTACGGGCATCCTTGGCTTCGGCATCGGCCTTCTTCAGGTCCTCTTGCTCCGCTCGACGTCTCCTTCAAGAACCTCCAGGCGGTCGGTAGCAACTTTTAATTTCATGGCCATTCCGGCCATCTCCTCCCTGCTTCGGCAGTGAGCAGCCTTCTCGGCTTCTAGCTCTTCCGCTGCCTTCAAGGCAGCCGCCTCGCTTTTTCTGGCCTGCTCCTTGGCCCGAGCAAGTTCTGCTCGAAGGTCTTCCACAGCAGCAGCACCATCTGCATCAAGCATACAACTTGTAAGGAATGTGCATCAGCTCCCTTACTAAGCGACCGCGGCGCAATCACATACCTTGTGACTCATCAAGTCGTTTATTGACCAGCGAGATGTCCGCATCTACAGCGTCGAGTTGCTTCTTCAGCTCGGCGAATCCATCCGTCCGGCTGGCCACCGAACGTTCCGCCACCTGCATAGGAAAGGCGACAGTTAATAACTGAGATTATGATCCTAGGCACGCTGCCGTTTTCGACAGCATACCAAGTCTCAGGGGCTACTATACAGGGCGCACTTCATGTGCAAAACTGTCAACAGGTATGTCATTTTTTGCGTACCTCAAATCCCGTCAGTAAACTTCCGATGGCCTAATACAACCCGCTTTCGGCGGACGAGATCCTCTCAATCACATTACTCATTAATGTGCGGTGATCTTCTGAGATGGATGCCCTATTAAGCAAATCCTGCAGCTCCACCGGCCGTACTCCAATGGATGCCGAACTCTCCGGCCCCGCCGGACTCGGGGAGACCCTCCGCGACGACACCTCAGGGTCGTCCGCCCCGTGCGATGGGGCGGCAAATGGAGGCGTTTTGCTCTCCATCATCTTCGGACGAAGGTCTCCCGAAGATGAGCTGTGCTGAGATGGGCTGAGATCCGAACTACAAGGTAAAAACTTCGGTTACCTTTAGACATTAAGCAGGGGTGTCTAATAATTATAAAATCCCCCTTTTTTTACTTACGGCTCGTTAGAGGGCTGATTCCTCCGAGGAGACAGTACGGCCGGGGTGCTTTCTGGCGCAGGACCTTCCGGTACAGATTTCTTTCCCCGCTTTGAGGCCTTGGCCTCCGGGTCTTTGGAAGCGTTCCGCTTCTCCCCTTGGAAGGAGGGACTCTCAATTCCTCCCTTATTAAACGCCTCCTTAGCAGAGGTGACAGTTTCCCCGTGCCCCCCTTCGCCCTCATTTGAAGGTGCAACCTCCAACATTATAATTAACACGGGATCCTGCATGGTCTCAGGGAGGGGGGCCGGACACCGTATCAGTTTTGCTTGCGCTATCCACTCCTGTCCAGGGATAGCTGGTTAAAAGGCAAGCTCACGATAAATGAATGGATGGTGTGTCCGGACACAGGGCTACTTACTTGAGTATCCGGGCGATTGCAGCTTAGGCCAGCGTCCTCGGTCAATTTCGAATGCGTCTCTTGCGATCCGAAGAACAGTTTATACATCTCCATGGGAGTCAAACCCATGAAGTGCTGAAGAGCTTGCGGCCCCTCCGGATTAAATTCCCACAGGCGGAGGGGGCGACATTTGCAAGGCAGTAGGCGCCGGATCAACATGACCTGCACCACTGCGACCAGATTGATCTCCCTTTCTTGGAGGACTCGAATCCGGTCCTGCAACAGGGGGACGTCTTTGGGCGACCCCCAGTCATGCCCCTTGTTGACCCATGACGTCAGCTGCTGTGGAGGGCCCGAGCAAAAGACGGGCGGCGGCTTCTGCCTGCTGCCCCGGGGAGCGGTGATATAAAACCACTCCTATTGCCACAAGCCGAGCTCCTCTTGGAAAGAGCCCTTGGGCCATGGAGCTTCGGCCCTCTTGCTTATAACTGCCCCGCCGCACTCTGCCTGATGCCCCTCAATCATCTTTGGCTCCACGTTGAAGGTTTTGAGCCATAAGCCGAAGTGAGGGGTAGTGCGGAGGAAGGCTTCACAAACGACAATAAATGATGAGATATGGAGGATGGACTCCGGAGCCAGGTCGTGGAATTCCAGTCCATAGTAAAACATGAGCCCCCTCATGAAGGGGTCCGTCGGGAAGCCTAAACCCCGACGGAAGTGAGACATGAACACGACGATCTCGCCGGGCTCGGGAGTTGGGATAACTTGCCCTCGGGCAGGCAGCCTATGCGAGATCTCGTAGGTTAAATACCTGGCATCTCTCAGCTTTAGCACGTCCTCCTCCGTGATGGAGGAGGGCATCCACCGGCCTCGTAGATCAGGACCGGACATTGTCGAGGATCGAAGGTACCTGAATTTGGAGCCCTGGGTGTTGGAACTCAGGGAGAGGGGCGGATTCGATAGAAGATTGAATAAAAAGAACGGGCCTTGGTCTCATTATAAAGAGGAAGAATGCCAAGAGCCGTCCCCGTGACCGTTTGGAACCCGCCTTCGATGGAGGGGGCATGGCAACGGGCGCGGTTGGGTTACCCACGTCCGTATTGATGGGAATCCCGGAATAAGGGGAACACGATCTCTGCTTCGACAGGACATGCCAAGGAAACCTCTTCGCTAAACGCGCTGAAGTGGTACAATAAAAATGTTTCAAATAAAGGCTTGGTTGTGGTGTGACGTCACGCCACGGAATACGTCAGTAGATTGAACTTGTGTGAATATTATTCTCTCTACGGTGGTATGTGGAATTTATTTTGCAGAGCCGGACACTATCCTGGTGTTCACGATCTTCTATAAATTATTCGGAGGAGGAACCCGCCTTGCAATGCCGAAGACAATATGGGCGCTGGACTCGTCGTCATTGAAGCCTGGTTCAGGGGCTACTGAGGGAGTTCCGGACTAGGGGGTGTCCGGATAGCCGAACTATCATCATCGGCCGGACTCCAAGACTATGAAGATACAAGATTGAAGACTTCGTCCCGTGTCCGGATGGGACTTTCCTTGGCGTGGAAGGCAAGCTTGGCGATACGGATATGTAGATCTCCTACCATTGTAACCGACTCTGTGTAACCCTAGCCCTCTCCGGTGTCTATATAAACTGGATGGCTTTAGTCCATAGGACGAACAACAATCATACCATAGGCTAGCTTCTAGGGTTTAGCCTCCTTGATCTCGTGGTAGATCTACTCTTGTAACCCACATCATCAATATTAATCAAGCAGGACATAGGGTTTTACCTCCATCAAGAGGGCCCGAACCTGGGTAAAAACATCGTGTCCCTCGTCTCCTGTTACCATCCGCCTAGACGCACAGTTCGGGACCCCCTACCCGAGATCCGCCGGTTTTGACACCGACACTAAGCCTGAGTGTGAGCGATTTTTCTCCACCACGTCCTACTAGTTGATAGGGATTATACACTGTGTGTTTTTCCCTTTCGCTAACGATGGCACAGGATCAACCCACACTTGAGGGCCTCACCGCGGATGTGAAAGTCACAAGCGAGCATCTCGCCCAACTTGAGGGTGCTCAGATTGTGGCAAAAGAGAGGCTCAAGGCCATTGAGGATGCACAATGTGTTGCCAACACACAACTACATGACATCTTGTTACGTTTGGAGGAGCTGCGGACTACACCCCTATCAACAATAACGATGTTCCTCACAATTCCACGGGTGTTGCCGCTACTTCGCGAGATCGACGTGTGCCCATGGGTCATCCACAACACCCCGCTACTGCCACCGATGCTGCCACCATAAACCAACACCCACAAATTCCTCCTCGCGTCCACGAGCTCATGGGGACAACTACGAGGATTATTCTGGTGACACCGAAGACGACCAAATGGTCAACCACCACAATGACCGTGCTCATCGACAACTGCGTTTCAACCGTCAAGGTATGGCACGAGGTCCACACAGGTATGATGTTCGAGATTACGACCACTCTAGTGCTAAAATTAAATTTCTATGCCTGCTTTCAATGGTAAATATAATCCAGACGTTTATCTTGATTGGGAACTTTCAGTTGAACAAAAATTTGCATGTCATGATATTCCTGAGAACCAAAGAGTTAGGGCAGCCACTAGTGAATTTACAAATTTTGCTTCTATGTGGTGGAGTGAATATTGTTGTATTAATGCGAATAATATACATGCTACTTGGGATGCTTTAAAATGAGCTATGCGACAGCGTTACGTTCCTTCATATTATGCTTGTGATAAACTAAATGAATTGCAATGTTTAAAACAAGGTAGCAATTCTGTAGAGGATTATTATCAAGAATTGCAAACTGGCTTAGTGTGATATGGCTTAGTTGAAACCAAAGATGCTATGATGGCTAGATTTTTAGGTGGTTTGAATCGTGATATTCAGGATATATTGGACTATAAGGAGTACAATTCTATTACTCGTTTGTTTCATTTTGCTTGTAAAGCTGAAAGGGAAGTACAGTGACGACACAACAAGGGACGAGGTAACTTTTTTGCAGGTTGTCACTCCTCTTGGACACACTCTCCAACTGTCCCAACCCCTACCGAGGCAACACCACATGTCTCGAACAATGGTGCACTCCCAACAAGTTCAAAATCAGCTCCACAATCCTCCGCAGCATCGAAAGCAATTTCTCAGGCACCCACCACTTCGTCTGGACGCACAAGGGACATGAAGTGTCATATATGCAAAGGTGGCGGACACTTGATGAAGGACTGCCCAAATAAACGAACATCCATTGTGCGGGAAGACGGTGAGTACTCCTTTGCTAGTGATTTGGATGAAGATACACGCGCTATGCTTGCCGCTAATAATGCAGATGACATTAAGGAGCATGACACAGAGGAGATACATATTAATGCTGAGATGGCCGATCAGTACCCAAGTCTTGTAACCTTGCGAGTACTTAGTACCCAGGTGGGGCATACTGAGATGCCTCAACGCCATAATCTTTTTCAAACTAAGTTTGTTGTCAAAGGGCATTCCATTCGTGTGATCATTGATGGTGGAAGCTGCAATAATTTGGCGAGTATAGAGATGGTCGAGAAACTTTGCCTCACCACTACGAGACACCCCCATCCATATTACATCCAATGGTTCAACGACTGTGGTAAGTTTAAGGTAACACGTCGTGTGCGAGTACAATTTACACTTGGTTCATATCGTGATTACGTTGACTGTGATGTTGTACCTATGCAAGCTTGTTCTTTATTGTTAGGTCGACCTTGGCAATATGATAATAGTGTTACTCATCATGGTAGAACAAATTCGTATACTCTTGTGTTTGAAGGAAAAACCATCAACTTGCTTCCCATGACCCCTGATGAAATAGTAAATGATGGGAAAGCTAAATCAACGGATCGTACTATGCACACTATGCTTGCTATCAATTTTGAAATGTTTCCGTTGATTGTCCCAACTTGTGATCCGGATATACAGTGTACCCATATAGTTAGTTTGCATCCCCATAATTCATACATAGACTTTGTGTGGGATCAAACTTTTCATGATATTCCTAATGGTGCTATAACAAATTTATTTCATCCTCATGTGCTAATGCTTTTGGAACGACCTATATGTGTTGCATCTATTTTTGCTTTGCTATATGATGTGTTCCAGATAAATAAAAGTCGAGGACGGCTTTGTTTTCAAGGAAGGGAGGATGATGTGCACATAGCTATCTTAGAAACGTCTACGAATATTACACGACAATTTATTAACCAGGTACTTTCGTTCTTTTGGATAAATTGTTTAACAAATAGAACTATGATATTACACTCATGTTGTGATTTATTTGTACCCAGAAACGAATGGACCAGAGAGTCAACTAGAGATGCTCACTTAGAGATGAAAGATGGAGATGCATGTTCGTTCACAAGAAGAAAAAGTAATTGCATGAACGTGTTCCCCACCAATTCATCCAACATGCATGCAACATCGTCCACAATGTCCAAGTGCGCAAGACCACACAAGTTTTGGACTTTGCTCCTAGGATCCAAACCAGCCACGCACGTGGGTCCAAGACCTTATTTTTTGGTGCGTTGAGAGAGCAACTTTGGGCCAGCGAATAAACTAGTCCGGCATGCTGTGCACGCCTCCTTATGGGCCGTCTCATCGTTTGGACGTATTCGCCAAGACCTGTCGCATCAACATCCGAAGGCAGTGGACGGCTTTAATAAATAGCTAGCTACTGTTAGGGTTTAAACTCGGGTTTTGTTTAGAGAACTTTAGCTATATTGCTACTTTTATTTGTCTTCGCTCGTAGCGGCTAGTGCGACCGTCAAGACATCCTATCGGAACCCCATCTTGTGAGATTAATCCCATCTAGCATATTCGCAATTTTGAGATTGCTTGGCTATTATTTTCTTGCATGTTCTTCGATTTGCTTGCAGGAAAAATCCTTCATGGATAGGTCGATCACGCTGTTGGCTCGGTCAATAACGTCGTGGAGTTGGTGCAGCGATTGCCGTGGATATCAGTCGTGTACGGTTCTCCCTGTATGGTTGGTAGCCGGATCGGGAGGGTCAAGTCCGACCCAAAAATCGTTGTTATTCTCTCTCATCGAAAGATCGGGTCCCCAGTTCACATCACGCCTTGTGGCGGAGCAATGCGCCAAGGACATTATATTCCCATGAACACAGTCATGTTATCCTTTGTAATGTTAAACAAGAGCATATTTATTGCCTATTATATAAAAGTTTTTCCTCCTGTGTGGCTGTTTTATATATTAATCCTGAGAGTTGGCTAGTCGTCGGCTTCTGCCCCCGCGTAGGATGTACGGGGGTATTCGGGATAAACCTGAGCACTCTTTACCCCAGTTTTGGGTCCTTGAAGGAGGTGTTCAGCGCAACGAACTAGGCAATCAGACTATAAGGCTTTATCACTCTCACTTAGCCATAGGAGTTTGACAAAAGAAAGGTAGGCGCAGCCCCTGGTGTTCGGAAGACCGCACTAGGGGCTCTATACGCACCTGGTCGGAAGAAAAGCCGATCCATCGCACGCTGCATTAGTTATCGCATAATGCCGAAGAAATCCTTAAAGATTTTGCAACCTCTCGAACAGCTGACCAACTCTCACCGTATCATGACAGTCAGTTTTCGGCTTTCTCTACTGAAGCACTCGTCCGGAAGAACCGGGACACAATCGCAGTAGTTCTCCTTTAATACCCTAGCCGATATAGCGGAACGTAGGGTAGCAAGCACAAGAGCCGGGCAACCCAACTATTGACCCAAGACATGATTCGGAGCCGATGTATATAATGCTATAAGTTTGGGGTGCCGAACGACCGTGAAGGTGTTCGGACTTTAGTGCCATATTATGGGTACAACGAGGCCCCTGACATATTAACACATATCGCAGTGTACGAATGCCATTTGACAAAGAGTGTCAACAAGAAACAACAATAGAGAAGCATCATATAAAGCCACATGTTGTAATTGAATAACACGTCGATGCGTACGAGTACATGTAATGTGATAAAAAGAAATATGACTTCGGAACCTGCTGAGACTAGGCGGGGGGAGGCTGTGTGCGGATCCGGATTGTAATCGGATGGTCATCGACGGTAGTATCTAAGGATTCCCTTATGCGTTCGAGCTGTTTCCCTTCTTGGTGTATTCGTCCATTCATGGGTCTGGTCTCCATGTCGCCAGTCCTAGCCTACACAAAAGTGGACCTGCAAAGAAAATGCAAAAAACGTTTGTGTGCCACGGAGCGGTTAAGCCGCATTTTGTGGCCTATCCTAGCTTTGCTTGTCGGAGTGTTTTAATTGAGCTCCTGGTGAGCCGGGCTATCCTGCTGCGATGTAGTTCGGACTCCTTTGACGGTGTCCGGAAGCTTGGCTGTCGACTCAAGGTTCGATTGAAAGATGCCACTCGTTGCTTCTACTGTTAAGGCGGTGGTGTACTCTTCGGCACGGAGGGAGCGTTCGGCCTTGCCATTAACTGTTATGACGCCGCGCGGACCGGGCATCTTGAGCTTAAGGTAGGCATAATGTGGCACCGCGTTGAATCGAGCAAACACAGTTTGTCCGAGCAGTGCATGATAGTTACTGCGAAAAGGGACGATGTCGAAGATTAACTCTTCGGTACGGTAACTATTGGGTGGTCCAAAGACTACCTCCAGAGTGATGGAGCCTGTACAATAGGCCTCTACACCTGGTATAACACCTTTGAAGGTGGTTTTAGTGGGTTTGATCATTGAAGGATCGATACCCATCTTACGCACTGTGTCCTGATATAGTAGGTTCAGACTGCTGCCTCCGTCCATAAGGACTCGTGTGAGGTGGAATCCTTCAATTAGTGGGTCCAGGACTAGTGCGGCCGAATTACCTTGACTGGTATTGGTCGGGCGATCCATACGGTCAAAGGTGATCGGGCCGGATGACCATAGGTTATATTTTGGGGCGACTGGCTCCATTGCATCATCATCCTTGAGAGTGCACATCCGCTCCCGCTTGGGAATATGGGTGGCGTTTATCACGTTCACCGTTTTGATTTGCGGGGGAGATTTATTTTGTCCTCCTGTGTTCGGCGGCCGGGGCTCCTCATCATCGTCATCGCTTTGCGACCCCTTCTCCTTGTTTTCTGCACCTGACCCACCGGCTTGTTTGAAGACCCAGCATTCTCTGTTGGTATGATTGGCTGGTGTTCCTGGGGTGCCATGAATTTTGCATGGACGGTCGAGTATGTGGTCCAGACTGGACGGCCCCGGATTGTTCCTTTTGAATGGCTTTTTCCGCTGACCGGACTTAGAGCCACTGAATCTGGCATTGACGGCCGTGTCTTCGGTGTTATCGCCATTATTGTGACGCTTGTGTTTGTTGCGTCGGGGCTTTTCATTGCTATCTCTGGCGTCTGAGGTGCCAGGATTTCTTACTGTGCTGTTGCTACAAGCCAACCAGCTATCCTCGCCCGCAAGGTCATGTGTGTCGTGAGGGCTGCCATGGACTTCGGCTTCTCTTGGCCGAGGTGTCGGGCAAGCCACTCGTCATGGATGTTATGCTTAAAGGCCGCTAGGGCTTCGGCATCCGGACAGTCGACAATTGGTTCTTTTTAGTTAGGAACCGAGTCCAGAATTTCCTGGCTGACTCTCCGGGCTGTTGGGTTATGTGACTTAAGTCACCAGCATCCGGTGGTCGCACATAAGTGCCCTGGAAGTTATCCAGGAATGCGTCTTCCAGGTTCTCCCAACTTCCAATGGAGTTTGCCGGCAAACTATTCAGCCAAGGCCGAGCCGGTCCCTTGAGTTTTAGTGGGAGGTACTTGATGGCATGTAGATCATCGCCGCGTGCCATGTGAATGTGGAGAAGGAAAACATCTATCCATACCGCGGGGTCTGTATTCCCATCGTAGGGCTCGATATTCACGAGCTTAAACCCTTCTGGGAATTCATGCTCCATTACTTCGTCAGAGAAGCATAGGGGGTGTGCGGCGCCTCTTTGCCGAGCTACATCATGACGTAGTTCAAATGAGTCTGGATTGTTGTATTCGGCCTGGTCGGAGTTGCATTTAGTATATTCAACGTGGTGGTCATCGTCACGCATTGGGGCGCACCCCCGTGATCCATAGATCGATCTTGACTGTCCTGCTTTGTTTTCCAATTTGTCTCGTAGGTCATGCGTGTAGCCCCGGGCCTTTGTGTTTTTGTTTGTTTGGCGACGGGGTGCGGGCTGGTGTTCGGGCTGTACGCCGCTTTGTCTCGGCCACGAGGTGGCCAGTCAGCCGCATCCTGCGCTGGTAGTGTAGGCTCTAGTGCCTCCTCCTCGAATTGAGGTAACAACCTGCGCTTTGGGTAACTTTTGGTTGGGCGCTCAAGTCCGTATTCCTAGGCTGCCAGGACCTCAGTCCATCTATCAGTTAGCAGATCTTGATCAGCTTGAAGCTGCTGCTGCTTTTTCTTCAGGCTTTTTGCAGTGGCTATAAGCCGGTGCTTGAAGCGCTCCTGCTCGACGGGATCCTCAGGCACGATAAATTCTTTGTCGCCGAGGCTCACCTCCTCTTCGGAGAGGGGCATGTAATTGTCGTCCTCCGAGTCTCCATCCATTGCCTGTTCATCAGGGCTAGCTTGCCCATCCCGCCGTCCGGCTTGCTCGAAGCATGGCTGGGCGGGATTGTTTTCGTCTTTGGCATTATCCGAAGTGCTATTGTCTCTTGTGCCGGTATCGCTATTTTTGCTATGGCGTGGCTTAGAGCGGCGCCGCTGATGCCGGTTCTTAGATTGCTTCTCAGGGGGGTTATCCTCCGTTGCCTCATCGCTATTGCTGTCTTTGGGTGTGTCCACTATATATATATATATATATCATATGATGAGGTGGCTGTCCAGCGCCCTATGGGCGGTGGTTCATGTTCTTCTCCGGCATCGTTGTCCATACCGTCGATGTCTTTGGAGTTGAAATCAAGCATGTCGGTTAAGTCTTCGTCATCCGCTTCCCACTCAAGCCGGACATAGTTCGGCCAGGAGTCTCCTGACAGGGAGAGAGATTTCAATGAATTTAGCACGTCGCCCACGGGCGAGTGCTGAAAGATATCCGCGGAGGTAAACTCCATGATCGGTGCCTAATCAGGTTCGATAGGCACGGATGCGCGCGGTTCGGAGCCTATGGCCGAAGATGAGTCCGAGGGTCCGATGACACAAACCTCATTGGAAACAAAGTCTGTGTTCGGCTCTATCGCCGATGAGTGTGCATCCTCCGTGGCGGGGTCTATCCACTCGTCCTCGGATGGCACGATCTGCTCCGGATCTAAGGCCAGGGCAGCTGCAAGTGCGTTCTCCTAAACACCGTTCGATGGCAGATCTAAGTCATGCTCATCGTGACTGTACGGCGCACCTGTCATGGGCTCGAATCCGTCGAAGATCAAGTCTCCGCGGATGTCAGCAGTGTAGTTCAGGCTTCCAAACCTGACCTGATGGCCAGGGGTGTAGCTATCGATCTGCTCCAGATGGCCAAGCGAGTTGGCCCACAGTACGAAGCCACCGAATACAAAGATTTGTCCGGGAAGGAAAACCTCACCCTGGATCGCATTGTTGTAGACGATTGAAGGAGCCATCAAGCCTTATGGTGACGACACAGTGGAACTCTCAATGAGAGCACCTAATGGAGATAATACCCTACTTCCTGCTTGATTGATCTTAATGATATGAGTGTTACAAGAGTTGATCTACCACGAGATCGTAGAGGCTAAACCCTAGAAGCTAGCCTATGATTATGATTGTTGTTGTCCTACAGACTAAACCCTCTGGTTTATATAGACACCGGAGGGGGCTAGGGTTACACAAAGTCAGTTACAGGGAAGGAAATCTACATATCCGAATTGCCAAGCTTGCCTTTCATGCAAAGGAGAGTCCCACCCGGACACGGGACGAAGTCTTCAATCTTGTATCTTCATAGTCCAACAGTCCAACATAAGTACATAGTACGGCTGTCCGAGGACCCCCTAATCCAGAACTCCCTCAGTAGCCCCTGAACCAAGCTTCAATGACGATGAGTCCGGCGCACAGACTGTCTTCGGCATTGCAAGGCGGGTTCCTTCTCCAAATACTCCAAGGTAGATTTTGAACACATGAATCGTGTCCGGCTTTGCAAAACAAATTCCACGTACCACCGTGGAGAGCACAATATTCCACAAATCTAATCTGCTAAGAACTTTCCATAGTGTGACATCACGCCGCGACCCGGTCATTATACGAACCATTTTTCTCAACCTGCTACTGCTCGTCTTGCGAGGCGGTTTTATTGGCACGTCTTGTCGAAGCAGAGATCGTGTTCCCCTTATCACGGGATTCTCATCAATACGGGCGCGGGTAACCCAACCGTGCCGTTAGTATGACTCCTCGGATTTAGGCAAGTTCCAAAAGGCCACGCGGAGGACGCTTGATATTCACCCTCTTTATAAAGAGTTCATGTCAGGACCCCGACTCAATGCCACATCGATCTAGCATGTAACACCTCATATCACTTTGCGGCCTCACGCACGGTATTCCCACGGGTGTCGCCTTACCTTAGCCCGGGACCGTTTGCGCCTTTTGGCACACGTATATGACAGTGTCGCTAGCATCCATATGATAAGGAGCCCGGGCTGACATGGCTAGTCGTAAACCCAAAGTGGCACAGACTTACAGGGACAGGCATCCATGACCCAGCATCGAACGTGTCGGTCATCAGCGAATGAATCCAGGCTGTAGCACTGGGCTAGCAGGACTCCGGTAAACCGGGCTGTAGCAGGCTAACAGGACTCCGGTATTCATCGCGTGACATTTCCCCGAAGGGACAGACACATGAATGAAGAAGGACACATGCCGGCCAGCCTAAGTGTTCTGGAGCAGTAGCAAGCTACCATGGCTCGGTGGAAACACTAGGAGACATTTCCCGGTAAGAGAGGCTACTAAAGATAAACAACTAGATAGTCAGATCCCACACATACCAAGCATTTCAATAACATACACACAATATGCTCGATATATGCAAATACAACATGGCATCACAACATGACTCTATGACTCGAGTAATTTATCAATAGGCTCCGAGGAGCGAGATATTACAAACATGGGTCTCATGACCCAACATTCAGAGCATACAAAACAAAGCACAAGCGGAAGCTATCATGTCTGAGTACAGACATCTATAAATGAAAAAGGCTGAGAAGCCTGACTATCTACCAAATCCTGCCGAGGCACAAGATCGTAGCTGAGGTAACAAGCTAAACGTCGAAGACCACGCGGAAATACTAGTGAGACTGAAGTCTCTCTGCAAAAACATAAAATAGGCAAACGTGAGTACAAATGTACCCAGCAAGACTTACATCAGAACTATCTACATATGCATCATTATCAACAAAGGGATGGTGGGGTTTAACTGCAGCAAGCCAGCTTTGACTCGGTGGCTATCCTGAACTACGACTGCAAGTAACTCTTTTGAGGTGGCGCACACGAGTCCACATATTCACCAACCAATACACCACTATGGATCCGCTCCCGTCTCCCTACGAGAACGCCATCCATAGTACTCACGCTTATCTTGCGTATTTTAGAGTATCCACTTTCACTTGTCTATGAACTGATATAGGCAACCCAGAAGTCCTTTACCGCGGACACGGCTATTCGAATAGATGATGTTAACCCTGCAGGGGTGTACTTCTTCATACATGTTTCCACCACTTAGCGTCTGCACACGACATGTGCTCGGCAGACTTCAAGTGAAAGCCGACGTGGGTGTAGACCACGACCTACCTAAACACTCAAGTCTCTAGTCCAGGTTTATCGCCTATTCGGGTTCCATCCATGAGGAGATCCGGCCGGAGTTTCGCTCACAGCCCCAAACGATGTGAACAGGGTTCCGTGACACCAAACGGGCGCCCGGTATACCCGGCCACGTGCCTACCGCATCACAGCCCACCCCTACGGTCAGCGCTGTCCACGGCCTCCAGCATACTACAAACACCAGAAACTACTTGCAACTCCTGGACAGAGGACTAGGGTGAATAAGAAGTCGAGCGGGGTCATATTTCAGGGCCCAATGTATGGTAGTAGCTGAATCATGGATCACAAACACAGAACTCAGTTCCTGAGGACGGCTTCAATGAGACAACCCACCATGTACTCCTACATGGCCTCTCACCGACACCTTTTACCAAATCGTATTCACGCACTTAGCTCACACACAATAGGACATGTTCATACACCTCTGATTCATCTCCGATGAATCAGACCTGACTCAACTCTAAGCAGTAGCAGGCATGACAAACAAGCATGAATGAGTAGGCACAACAGGGCTCAAACAACTCCTACTCATGCTAGTGGGTTTCATCTATTTACTGTGGCAATGACAGGTCATGCAGAGGATACAGGGGTTCAGCTACCGCAGCAAGTAACAGTTGAATCGTTGTTGTCCTAATGCAGTAAAAGAGAGCAGGAGCGAGAGAGTAGGATTGTATCGGAATGAACAAGGGGGTTTTGCTTGCCTGGCACTTCTGAAGATAACATTGAGTCTTCATCAGTGTCAACGATCACATCGTCGGTACAACGTCTACCGAGGGGGAACAACACCGGCAAACACAGAAGAAACACGATCAATGCAATGCACAATATGATGCATGCTATGACATGGCAATATGAATGTGTTTTGGGCTAGTGCATCTAGCTATGATTTAAATGAAGTTGGTTTGAACACATGATTCAATTTCCAACTCCATATATGATTATTTAAATGCCCTTTATTTGTTTTGTCCAAAACAGAGGACAAACATTGTTCAAACATGCATGAAAATGGTACAGATGGATTCCTTGAATTTTTCTGATAATTTTTCATATATAAATTATTTAATTTGGAGTTACGGTTGAATTTCTATGATTTATTGAAGTTTTAGCTATTTTCTGGAATTTCCTGATTATTTTTAAATCCAGAAAATACTTATTGCGTCAGCCCCACGTCACAGTGACGTCAGCAGAGTCAACTGGGCTGGCTCGGTCAAACCTGACGTGTGGGGGCCACATGTCAGTGACACAGGAGCTAATCCCGGTCAAACCCAGCGCTGACTGGGGTTTGACCAGGGGTGGGGCCCACTGTCAGTGGCTGTGGGGGTTGATTAGGGCGTCATTAGCGCTAATTAAGCGTGCCACGTCGGCAGTCGCGGGAGTATCGTCGGCGGCAACCATTCCGCACGGCGGCGCGGCTCGGATTCGAGCTAGGGGCGATGGTTTGGCGCGCGGTTTGGCTCATTGGAACGTCCGCGACGCGGCGCGTCCAGCGGTGGCTGTGGCCGCGGCTGGGGTGGCCGGAGCCGACAACGGCGATGGCAAGTGCGGCGGCCGGAGCTTCGGGTTCAAGCGGGGCGAGGCCACAGAGGACGGGAGGGATGGCTAAGGGGCTCGCCGAGCTCCTGAAGATGCTAGGAGCACGGTGCCGTGCTCGGTTTCGAGCCTTGCTGGCTGCAGTGACGGCGGCGACATCGCCGGCGGCGTGGGGTTCTCGGCTCGTTGTGAACGGCGGCTAGAGAGGGAGGTAGGGCACGGGGAGAGGGGGAATCGGGTCAAGGGCTCACCGCGGAGCTGCAGGGAGGGTTAGTGGGCTCGGGGGTGCGCCGGAGTGGCCGAATTGATGGAGAAGGGCGCCGAGGCCGAAGCTTGAAGACGATGTCGATGGCGGCTGCTCGGGGCCCTTCTGGTCGCGTGAGACGATGAGGAGGACGAGGGCGGAACAACGGAGCTCTGGGAGGCGTCGGGGAGGCGAGAGGGTGGTGGTGGCCGCGGCGAACGGCGTCGGTGGCGACGGCTCCGTTCGGGTGAGGAGAACCGAGGAGGGGGAGAGTGTTCCGGGGAGAGGATGAGGACGCGGGAGAGTGAGGGAGAAGTGAGAGGGGGTCGGGGGCTGCGTGGCGTCGCGGGAGGGACCAGGGGAGGAGGCAGCCAGGCAGGGAGGAGGTGGCCGGGGCGCGTGGCCGCGCGCGCCGGGCGCGTGCCCGTCCTCCTGGCAGAGGAGGAAGGCGACAGGGGGGTAGCGGTGGCGGGCTGGGCCGCTGGGGGAGCTGGGCCGGCTGGGCTGGACAGGTAAACGCCAGGTAAGCTTTGCTCTTTTTATTTTTTTTCTTCTGTTTTGTTTTTATTTAATCTTTTGCCACTGTTTTGAATTAAAATAATAATTCAAACAATGCCAAAGCTCCTCTGAATATATTTATGCTGCTTAATGGACTTTTCCAGAAGCACATAAAATAATTCATGGATATTTGAAATTATATTCTAATTATATGAATACAATTCAAATTCAAATAGCTAATGAATTAAATTCAAAGTCCCAGAAATAAATCCTTAAAAATGTTCAATATTTTGGTTGGGACCAGAACCCTTGCCAAAAATTATCAAACATTTAAGAAGAGCATTTTGGAACAATGAATGAGATTTTTAGGGTTTCTGCCCTTCTTTTATTTAGGGTTTTGAGGCTTCCAACAATCCTCAACTCAAATTTCAGAATTTAAACATGATGCACACATGAAGCTAGCCTAGAGCACTACCAGCAGCTAGGGATGTGACAACTCACCCCCACTAAACAAGAATCTCGTCTCGAGATTCAAGCGTAGGGTAAGGTGAAGGGGAAACGCAACTAGTATAATCTTCACGATCCAGGGTGCACTTCAGTTGAGCGTTGATTCATTCACCATCATTGTCTTGATGTCTTGCTCTGAGAAATCCTGCCAACATGACATGGAGGGAAGAAGGAGACTCTAGAAGGGTCGATCTTCTTGAAGATCGAACAACTCACGGAATGAGACATAGGACCATCTCTCGGGTTGAGACACGAGATACACATCAAGAGGGGTGGAAAGAAACGGATGACGAAGGTTCACTAGGTAGACAACAATTTCACGCTTAAGAAGATGGTAATCGGTTGTCAACGTAGCGAGGAGTTGAGTTGCCATGATACCACGACGAAACATCCTGAAGGAGGGTGATTCGTAGAAATATCCCCTTAAGTGGCAAAAAGAATTACCTTTGATTCAGAGATCATTGAAAACCTTTATACCAGCCTAAGGCAATTCTCAAGCGATCGTTTGGAGGGGGTCAGTAGAATGGCATACTCGGACTTGGATGATGTGGATTACCTTGTTGAAGACAACGCAATGGATGAATTTGCTTATCACCGGAAATGGAAGAGACCCATGGTAGAATGGCACATTGGTGGTGCAAGCTAGGAACAAAATGCAAATGCTGGGAATGATTCTGGTAACTGGGGAAGAACCCAACAATAGAGAGTTATCCCACTATTGGACTGGTTATAGCATAACCGAGGAAACTGAGAGCGCTATACAGCTAATGCCGACGATCAAACCTAGCACTTGCGCGTGCTCTCAAGAACTTAAGCAATTCCATAATCATCAAGGTTTTACCAACATCCGTGTCGAGGGTCCGGTAACACAACTTACTACCATGATGAATGGTGATGGAGGATGCAGATGCAAAGGAAGATAACACCTTCTCAGATTTCACCCTTGGCGGGGCCAAGGAAATAAAATCTGGATGATCGACCAAGAGACATTTAGCACTCCGCTTCTAATGTTCTCCTTGATGTGCTAGTGTAACCCATTCATAGATATGGTTTGATATCTAGAACATCAAGTAAAAGGTCGGACTTCGGAAGCACAGGAATCCATAAGGAATAACTACGGAGGTAAATCCTACGAAATCCCTATGGGGAGGTGGCCAACTTATTCAATCAGGATACTACAATAATAGGTCTTCCGGCTGGGTGTGTTGGCCATGACATCCACTTTACCGGTTATCGAGGGACCAGTATTATAGTTCTTGGGAAATGTTCCAACCATTATATCTGCCTGAGATTCAGATCTGGTTGGTGTTAGGATATTCCAGACTCATCGAGTCTAGGAAGAAAAACGAAAGGTTGCAACACAAATCGACGAGATGACGTTGCGGGATTCTCGGGAGATGAACTACGATAGCAAGCTCCAAAACATGAGCTGGTTCTGCTACAAACATGTGAACACGTTGTCCCAGACAAGCATGCCCACATGGTAGTCTTACAATAAAACACTACCGAGTTCTGGTTGGGAACCATCAGCGAGGATATCGAAGTTCTTTCATAAGTCCGGATTAGCTCTTATGAAGATACTCCTTCTCCTTGAACAAATCAGTCAGTGGCTTGGTGTGCTAGGATACACATATGGAATGAAGATGATCAGTCTAACAGACCACAGAATTCTTCGCACGTGCATGACCGACTTGGGATGATTCCAAAGGAAACAAAACAATCTTTCTCGAATTCACGACGGCAACTTACATCAAAATGCACGCGAATCAAAGGAAGTCACTCCTTTCATCAAACAAGTACTTCATGAGCTAGCATGAAGAAAATGCTTTCAAAAGTTTCCAACACTAACTTAATGTTCAACAACATCATGGAGGAGATAAGGATGTTGTCAATGGGCTCAACAACAATTCATCCGGGTTCCCTTTTAAAAGGAATTCCATGGTTAAGTGAACACGGTGATAGCATTGGTCAGACCAAAGAATATAATGGTGTATGCTCGAGGAAAAACCACGAGTAAGACAACATTACGAATATCGTTGGTTCTGATTTGATTTGACGATAGCCCATACTCAATCAAAGGTTTGGGTAAGATAATAGATCCAACAATTTATCACAAGGACCAATTGATGAAGATATCATCTTTCTTCAACACACACACACAAAAGATATCCCTTAACATGAACTAAGTCGGACAAGCTTTTATCTTCCAACTCTCCAAGTTGCTGTTCAGCTTAACCGTCTAGCTCAGGGGTATCCAACACGGATTCTTGGAGAAGGGGTGGTTTACAGGAGACCATCTTGATCACGAGCTCAACATAACGGTCAGGTGATGACCTGGTGATACTTCCGAGAAGATATTCAGAAAATCACGAACCACCGGTATGTTACTAAACTTGAGAACAATCTTGCCTTTTGAGGCAAGACGATATGATCAATAGAGCGAAGATTTGAAATAATCCTAACTCATCGATCGAGGAGTGCACCGAGAACAAGGACTAGGTAGCATGATCAACCTTAGAATGATGATTCAAAACCAACACGCTAAGAATGAAATTATTGTCCATTAACTACCAAGCAACAAGGTTGCTAGGAGTATTGAATTCACACATCACGATTCACTTGTCGGCATTCCGGTTGCGACAACACGGAACCGAGGGATGAATAATGATGGCGAGAAGTATCACTACATCAAGAATTCACAAAAGGTGGTGCAATTCTCATGAGATTCCTGTCATAAAGAAGGTAATACTTCAAGGTAGAACAAAACCAAAAGCTGGATTGTAACTTGATCTGCGGAACACAACTACTTTGACCCAATCCTAGATATGGATGAGGTACTGGAGTTTGTTTCTCCAAGTCATTCAGGACAGAATGGCTTGACGGACCACAAGAGTAATAGGCATCGATAAACGAACGCACGCATACTCTTGACTATCAATTGATAGACGAAGGTCAGTAGACAACTAAAGAGGGACAACTCAAAGGAACACACGATTTTCTGAGTTGTGGATGCATGGTTTGGCATGTCGAACGAATTCAACATATTTCTTCCGGACAATCCATGCGGAAAGGTAGAACTGGCAGAGCCACAATATATAATGGAGAACTCATCAAGAGCACTCTGGTTGTGATCGTTCAGTTCAACGAGGAACTTCTGCCATAAGTAGTTCATGGTATTTGGAAGAAGAAGATACCACGGACTTCAAGGACTATCGCAAAGGTTACTAATATCCTGAAGGAACTAGCAAACACTATCAACATGAAGTAAGTAGAGTGAATCTCGGGTTCAGAACCCAGGAATAGAATACCTACTACTAAGTAGCATCACGAGATGCTTTCGAGAATGATGGCCAGAATCTTCACACTGAGAACACAAAACGTTGCTAGATTTCTAGGTGACGCCCTAAATACCTAGGGTCATAATAGTAACTCCAACATAAATGTCAAGGCAATAGAATACCTCAACTCAACAATTAGTGTGATTGAGCTGGCATAAAGGAACATCGAAACCAGAGGGAAAGGATTTTGCAAATGCATCAAACTATTTAGAAACCTGGGATGACTCGGACAGCATAACGGCTGTAAATGCTCAGAAAGATTTGAGACATTCACAAAAATGGTGGCATAACCACTCAGAAGCACAATATCACGGTTTCGAGATCAACAATTATCATACGGAAGCAGTAAAAACATGAACAGAGGCTTAAGTCCAAAAATCTTATAAGTCTACGGATTAGTAACACGTGATCCTGATAGAAAGAAGAGATAGCCTAGTTCTTAATCCCCGTAGAAGAGAAGATGATGACTCAGATCAGAAGGCATAAGGTGTAAGGAGTAAAAAGAGCCTTACGTTCCATCCCACAATCAATTCCCTTATATAACTAAAGAATTTCTAGACTCAACTTCGACCAGTTTGGCTTGGTAATCCTACAGGCAGTCAAGCTCTGATACCAACGCTGTCAGGACCCCGACTCAATGCCACATCGATCTAGCATGTAACACCTCATGTCACTTTGCGGCCTCACGCACGGTATTCCCACGGGTGTCGCCTTACCTTAGCCCGGGACCGTTTGCGCCTTTTGGCACACGTATATGACAGTGTCGCTAGCATCCATATGATAAGGAGCCCGGGCTGACATGGCTAGTCGTAAACCCAAAGTGGCACAGACTTACAGGGACAGGCATCCATGACCCAGCATCGAACGTGTCGGTCATCAGCGAATGAATCCAGGCTGTAGCACTGGGCTAGCAGGACTCCGGTAAACCGGGCTGTAGCAGGCTAACAGGACTCCGGTATTCATCGCGTGACATTTCCCCGAAGGGACAGACACAGGAACGAAGAAGGACACATGCCGGCCAGCCTAAGTGTTCCGGAGTAGTAGCAAGCTACCATGGCTCGGTGGAAACACTAGGAGACATTTCCCGGTAAGAGAGGCTACTAAAGATAAACAACTAGATAGTCAGATCCCACACATACCAAGCATTTCAATAACATACACACAATATGCTCGATATATGCAAATACAACATGGCATCACAACATGACTCTATGACTCGAGTAATTTATCAATAGGCTCCGAGGAGCGAGATATTACAAACATGGGTCTCATGACCCAACATTCAGAGCATACAAAACAAAGCACAAGCGGAAGCTATCATGTCTGAGTACAGACATCTATAAATGAAAAAGGCTGAGAAGCCTGACTATCTACCAAATCCTGCCGAGGCACAAGATCGTAGCTGAGGTAACAAGCTAAACGTCGAAGACCACGCGGAAATACTAGTGAGACTGAAGTCTCTCTGCAAAAACATAAAATAGGCAAACGTGAGTACAAATGTACCCAACAAGACTTACATCAGAACTATCTACATATGCATCATTATCAACAAAGGGATGGTGGGGTTTAACTGCAGCAAGCCAGCTTTGACTCGGTGGCTATCCTGAACTATGACTGCAAGTAACTCTTTTGAGGTGGCGCACACGAGTCCACATATTCACCAACCAATACACCACTATGGATCCGCTCCCGTCTCCCTACGAGAACGCCATCCATAGTACTCACGCTTATCTTGCGTATTTTAGAGTATCCACTTTCACTTGTCTATGAACTGATATAGGCAACCCAGAAGTCCTTTACCGCGGACACGGCTATTCGAATAGATGATGTTAACCCTGCAGGGGTGTACTTCTTCATACATGTTTCCACCACTTAGCGTCTGCACACGACATGTGCTCGGCAGACTTCAAGCGAAAGCCGACGTGGGTGTAGACCACGACCTACCTAAACACTCAAGTCTCTAGTCCAGGTTTATCGCCTATTCGGGTTCCATCCATGAGGAGATCCGGCCGGAGTTTCGCTCACAGCCCCAAACGATGTGAACAGGGTTCCCGAGATACCAAACGGGCATCCGGTACACCGTGCCACGTGCCTACCGCATCACAGCCCACCCCTACGGTCAGCGCTGTCCACGGCCTCCAGCATACTACAAACACCAGAAACTACTTGCAACTCCTGGACAGAGGACAAGGGTGAATAAGAAGTCGAGCGGGGTCATATTTCAGGGCCCAATGTATGGTAGTAGCTGAATCATGGATCACAAACACAGAACTCAGTTCCTGAGGACGGCTTCAATGAGACAACCCACCATGTACTCCTACATGGCCTCTCACCGACACCTTTTACCAAATCGTATTCACGCACTTAGCTCACACACAATAGGACATGTTCATACACCTCTGATTCATCTCCGATGAATCAGACCTGACTCAACTCTAAGCAGTAGCAGGCATGACAAACAAGCATGAATGAGTAGGCACAACAGGGCTCAAACAACTCCTACTCATGCTAGTGGGTTTCATCTATTTACTGTGGCAATGACAGGTCATGCAGAGGATACAGGGGTTCAGCTACCGCAGCAAGTAACAGTTGAATCGTTGTTGTCCTAATGCAGTAAAAGAGAGCAGGAGCGAGAGAGTAGGATTGTATCGGAATGAACAAGGGGGTTTTGCTTGCCTGGCACTTCTGAAGATAACATTGAGTCTTCATCAGTGTCAACGATCACATCGTCGGTACAACGTCTACCGAGGGGGAACAACACCGGCAAACACAGAAGAAACACGATCAATGCAATGCACAATATGATGCATGCTATGACATGGCAATATGAATGTGTTTTGGGCTAGTGCATCTAGCTATGATTTAAATGAAGTTGGTTTGAACACATGATTCAATTTCCAACTCCATATATGATTATTTAAATGCCCTTTATTTGTTTTGTCCAAAACAGAGGACAAACATTGTTCAAACATGCATGAAAATGGTACAGATGGATTCCTTGAATTTTTCTGATAATTTTTCATATATAAATTATTTAATTTGGAGTTACGGTTGAATTTCTATGATTTATTGAAGTTTTAGCTATTTTCTGGAATTTCCTGATTATTTTTAAATCCAGAAAATACTTATTGCGTCAGCCCCACGTCACAGTGACGTCAGCAGAGTCAACTGGGCTGGCTCGGTCAAACCTGACATGTGGGGGCCACACGTCAGTGACACAGGAGCTAATCCCGGTCAAACCCAGCGCTGACTGGGGTTTGACCAGGGGTGGGGCCCACTGTCAGTGGCTGTGGGGGTTGATTAGGGCGTCATTAGCGCTAATTAAGCGTGCCACGTCGGCAGTCGCCGGAGTATCGTCGGCGGCAACCATTCCGCACGGCGGCGTGGCTCGGATTCGAGCTAGGGGCGATGGTTTGGCGCGCGGTTTGGCTCATTGGAACGTCCGCGACGCGGCGCGTCCAGCGGTGGCTGTGGCCGCGGCTGGGGTGGCCGGAGCCGACAACGGCGATGGCAAGTGCGGCGGCCGGAGCTTCGGGTTCAAGCGGGGCAAGGCCACAGAGGACGGGAGGGATGGCTAAGGGGCTCGCCGAGCTCCTGAAGATGCTAGGAGCACGGTGCCGTGCTCGGTTTCGAGCCTTGCTGGCTGCAGTGACGGCGGCGACATCGCCGGCGGCGTGGGGTTCTCGGCTCGTTGTGAACGGCGGCTAGAGAGGGAGGTAGGGCACGGGGAGAGGGGGAATCGGGTCAAGGGCTCACCGCGGAGCTGCAGGGAGGGTTAGTGGGCTCGGGGGTGCGCCGGAGTGGCCGAATTGACGGAGAAGGGCGCCGAGGCCGAAGCTTGAAGACGATGTCGATGGCGGCTGCTCGGGGCCCTTCTGGTCGCGTGAGACGATGAGGAGGACGAGGGCGGAACAACGGAGCTCTGGGAGGCGTCGGGGAGGCGAGAGGGTGGTGGTGGCCGCGGCGAACGGCGTCGGTGGCGACGGCTCCGTTCGGGTGAGGAGAACAGAGGAGGGGGAGAGTGTTCCGGGGAGAGGATGAGGACGCGGGAGAGTGAGGGAGAAGTGAGAGGGGGTCGG
>NC_041393.1:466023014-466028515 GCF_002162155.2 Triticum dicoccoides
ACAGAGGAGGGGGAGAGTGTTCCGGGGAGAGGATGAGGACGCGAGAGAGTGAGGGAGAAGTGAGAGGGGGTCGGGGGCTGCATGGCGTCTTGGGAGGGACCAGGGGAGGAGGAGGCAGCCAGGCAGGGAGGAGGTGGCCGGGGCGCGTGGCCGCGCGCGCCGGGCGCGTGCCCGTCCTCCTGGCAGAGGAGGAAGGCGACAGGGGGGTAGCGGTGGCGGGCTGGGCCGCTGGGGGAGCTGGGCCGGCTGGGCTGGACAGGTAAACGCCAGGTAAGCTTTGCTCTTTTTATTTTTTTTCTTTTATTTTGTTTTTATTTAATCTTTTGCCACTGTTTTGAATTAAAATAATAATTCAAACAATGCCAAAGCTCCTCTGAATATATTTATGCTGCTTAATGGACTTTTCCAGAAGCACATAAAATAATTCATGGATATTTGAAATTATATTCTAATTATATGAATATAATTCAAATTCAAATAGCTAATGAATTAAATTCAAAGTCCCAGAAATAAATCCTTAAAAATGTTCAATATTTTGGTTGGGACCAGAACCCTTGCCAAAAATTATCAAACATTTAAGAAGAGCATTTTGGAACAATGAATGAGATTTTTAGGGTTTCTGCCCTTCTTTTATTTAGGGTTTTGAGGCTTCCAACAATCCTCAACTCAAATTTCAGAATTTAAACATGATGCACACATGAAGCTAGCCTAGAGCACTACCAGCAGCTAGGGATGTGACAGGTCAAGACCTGTCCTTTACTTTCCACGCCCGATCCTTCCCTTCCCCCACCTCGAGTTCCAACACCCAAGGTTCAGTCTAAGCGCTCTGGACCTTCAACCATGTCCGGATCCAACCTTCAAGGCCAGTGGATGGCCTCTTCCGCCACAAAGGAGGACATCAAGAAGTTTAGGGAGGCTAGGTATCTGACCGCTGAAATCCTTCACAGGCTACCTGCTCAAGGGCAGGTTATCCCCACTCCCGAACCCAACGAGAGCGTTGTATTCATCTCCCACTTCATCCGAGGGCTAGGCTTCGGTCTTCATCCCTTCGTTAGAGGGCTCATGTTTTATTACGGGCTAGATCTTCATGATCTAGCTCCAGATTCCTTCCTTCACATCTCGTCGTTTATTGTCGTGTGTGAGGCCTTCCTCCGCATTACCCCACACTTCGGCTTATGGCTCAAGACCTTCAATGTGAAGCCGAAGATGATCGACGGGCGACATGCGGAGTGCGGGGGCACTATAATAAGCAAAGGTGTCGACGCCTTACGGCCAAAGGGTTCCTTCCCGGAGGCGTCCGACCTATGGCAACGGGAGTGGTTTTACATCACATCACCCCGAGGTACAAAGTGGGCCGCCGCCCCAGCCTTCCGCTCTGCCCCTCCGCCACAACTAGCATCATGGGTCAACAAGGGGCTGGACTGGGGGCCAGTTAATGACGTGCTGACATTGCAAAGCCGCATCCGAGATCTCCTCAAGAGGGATATCAGTATCGTCAAAGTAATTCAAGTAATGTTAGTTCGTCGGGTCCTGCCATGCCAACGTCGATCTCTCCGTATGTGGGAGTTCAACCCGGAAGGACCGCGAACCATTCAACACTTCTTCGGAGTGACGCTCGAAGGGATGTATCGATTATTCTTTGGATCACGAATAAAGTGTCCGGACACCATCGAGGATGCGGGTATCAACTGCAATCATCCAGATACCCAAGTAAGTAACTCCGCGACCGAACATGCTGTCATTATATTTGTCACAAGATTATTCTAAAAAATAACCCTTGGCCAGGACTGGATAAGAAAGGCGGAGAGGATCAGGTGTTCGGCCCCTCTTCCCGAAGGCTCGCCGGATCATCTACTAACTAGGATGCTGGCTCGCGCACCTTATCTAGTGCCATCAGGAGAAGACAAGGGGAGGAGCAGAGAAGCCAAGAGCGGACTTCATACGTTGTGCATCCTAACCGGGGAAATTAGTGCCTCTGTGTTGGAGGATGATCTAGGAGGCGAATCTAGGATTCCCTCTCCCCACGGTAAGAAAAGGACCGCCCCTGAAAACTTGGAAACGGAGGTTTCCAAATGAGGGAAGAAACCTTCACCAGGGGGCCTTGCCCCAGAGGGCATCCTTACCGCACAACGCCCACAAGGGGGCGAGCCGTCAACCGAGCCATAAGTGAACAAAGGCACTTTAGTAAATACGCCCTGCTCTTTTCCTGAGAATAACAAACGAGACATATGTTTTGCAGTCCGGCTCATAGCCCTTCTCAACAATGTTCGTCTTCGGGGGATCTTCTTCCGGAGATGATGGAGAGCGAAACGCCTCCTCCTGCTTCCCTGCCTCATGAGGCGGACGACCCTGAGGTGTCGTTCCGGAGTATTTCTCATGATCCGCGAAGGCCAGAAGGTAACTCTTCGGCCGCCCGAAGTCCGGAGTTCTCCGCTCCTAAGGAGACCAACAGAAAAAGCCCGGGATTGTCCAGTGTACAACCGGACACATTGATGGGTCTTCCTGAGCAAGCGGCTATCTCAGAGGCACATCGTACCTTAATGGGTACGCTGGTTGAGAGGATTTCATCCGCAAAAAGCGGGTTGAATGAAGCTTTTACGAGCCTGCTAAGAGGCTTTGAGGTACGCAAAGTGATATATGTATTTTTGACCATACCGCACACGCAAGGTGTACTTTGTATAGATAGTAGCACCTGAGACTCTGGTTGCCGTCCAGACAAGGCGAGCAGAGGATCATAGTCTTAGGTAGTGATAGAGCTACTTTTGTGCACAGGCAGCTGTAGTTCCGGTGGCTGACTGGACTGCTGGTTTTGCCGAATTAAGGAAGCAACTTGACGTGGAGGATGCGGACATCACGCTGTAAACAAGCGGCTTGACGAGGCACAGGGTATGTATATTCGGGTGGTCAGAAAATATTAAGAAGAGCATGATGCTAGTATTTATAGTATGCTTTGACTGCAGATGGAGCTGCCGCCGTGGAGACCCTTTGGGCAAAACTTGCCTGAGCCAAGGAGCAAGCCAGGAGAAGTGATGCGGCCGCCCTGAAGGCAGCCGAAGAATTAAAAGCCGAACAGGTTGCTCATCGCCAAAGTAAGGATAAAATAGCCAACATGGCTATTGAGCTACAAAATGCCGCCAGCCGATATGAGCTTCTCAAAAGGGAAAACCAAACGAAAACGGCTGACCTGGAGAAGGCCTTGCAAGCAGCAAAGGAAACTCGCTCTGAAATCAGAGTAGCGCGGGAGGAGCTTCGGCAAGCCGGTGATATCGCGGCTGGGAAGCCCTTTTTATTGAGTTCGGCGATCCGAAATATGCCCCTCTTGATCAATTGTGGAGTTTTGTAGACGCATACTTGGATTTAGCAAAGAGTGCTGCCGATGCGATGGAGTATTTCAAGGATCGGAAAGATCATGAGGTGGAAAGATTGTTCTGGTCGCAGTTCAGTGCTCCAAAGCATCCGCCGCTATTGAATGAGCAAATGGCTGAGTGGGCCGAGCTCCATAGGTTGTCCGGGCTTGCCATGAAGGCTGTCGTGGATCATCTGTGGCCGAAGGAACCGAGCCCGGGTAGTTATTTTGGTTTGGTGCAACGATTTCTTCGTGCTGTGCCGCATATCGACGCTGTTAAGAGGTCAGCATGCATAGAGGGTGCGCAGATGGCTCTTGCCAGTGTTAAGACATATTGGGCGAAGATGGAGGCCACCGATATTGCAACCAGGGGTCCGCCCGGGGGTCAGGACTCGCCCGAGCACTATTTTGAAGAAGTCCTAGAAGGTGCCTGTTTAATAGAGGCTCAGTGCTCAAAGAATACCATGTTCCAGTGACATGTATCTTGATTGTAAAAACAATGCTTTTGATAATAAAGGCTATATTTATACTTTTGCCCGTAAAGTACTGTAGTGCCTCATGTGCGGCCGTTTATGTATGTCTGTATATAACCTAAAAGTTTGTAGTCGTTGGCTTCAGCCCCCATGCATATAATGCGGGGGTGTTCAGCAAAGCGTGTAATCACACTTGATCCAATGTCTTGGTCCGTTAAGGAGGTGATAGCGTGGCGAGCAAGGCAATCGGACTATATAGCTTTAACACTTTCACTTAGCCATAGGAGTTTGACGGTGGGGCTACTATATAGCCCCTGGTATGTCCGCGCTCATCCGAATACGGTGCATGTACATATGTGATCGGGAAACCGGTCCTTCATTAATGCGGAGGAATCATGAAGATTCCGCTGGGTCATCGAGTGGTTGACCAGTCTCTCGCTTTATCATGACAGTCAGTTTTCGACTTTCTCTACTGAGGTGTGATAACCCGCTAGTATACGGGATAGTTGTAGCCTCTTTCGATAAGTAAGAGTGTCGAACCCAATGAGGACCTAAAGGTAGAACAAATACTCTCTCAAGTCCTATCGGCCACTGATACGACTCTACGCACACTTGACGTTCGCTTTACCTAGAACAAGTATGAAACTAGAAGTACTTTGTAGGTGTTGTTGGATAGGTTTGTAAGATAATAAAGAACGCGTAAATAAAAACTAGGGGCTGTTTAGATAAAGATGCAATAAAGTAAATAAAGCGAGTGTGGAAAAGTGGTGGTAGGAGTTGTGAAAGTGTCCCTAAGCAATTGACTACGTTACTAGACCGATAGCAAGTTTTATGTGGGAGAGGCATAAGCTAACATACTTTCTCTTCTTGGATCATATGCACTTATGGTTGGAACTCTAGCAAGCGTCCGCAACTACTAAAGATTCATTAAGGTAAAACCCAACCATAGCATTAAAGCATCAAGACCCCTTTATCCCATACGCAACAATCCCCTTACTCGGGTTTATGCTTCTGTCACTCAAGCAACCCACCATAAAAGAATCATGAACGTATTGCAACACCCTACAGCGGGAATCCCTCACGCTTGCACGAACGAAGGGCACAATAGGATAGCAACATAACAACAAGCAAATTAAATCAATCATAGCAATTCATCAACCACCAATAGGATAACGAAAATCTACTCAGACATCATAGGATGGCAACACATCATTGGATAATAATATGAAGCATAAAGCACCATGTTCAAGTAGAGGGTACAGCGGGTTGCGGGGGAGTGAACCGCTGAATATAGATGGGGGAAGGTGATGGAGATGTTGGTGAAGATGATGGGGGTGTTGGTGAAGATCGGTGATGATGATGGCCCCCGACGGTGTTCCGGCGCCACTGGAAGCAAGGGGGAGAGAGCCCCCCTTCTTCTTCTTCTTCCTTGAACTTCTCACTAGATGGGAGAAGAGTTTCCCCTCTGGTCCTTGGCTCCCATGGCTTGGGAGGGGCGAGAGCCTCTCCGAGATTAGATCTATCTCTCTGTCTCTCTCTGTTTCTGCGTTCTGTAATCCTTCCCCTTCACCGTTTCTTTTATATCTGGAGATCCATAACTCCGATTGGGGTGAATCTTTCGCCCAGATTTTTCTCGCAAAATTAGCTTTCTTGCGGCAAAAGAAGAGCATCAACCGCCTTAC
>NC_041393.1:466028757-466071614 GCF_002162155.2 Triticum dicoccoides
GCCCCCCTGTCTCGTGGCCACCCCGGACACCGTTTCGCGTTGATTCTTCCTCCGGAAAATCCCAAATATTCCAAAATAATTCTCCGTCCGTTTTTATCCCGTTTGGACTCCATTTGATATGGGTTTTCTGCGAAACATAAAACATGCAACAAACAGGAACTCGCACTGGGCACTAGATCAATAAATTAGTCCCAAAAATAGTATAAAAAGTTGCCAAAAGTATATGAAAGTTGAAGAATATTGGCATGGAACAATAAAAAATTATAGATACGAGGGAGACGTATCAGCATCCCCAAGCTTAATTCCTGCTCGTCCTCGAGTAGGTAAATGATAAAAAAGATAATTTTTGATGTGGAATGCTACCTAGCATAATCTTGATCATATGTCTAATCATGGCATGAATATTAAGACACGAGTGATTCAAAGCAATAGTCTATCATTTGACATAAAAAACAATAATACTTCGAGCGTACCAATAAAGCAATCATGTCTTTTCAAAACAACAAGGTCAAAGCAAGCTTATCCCTACAAAATCATATAGTTTGGCCATGCTTCATTTTCGTCACACAAAATGCTCCCATCATGCACAACCCCGATGACAAGCCAAGCAATTGGTTCATACTTTTTAACGCGCTTAAGCTTTTTCAACCCTCACGCAATACATGAGCGCAAGCCATGGATATAACACTATAGGTGGAATAGAATATAATGATGGAGGTTATGTGGAGAAGACAAAAAAGGAGAAAGTCACACATCGACGCGGCTAATCAACGGGCTATGGAGATGCCCATCAATTGATGTCAATGCGAGGAGTAGGGATTGCCATGCAACGGATGCACTAACAGATATAAGTGTATGAAAGCTCAACAAAAGAAACTAAGTGAGTGTGCATCCAACTTGCTTGCTCATGAAGACCTAGGGCATTTGAGGAAGCCCATCGTTGGAATATACAAGCCAAGTTCTATAATGAAAATTCCCACTAGTATACGAAAGTGACAACATAGGAGACAATCTATATGAAGAACATGGTGCTACTCTGAAGCACAAGTGTGGAAAAAGGATAGTAACATTGCCCCTTTTCTTTTTCTTTTTTTCTATTTTTTCTTTTTTTCTTTTTGGGTGGGCTTCTTTGGCCCCCTTTTTTATTTAGGCTTCTTTGGCCTTTCCTTTTTTTTCTTTTTTTTCTTTTCTTTTTTTTCATGGGGCAATGCTCTATAATGATGGTCATCACACTTTTATTTACTTACAACTCAACATTACAACTCGATACTAGAACAAAGATATGACTCTATATGAATGCCTCCGACGGTGTACCGGGATGGAAAATGAATCAAGAGTGACATGTATGAAAAATAATGCATGGTGGCTTTGCCACAAATACGATGTCAACTACATGATCATGCAATGGCAATATGACAAAAGTAATGTATGTCATGATGATGAAAGTTTCATGGCAATATATCTCGGAATGGCTATGGAAATGCCATGATAGGTAGGTATGGTGGCTGTTTTGAGGAAGATATAAGGAGGCTTATGTGTGATAGAGCGTATCATATCACGGGGTTTGGATGCACCGGCGAAGTTTGCACCAACTCTCGAGGTGAGAAAGGGCAATGCACGGTACCGAAGAGGCTAGCAATGATGGAAAGGTAAAAGTGCGTATAATCCATGGACTCAACATTAGTCATAAAGAAATCATATACTTATTGCAAAAGTTTATTAGCCCTCGAAGCAAAGTACTACTACGCATGCCCCTAGGGGGATAGATTGGTAGGAAAAGACCATCGCTCGTCCCCGACCGCCACTCATAAGGAAGACAATCAAAGAAACACCCCATGCTTCAAATTTGTCACACAGCGGTGACCATACGTGCATGCTACGGGACTTGTAAACCTCAACACAAGTGTCTCTACAATCCACAACCACCCACTAGCATGACTCTAATATCACCACCTTTATATCGCAAAACTATTGCAAGGAATCAAACATATCATATTCAACGATCTACAAGTTTATGTAGGATTTTATGACTAACCATGTGATTGACCAATTCCTGTCATCTCTCTAAAAAGATATAAGTGAAGCAAGAGAGTTTAATTCTTTCTACAAAATATATGCCCACGCTCTAACAAATATAAGTGAAGCAAAAGAGCATTCTACAAATGGCGGTTTTCTATGTGAAGAGAAACGGGCAATCTATACTTCAAATGATATAAGTGAAGCACATGAAGCATTCTATAAAGCCATACTCAAAAGATATAAGTGAAGTGCAATGAGAATTCTATAAATCAACCAAGGACTATCTCATACCAGCATGGTGCATAAAAGAAAAATGAAAACTAAATGCAAAAGACACTCCAAGATTCGCACATAATGCATGAACTAAACGAATTCGAAAACATACCGATACTTGTTGAAGAAAGAGGGGATGCCTTACGGGGCATCCCCAAGCTTAGACGCTTGAGTCTTGTTGAATATTTACTTGGGGTGCCTCGGGCATCCCCAAGCTTGAGCGCTTGCCTCTCTTCCTTTTCCTCATATCGAGACATCCTCGATTAGACACTTCATCCACACAAAACTTCAACAGAAAACTCGGTAAGATCCGTTAGTATAATAAAGCAAATCACCACTCTAAGTACTATAGTAAACCAATTCATATTTTGTTTTTGCATTGTGTCTACTGTAATATAGATTTTCCATGGCTTAATCCATTGATACAAATTGATAGTTTCATCAAAACAAGCAAACTATGCATCAAAAACAGAATCTGTCAAAAACAGAACAGTCTGTAGCAATATGAACATTCACCATACTTCTGGTACCCAAAAATTCTACCAAAATTAGGAAAAATAAACAAGTTGTGTAGAAATACATTGCAAAAATAATCAGAACCTCTTGATGTTCCAGTTAAAAATGTAAAATCACGCACTATAGCCAAAGTTTCTGTCCTGCACCGTACAAACCAACAAGCATCGTAAACATCCTAAAGGCAAACCTTGGCACATTATTTTATAATACAATGGAATTGTACAAGGGGATAATTGTTTTTGTTGAAAAGTTTCTGTAATCAAGATTCACAAAGTTTCCGTGAGCATGAACAAAGTTCAAGGCTAGCTCCCACTTCAACAATGCTTGTCTTTCTCACTTTCACTTTCCCTTTTGAAAAGGTTTTGGGTTCCCCTCTTTATTTTATTTTGTTTTTAAACTATATAAAAGCACTCAACAGAAATAAATGACTCTCTAAAACTTCCGGGTTGTCTCCCTGGCAGCGCTTTCTTTAAAGCCATTAAGCTAGGCATTTAGTGCTCAAGTAATGAATCCACCCAGATCTCAAGGTATATCAAAGCTAATTTTAATTAACAATGATTTGTAATTTAGTAGTGAGCACAAAGTAACATATATCGTGCAACAACGAAGTCTAACTCTCTTCCTATGCATCGGCATGTCATAAAAGAACGATTCATGCACACATAGTAAAGGCCAATGCATAGTATAAACAGTTTCTTGCAATTATATCATATTGGAAACATAGAGAGGTGGAGATGTAGTTCCTCTTTCATAATAATTGCAAGTAGGAGCAGCAAACACATGCATATTATATCCATCAAAATCATCATGTGTAGTAGTAAAAGGCAACCCATCAATATAATCCTTAATAAGCACCAACTTCTCCGATATAGTGTGGTTGGGAGAATTCAAAAAGATAATAGGACTATCATGCGTGGGTGCAATAGCAACAATTTCATGTTTAACATAAAGAACTATAGCAAGTTCATCTCCATAAGCATAATTCATATTGGCATCATGGCCACAAGCATAGCAAGCATCATCAAAAAGGGATATTTCAAGAGAATCAACGGGATCATAGCAATCATCATAGCAATCATCCTTCGGTAAGCACGAAGGGGAATTAAACAATGTATGAGTTGGAGGGTTACTCTCATTAGAAGGTGGGCACGGGTAGCTAATCCGCTCTTCCTCCTTTTGTTCTTCGCTCTCCTCATCATCTTTTTCATCCAATGAGCTCACTGTTTCATCAATTTATTCTTCCATAGCTTCCTGCAAAATATTAATCTCTTCTTGGACAGCGGAGAAGTCCTCAATATATGGTTTAACATAGGCATTAGAAGCATAATTATTATAACAATATTGAAATATGGCAAAATTTTCAGATTTGCAAAGAGTAGTATCATACTTTTCAATCAAAGAGGCAATCTCCTAAGCACCTTTAAAAGCAACAAATTCTTCAATTTGTTGAACATCATAGTAATTGTAAACACGCTTAGCATACGAAGATACGATTCCATTATCACTAAACAAGCATTGATAGGGTAGGTGTTTCTTAGGGTCTTCAGAACAACAAGTAAACTCATATATTTCACATAAATTCCAAGCATAGCATTGCAAACGTTGAATTTGATCCCATAATAGTTTCCCTTTTTTAGATATACGGTGTCGCACCAAACAAGCATGCTCATCTAAAGATTTGCCCTCAACTAAACAAGTGGGGGTTTCAGCACGAGCACAAAGGGATCAAAGATGATCCAAGTAAAAAGCTTCAGGAGTGTGATAGATTTTGAGTGGTTCTTCAACCACTGGTTCAGTAGGTACAACTAATTTTTTTGGTATTTTACGTTTCCTATCCATAGCTAAAGATAGAAAACAACTAAGAACAACAAATAAAAATTACTTAGTGATAAAGCAAACAAGCACGCACGAGAATATTCACCCCACGCTATGACTCCCCGGCAACGGCGCTAGAAAAAGGTCTTGATAACCCGCAAGTATACGGGATAGTTGTAGCCTCTTTCGATAAGTAAGAGTGTCGAACCCAATGAGGAGCTAAAGGTAGAACAAATACTCTCTCAAGTCCTATCGGCCACTGATACGACTCTACGCACGCTTGACATTCGCTTTGCCTAGAACAAGTATGAAACTAGAAGTACTTTGTAGGTGTTGTTGGATAGGTTTGCAAGATAATAAAGAACGCGTAAATAAAAACTAGGGGCTGTTTAGATAAAGATGCAATAAAGTAAATAAAGCGAGTGTGGAAAAGTGGTGGTAGGAGTTGTGAAAGTGTCCCTAAGCAATTGACTACGTTACTAGACCGATAGCAAGTTTTATGTGGGAGAGGCATAAGCTAACATACTTTCTCTTCTTGGATCATATGCACTTATGGTTCGAACTCTAGCAAGCATCCGCAACTACTAAAGATTCATTAAGGTAAAACCCAACCATAGCATTAAAGCATCAAGTCCCCTTTATCCCATATGCAACAATCTCCTTACTCGGGATTATGCTTCTGTCACTCAAGCAACCCACCATAAAAGAATCATGAACGTATTGCAACACCCTACAGCGGGAATCCCTCATGCTTGCGCGACACGGAGGGCACAATAGGACAGCAACATAACCACAAGCAAATTAAATCAATCATAGCAATTCATCAACCACCAATAGGACAACGAAAATCTACTCAGACATCATAGGATGGCAACACATCATTGGATAATAATATGAAGCATAAAGCACCATGTTCAAGTAGAGGGTACAGCGGGTAGCGGGAGAGTGGACCGCTGAATATAGATGGGGGAAGGTGATGGATATGTTGGTGAAGATGATGGAGGTGTTGGTGAAGATCGCAGTGATGATGATGGCCCCCGGCAGCGTTCCGGCGCCACCGGAAGCAAGGGGGAGAGAGCCCCCCTTCTTCTTCTTCTTCTTCCTTGACCTCCTCCCTAGATGGGAGAAGGGTTTCCCCTCTGGTCCTTGGCTCCCATGGCTTGGGAGGGGCGAGAGCCCCTCCGAGATTGGATCTATCTCTCTGTCTCTCTCTGTTTCTGCGTTCTGTAATCCTTCCCCTTCACCATTTCTTTTATATCTGGAGATCCGTAACTCCGATTGGGGTGAATCTTTCGCCCAGATTTTTCTCATAAAATTAGCTTTCTTGTGTCAAAAGAAGAGCGTCAACCACCTTACAGATGTCCCACAAGAGTCCAGGGCGTGCCCGGGGGGAGGGCGCGCGCACTGTCTCATGGCCACCCCGGACACCGTTTCGCGTTGATTCTTCCTCCGGAAAATCCCAAATATTCCAAAATAATTCTCCGTCCGTTTTTATCCCGTTTGGACTCCGTTTGATATGGGTTTTCTGAGAAACATAAAACATGCAACAAACAGGAATTGGCACCGGGCCCTGGATCAATATGTTAGTCCCAAAAATAGTATAAAAAGTTGCCAAAAGTATATGAAAGTTGAAGAATATTGGCATGGAACAATCAAAAATTATAGATACGACGGAGACGGATCAAGGTGCTCATCCAGATGAACCAGGGCACTAGCCGATAGAGAGGAACGTAAGGTAGAAAAACACGGGAGCCGAGCAAACCCAACTATTGACCAAAGACATGATTCGGAGCTGATGCATATAAGGCCAAACTCGCGAGGCCGAACACTCCCGAAGTTATTCGGACTTTACAACATATACTGGCTGCATACCACCCTCGATAACGAACCCTGAATTTCCAGGTATGTGCATTAGTCTGGTGTGATGAAAGAGCGGCTGTGGTGAGAGTATAGTTCTCAAAAACACATTGGTTGCTGCCCTTTTAACATCTATTTTAGATCGGCGAATAATAAACTTGCCAATAACGCCGACCAAGAGGGTTTGAACCAACAAGAGATGAAAAAAAAGGTTTACATAGGGTCTTAATCTAAAAAGAAACCTTTGAACGGGGCGCTGCTGCATGTCTGCGCCTTTGTCACCGTTGTGCCTTATCCTGGAAGGGTGTAGCACCATGGTCATCTGTAAAGAAAAAAGGAAAAGCCCAGGTGAAAGAGTCCGATGTGACCATGCAGAAAGTTGGTTACTCTTAATGAACCATGAGAATTCAATTTTCTTGAGTGTATATAGGATCCAACCGAACTATGGATTCTTTTCATGCGGGCAGCCCCTAGCACCACATATGGGGGTATAGCCATTAGTCAAGCTCAGGTTTATCTGGGCTGCTACAAATAGTGGTGCGCCGAACACGTCTAGCCGTGTCCGTGGTCTTCAAAGACCGATTAGTTACTTGGGTTGGCGAGGCCGGTCAGTGGTTTAGCTGCTAGAGCCACCACATATTCTTCCGCACGCAGGGAGCGCTTTGTATTTCTGCTAATTGTGATGACGCCACGTGGACTGACCATCTTAAGTTTAAGATAAGTGTAATGTGGAACTGCATTGAAATGAGCGAAGTCCGTTCTTCCGAGTAGTGCATGGTAGCCGCTTCGGAATGGAGCAATGTCGAAGATTAGTTCTTCGCTTCGGAAGTTGTGGGGAGAACCGAATGCAACCTCTATTGTTAGAGAGCCCGTGCAGCGGGCCTCTACGCCTGGTATTACTCCTTTAAAGGTAGTATTGCTTTGGCTGATTCTTGACGGGTCTATCCCCATCTTGCGGACAGTGTCCTGATATATCAGATTAAGACTACTGCCACCGTCCATGAGGACTCGGGTGAGATGGTATCCTTCAATTATTGGGTCGAGCACCAAGGCAGCCGAACCTCCATGCCGGACACTAGTCGGATGATCCCTGCGATCGAAAGTGATCGGGCAGGCCGACCATGGGTTGAATTCGGGGGTGACAGGTTCTACAGTGTATACATCTCGGAGTGCACGTTTGCGCTTCCTCTTTGGTATGTGGGTTGCGTAAATCAAGTTCACTGTTTTGACCTCTGGTGGAAATTTTTTCTGTCCCCCAGTGTTCGGCTGGCGAGGTTCGTCCTCTTCTTCACTTGGCGGTTCCCTTCCCTTGTGTTCGGCATTCTGCCGGCCTGCTTGAAGACCCAACATTCTCTGTTGGTGTGATTCACA
The DNA here is from genome assembly GCF_002162155.2 of Triticum dicoccoides. NCBI lineage: Eukaryota > Viridiplantae > Streptophyta > Magnoliopsida > Poales > Poaceae > Triticum > Triticum dicoccoides. The sequence continues at coordinate 466,036,609 of NC_041393.1, forward strand.
GGTTTCTCGGGGGTGCCATGAATCTGACATGATCTGTCTAGAATTTTGTTTAGGCTGGATGGTCCATCTCTGCCGCCTTTAAATGGCTTTTTTTGTTGACCGGGTGAGAGCCCCTAAATCCGGCGTTTACCGTCATGTTGTCTGGGCTGTCTTCATTATTTCGACGCTTGTTTTTATTGCATCACGACTTCCCATTGCCGTCCCTGATTTCGGATGTGCCTGGGTTGCTGGTGCCACTACGGGCCAACCAACTGTCCTCGCCCGCGCAAAAGCGGGTCATAAGGCTTGTTAGGGCTGCCATTATCCTCGGTTTTTCCTGGCCGAGGTGTCTGGCGAGCCATTCGTCCCGGACACTGTGTTTGAAAGCCGCTAGGGCTTCGACATCCGGGTAGTTGATGATTTGGTTCTTCTTGGTGAGAAATCTGTTCCAAAGCTTACGGGCTGACTCTCCGGGTTGTTGGATTATGTGACTTAAATCGTGTGCATCCGGAGGTTAGACATAGGTCCCTTGAAAATTAGCCCTGAAAGCGTCCTCAAGTTCCTCCCAACTTCCAATTGAGTTTTCGGGGAGGCTTTTCAACCAATACCGAGCTAGTACTTTCAGCTTGAGGGGCAGGTATTTGATGGCGTGGAGATCGTCTCCGCGAGCCATATGGATGTGAAGAATAAAGTCCTCAATCCAGACTGCAGAGTCTGTTGTTCTGTCGTATGCCTCGATGTTTACTGGTTTAAATCCCTCTGGAAATTCATGATCCAACACCTCATTGGTGAAGCACATGGGGTGCGCGGCACCCCTGTATTTGGATGTGTCGTGGCATGCTTCCGATGGATGTAGTGTTCGGTGTTGATTCTGAGCTGGTAGTTGATCAGTATGGTCGTGATCCTGCGTAGGGACGTGTTTTCTAGATCCATATATGGACCTAGCCATACTAGTTCATAGATCATGTGCTGACTTATGTGCGGCGTCATTAGCCGCTCTGTCTTGGCCATGGGGTGGTCGGTGACGGTGTCCTGGACTAGGGGGTACTCACCACGTCGTCTTTCGATCAGTTAGATTGGGCCGAGGACCCCCATGGCCGTATACTCATGGGCAAGTTCGGACTACCCCTGCCGCATACAAGGAAGACTCCATAAGACTTGGCGCCCAAGACAAGGACTCTCCTAAACCCTAGGCCTCCGGTGTCTTATATAAACCGAGGTCAGGCTAGTCAATAGACAATCTCAGATTCATTACTACAATCTTGTGGTAGAGATGTGTACTCTGTACTACCCCCATATGAATATAATCAAAAGCAGGACGTAGGGTTTTACCTCCATCAAGAGGGCCCGAACCTGGGTAAAATCCCATGTCCATGTTACCATCGTTCCAAGACGCCTAGCTTAGGACCCCTACTACAAGATACGCCGGATATTGAACCGACATTGGTGCTTTCATTGAGAGCCCGCTAGGTGATCGACGCGGATCGATGGGATGATCGGGTGATATTTTTTCAATTATATGTGTCCTGTATAGACTATCTCTATTGTAAATTATGACTACTGCCTCGGGATACCCTGTTCGCAGTCAAATCAAGATCATACAAAAAGTTTCTGACCTATGATAATACGGCAGATCCGATCTCCGCTGTTGCGGCGTCGGCGCGCCGTGGAGGCGTCGGAAAAACGGGCACGGAGGCAATGGAAAATCCATCAAGCGGCGCCCTAGCCAAGGAGCCACCCTGAACCAGTAGTGCTCACGCACGACAATTGTGCACATCGGCCGATCAAGTCAGCCTGATGGAACGCACGCATCAGAGAGATCCCTTTCCTTTCCTTTTTTAATTCATCCCCTGCTCGACCGCTAGCCCTGTGCTACCTTTGCTAAAAAGTGCATGGACCTAAAATCTTATTGCTTCACGTAATTGAGTACTACTCCAGTATGCTAATCCAATTGACTACTAGTTTTGCAGTACAGTGTCCTGGACGTGATTGGATTCTAGTAATCCAAAATACTACCTCGCGTAGAAACCAAAAAGAATCTTTTCATGGGAGTTCTTACTTGTTTTCTATAGGTCACTGCCTTTTATTTGCTTTGGCAGATCAGGATTGAGAAAATTTCAACAGCGACAGCCGTGTCCGCCGCCAGGCAGTACTCAGGATCCGAATAGTGCTAGCATGCAAACAAGAGCCTGGAGTTTGTGGCCTCGATCTAGATTAGCGCAATAAAAATGTGTGGTGATCCGACCGGCGGCGTTCCAGCCCAGGAGATCGCGCGTGCAGCAGCACGCCAGGGCCGACAAAAATTCAGCCATACGACAACTCACAGGGAGACTTAATCCTTCCTCTCCCTTTTTGTTTATTTAATCAAATACTGAAGGCAGCTTACGCTTTTGTCTTGTCGTATGTCTTCCGTGCATTCTTTTTCACGTACTAGATTGATTTGACCCTTGCACTAAAACTAGTATCATACCAGTATGTACTAACGCTTGCGTGAGATGCTAGACCTCCTCCTGCTTGTTTGATTTGGATTTGATGTTCATTACTACATCATCTGTTGATGGCCTCACAAGACATCATATCACAGTGCGACCTATTCTTCGCGTCTGCTGCTTGGCGATACATCGGGTCCGGCCTCAATCTGGCCCACGGGTGATCCAACCGAAGGGATAGTGCGGAGCAGTGCACCGATCAGAGCTCGGCTCGATGGCAGCACACCACAGGGAGACTTGTTTCTCCCCTTTTTTTCACCTGCTCAGTACAGATCAGTTCGTCCATTTACTTTAGTCCGGTCATCGCCGCCGAACATGTTTTATTTTTCCTAACTATTCAGTTAGCTCCTAAAATTATTGCATGCAGAATATTTTTTGTTGTTTTGCACTGCACTATTTTTGTAGAAATATTTTGTCGACACTTGTACGTGGCATCGGCCGAGTCAGCCTCTCACCCTCATCTGGGTCGGCACCTATATGGACATTGCCGCGCCACAACACCGTCACGTCATCAAGACGACCTAGGCGCCCAGGCTACATCTTTTTAACAATTTACTTTGCGTATTTTAAATATGCGAGATTTATTTTTGTATTTTTGGACTGCACTATGTCCTGTATGTAGGTAAACGACTTCGACTGTTTCACACAGTCACTTCGGCGCCACCAGCCGACCATCTCCGACATCTCGGCCGGACCAGGGGCTTCGCCTCAACATATCGGCAGCGTTGTGTTGTCACTTTGTCAAGCCGAGCTCTTTTCTTGGACGTTTTGGAACCAGCTCGGGGATTGGGACCTCGGCCAGGCCGAGGACTATGGCTTCGTCCCGCCATAAGTCCGGACCTCATCATCAACACCGAGCACACTAACCAGCTAAGTTGCTTTCATGCTAAAAAACTTTCAGTTTTAAATTTTGTTCGGTTCGACCAAGCATTATACCTTTTTGGCAAAAAGTTGTTTGTGAAAAACTTCCTTGTCCAAACTTTGTTTGTGACACACAAATTCAAATACCCCGTTTATTTGGGGGCTTCCTTTATGAAGCCTTTCCTCTTGCATATGATTATACTTGTACGGCTTTGTTCCTTGTTCGTGTATTACGCCACAATATGCACCATATTGACCTAAGTGTTCCGCAAGCTGGGTTGCCTGGCTTCTGTGCTTACCCCTACGTTCCCGATTGTTCGGCTAGGGAGTAAAGGGAGCACCTCTGCGATTGTCGCGGTCGGTTCATCCGAGCCGGACCTCAGACTAGGTGAAGCCGAAAGCTAGGGCTCTTATTATTTTCAATCATGGTCGGCACACAACGGAACTCATGAGTACAAAAAATCTATTGCACAAGTCTCATATTAACAATGAGCACCAAAGAAAGGTATCTGTGGGGGTACTATTTTCTTCGAAGATGCTTCTTACACTCTATCAGTAATATAGCATAAGTTCCCTGAGCGCGCTTTGTCTATTACAGCCTTATGACCTGATTGCCTGGTTATCGGAAACACCGTCGATATTCTCTACAGGTGGAGTACATAACACTTTTCGGTCCTTGACCGAAGAGGGAGAAGCCGACGGTTGGTTAAGACGCGTTTAAAGTTCGGGTGAACATAGATATGATATAAGTACTTCGGTACATACAATCATTCTTTTACCCAAGTCACTTGGGGGCTCTTAAGTTTATTTGAGCCGTTTTATAAATAGTGTTTTTCTTCTTAGTCGTTGCAAAGCTTTTATTATTACTATTTATCATTCCTTTTTTTCGACACAAGTGTGCGGTCACTAGCTGAGGAGCCTAATTTCCCTTTCAAAGCCGCTAGAGTTTAGTTTGCTAAACTGGCCTAATGAGAAATACTCCACCTTCGGGATAGGAGGTTGAAGCCGTAGGCTGACCCGCTTGAAGTCTCGAGATAGGATGTGTCATGTTAAAGCACGACAAAAGCACCTTTTTTTCTAAGACCAATTTTCGATTTGGCACCGAACACTTAATCTAGTTCGGACATCGAGTTTTTTCTGACGTTTTTTTGGTTTTCCAATCCTATGGCACTTTTCAACTATTTGTGTGTTTTTTGCATAAGTCTCGCCGTGCAACGCCGGACACCTTTAGAGATTCGGCAAAAATTCTCGGATATTGCTATATATGCATCAGTTTCGAATTGTGTCTTCGGTCAATAGTTGGGTTGCCGGCTCCTGTGCTTGCCTCATATGTTCCGCTTTGTTCGGCTAGGTGTGCAAAGGGAGAACCACTGCGATTGTGCTTCCAGCTCGCATGGTTAAGCACCTCAGCGGAGAAAGCCGAAAACTGACTGTCACAATAAGCGTAAACTGGTCAGCGATCCGATGACTGTATTAAATGATGGGCCCTTCATAACAATGGCCGAAGTGTTTATGGCATGACCTCGGCTATCGCCGAACACTAACCGGGGGGCTAGTTGCTGGCCTCCCAACTTTAAGCTCCTATGACTAAGTGAAAGTTATAAAGCCCGCATATCTGATTGCCTCGTTTCCGCTAACACAACCGCCTTCGGGCACCGAGACGTCGGCTAAGGGTTGTTTTGTTATTGCGGAAACACCCTGCGTAGCATCTACAAGGGGTAGAAGCCGACGATGGGCCTCTTTTAGATTATAAACGATCGCAACGGAGGTAAAAATTTGGGTTCATTTAGACCATAGAGTTTGGAAGCTTTCCCCGAACTAAATCCTCAGTATTTTCCTCCCACATTGATCGGAGCTGAGGTTTCATGATCATGCTTAGCATGACAACCCAAAGAAAGGAACCGATAGTGGGACTATTTTCTTTGGATGATGTTTCTTATGTTAAACAATAATATAACATGTCTCTCTGCGTACCTTTGTTTATAAAACCGTATGGCCGGATTGCCTTGTTTGCCATAAATCTTTGCCCTCATAAAGGCTTTATAAAGTAGGACAAACACTCCTCGGCTGCTGGCCGAGGAGGTTGAAGCCGATGGTCGGTCAACAAAGTTTTGTACAATGCGGATCCAAGCATTAATGACGTAAAGTACTTGGGTACATAGAGTCATTTTACTATGGATATCGATCCTTAATTTGGCCTCCCGTGCCCGCATTAAGGCTCGGGGGCTACTGAGCTTCGGGCTTATTATTTACAAATATTAAAGGGGTACATCGATCCCCTGATCTGGTGTTGCCACCCGACCAGTGTCTCGGGGGCTACTGCATTGACAATCCAATGCAGAAAATTTAAAGCGCAATATAGTTTTTGAGGAGATTATTATCCTCAGGTTGGTCGGCCGAACCCAACCTGAGTCTCGAGGACTTTGCACACCGCGTTTCTATTCCTAAGTATGATGCCGAGCTGGGAATTGATCCTCAGGCGGATTTTATGAATCGACCTGGATCTCAGGGGCTACTAGGGTCAGTGATTTGATTTTTTCCTTCAGCTGCATCCCGGATATTAGGCCAACACACACCTTGAGGGCTATTGGCTATACATCTCGGCAGAGATTACATTGCATAATTCGGAATTAAATTCATAAAAATCAGCCCATGGCCGAGGTGGTGCACCACCTCAGATACAGTCCGGCGTTGGTGCTCGACTACAATAGACACCCCGGAAGCAGTCCGGCATAAAGCTGGGACGCTAGTGGCTGGCTTCGTAGAGGGCATTTCCGGCATTAAGCTCAGCTAAACTCCTTCAACTTTTTTGAACCAAGGTGATCTATGACACCTTGGATATAGTCCGGCGTTGGAGCTTGGACATAGTCCGGCGTTGGTGCTCGGTTGCAAAGGATACCTCGAATGCAGTCCGGCGTTGGAGCTCGGACGCAAGAGGACACTGCCTCCCGGGAACAACTCCAAACCCGAGGTGTGGCATAAAAACAACAAGGCATTGATAAAGGCTAAAAACTTAAAGGGGCTCCTCGGATACCCAACGTGTAAACTCTTCGGATGCACTTCGGCGATCCTCAAGATCGAAGATGAGAAGATTTGTTGAACCAGTTTTCAAGACCGACGACTGAAGATGAAGAACAGTTTGGAAGAATCGAGGAGCATCCCCAACTTGAAGACCGGTTCAGGGGGCTACTGACGGTGTCCTGGACTAGGGGGTACTCACCACGTCGTCTCCCGATCAGTTAGGTTGGGCCGAGGACCCCCATGGCCGCATACTCATGGGCTAGTTCGGACTACCCCTGCCGCATACAAGGAAGACTCCATAAGACTTGGCACCAAAGACAAGGACTCTCCTAACCCCCAGGCCTCCAGTATCTTATATAAACCGAGGCCAGGCTAGTCAATAGACAATCTCAGATTCATTACTACAATCTCGTCGTAGAGACGTGTACCCTGTACTACCCCCATATGAATACAATCAAAAGCAGGATGTAGGGTTTTACCTCCATCAAGAGGGCCCGAACCTGGGTAAAATCTCGTGTCCATGTTACCATCGTTCCAAGACGCCTAGCTTAGGACCCCTACTATGAGATACGCTGGATACTGAACCGACAGTTGGTCCGGCAGATCGGCCGTATTATTTTTCAGCGGGATGGGTTCTATAGCCTCATCGTCGAATTTGGGCAACAACTTGCGCTTTGGGTAGCTCTTTATGTGGCGATCACCACCGTATTTTTCGTCAGTGTCAAGCACTTTGTTCCATCTATCGTTGAGCGTATCCTGCGCGGCCTTAAGCCTTTGCTTCTGCTTCTTCAAGCTCCTCGCGGTGGCGATAAGCCTTTTGTGGAGGTTCTCTTGTTGCAAGTGCTTTTCCGGGATAGTGAGTGCATTGTCGTCCGGACTGTTCTCCTCTCCGGAGACAGGTTTATAGGTTTTGTCTTTGGCATCGCTGTGACCGGACATCGGCCCCGGACTGTGTTTGCCGTGCCCTGGCTCATCCTGCTCCATTGCTGGGTCTACGGGGTCGTCGTTATCTTTAGCATCTTCCGGGGTATTATTCTTTCTTGTGCCGGTATCCCTGTTTTTGCTATGGCGGGCTTTAGAGCGGCGCCGCTGACGTTGGCGCTTTGTTTGCTTCTCAAGGGGATTATCCTCTGTTGTATCATTGCCATTGCTTTCTTTGGGTGTGTCCACCATATATATCACATGATGAGGTGGCTGTCCAGCGCCCTGGGGGCGATGGTTCCTGTTTTTCCCTTGCATCATCGTCGTCCATATCGTCGATGTCTTTGGACTCGAAATCGAGCATGTCGGTTGAGTCATCGATAGTGGCTATTAAGTGGGTGGTGGGTGGGTAACGAATTGCCGGCAGTGTAGTTCAGGCTTCCAAACCTGACCTGATGGCCAGGGGCGTAGATATCGATCTGCTCCAGATGGCCAAGCGAGTTGGCCCGCAGTGCAAAGCCGCCGAATACGAAGATCTGTCCGGGGAGGAAAACCTCACCCGAATCGCATCGTTGTGGATGATTGAAGGAGCCATCAAGCATTATCGTGACGACATAGTGGAACTCTCAATGAAAGCACCAATGTCGGTGTCAAAACCGGCGGATCTCGGGTAGGGGGTCCTGAACTGTGCGTCTAAGGCTAATGGTAACAGGAGGCGGGGGACACAATGTTTACCCAGGTTCGGGCCCTCTCTATGGAGGTAATACCCTACTTCCTGCTTGATTGATCTTGATGATATGAGTGTTACAAGAGTTGATCTACCACGAGATCGTAGAGGCTAAACCCTAGAAGCTAGCCTATGATCATGATTGTTCTTGTCCTACAGACTAAACCCTCCGGTTTATATAGACTTCGGATTGGGCTAGAGTTACACAGAGTCGGTTACAGAGAAGGAAATCTACATATCCGAATTGCCAAGCTTGCCTTCCATGCAAAGGAGAGTCCCACCCGGACACGCGACGAAGTCTTCAATCTCATATCTTCATAGTCCAACAGTCCGGCATAAGTACATAGTCCGGCTGTCCGAGGACCCCCTAATCCAGGACTCCCTCAGTCCTCTTCCCAAATGTTGGCAGGAAGGGATCCCACAATGGCCGCATTTGAAAGGGGACAAGTAGTACAGCTTATCCTGACAAAAGTATTCTTCGCCTGCAAAAAGCCTCTAGTCGTGACGCTGCGGTGGGCTCGGTGATGACCTCCATCATGCCGTCCTGGCCGTCTTGGTCTTGTTGCACGAGAATGGAAACCTTTGGTTGATTCCTCGAGACTCCGTGCCTGCGGCTTGCCTCCCTTGCACCGAAGAGGAAACTGGCGCTCTGCGTCCCTGTAACGCCCCGGATACAACGTTCCATATTCGTAACTCCAACTCTTGCCTTTTCCGGAGATGCGATATGATTTTTTTTCCTCCGTGGTTGGGGTTTTTTGTTTTTTTTGTTTTGCATTTTGTTCATGTCTTGCATTTCATCTCATAGCATCATGCGCATTGCATCAGCATTGTTTTCTTAAACTTGCATCCATTGTTAGTTACCGCTTCTCCCTCGCCTCCGTTGACGTTTCTCAGACCAACCGTTCTTTTGTTGTCTGACCGTTTGGCCCTTTCTGCACAGCCACCAACACCTTTGCGCGCGTCGAAACTTACCCGAACCCGAACCGGTCTGTCGTTACCGATGGGTCCGGATCATCCCCAAATATCTATAAAATATCTTTGGTTTCTTATTTGGACTTCCCAAGCCTATTTTATCCCCACCGTCTAATTTTGATCGGATGCTCCAAACTTCGCTCTTTTCCATATATATAGTCCACCCTAGCCTATTTTGGACAACCCTAAAAATCCTTGCCATGTCCCATCCATCCCATTCCTCCCGCCGCCACCCGACTAACTCCATCCTCCCAATCCAAATCGACCCGAGCGCCTTCACCTTGCTTTCAGCGCCGTCCAACCAGATCGCAGCCGTGCGCCTCCTCCCTCATCCCAGCGGAGCCCCGTCCTCCCCGCGCCTGACCCGTGCGCCGCTCCCCATGTCTTCTCTCTTTTCCCTGTTGCTCCTCTTGAACCTTCCCCGCCGTGGCCGCCTGTCTGCGGGTCGCCGACACACCCGACGGAATCAAGCCGCTGGAGTTCCTGCACCAGCCCTTGCGTCCCCTTCCCCCGCGTCATTCCCGGGCGGCCACCTTGCCAGCATCCCAGGGCCTGAGCTCCACCGCACCATGCCCGCCTCGCTCTGCCTCCTGTTTCTCTGCATCGAAGCAGTGCAGAGGAGGGCAAGCTCGTCGACCCCGCCTCTCCTGCCCGTTGATCGCGCCGCCGGAGCCCTGCATCGCGCCAAGCGTCGCCGGTGCCCCCAAGTCCCGCCGCCCGGACTCGTCTGCTGCCGCGCCGTTGACCCCGTCCTTGCCGCGCCCCTGGTTCCTCTGCTTCGAAGACGAACGAGGCGCTCGACCCCGCGTTGACCACGCCCTGCTTCGATCTGCGCCAGGCCCAGCGCACCTCAGCCGCATCCACCAACCGGGCCTTGGCCCATGGGTGAGCTGCCCCCCCTTCCTGTTGGGCCCGTGATTCAGATTCGGCCCGACTAATGTTTTTTTCCCATGCTGCGATTTTAACATTATCCAGGAGTTTACAGTTTTGCAGAAAACCCCTCCATGTTCATGCATATAATAACTAATTAACCGTGCATCGGATTAAAATGTTTTATACATGTAAAATGCTTAGAATTTTGTCTAGTTTCATAATATGCTGCTGTCATCCATGCTTAAAATGTTTAACTTGCTGTTTGTTTAAATTTGCTTAAATGCCATGTTAAAATGATTTATTTCATAACTAAATAACCGTAGCTCGGTTTTAAATAAACTTTATATGTAAATGGGGTGGAAAAATGCCTAGTTTAACATGGTCCACTTTATTTTCCTGTTTAACAACCTTAAAATATGGTTTAGGGCAGAACAGTACCAAATCTAAAATATGCACATGAGGATTTTCTGGAATTGTTATTTGTTGTTCCGACCTCATTTAAACTTGCCTAGATAGGTAGTTTTTATATGCTTCACCTCTTGCCATGTTTAACAACATTTAATATTGTTGTGTACCTAAACGAGAGCAAACTAAATAACTCTAATGTGGTGTTTCGTCAATATGCAACTCATTGCATATTGAGCTCCACTTAACTTGTAGTATTGTTTGTTGCACTTTGCCATGCCATGCCTCATTTAAACAGGACATGCATCATACTTGTTTGTGCATCATGCCATGTTTATGCTTGTGCATTTACCATGTTGTTTGTTTCTTTCCGGTGTTGCTTCTTTGTTCCGGTAATGTTGCGATTGTGATGATTCGTTCGACTGCTCCCGTCCGTCTTCTTCATGGACTCGTTCTTCTTCCTAGCGGGATTTCAGGCAAGATGACCGCTACCCTGGATCTCACTACTATCACTGCTGTGCTAGTTGCTTCGTTCTATCACTATGTTGCGCTACCTATCTTTTGTTCTTCAAGCCTCCCAATTGCCATGTCAGCCTCTAACCTTTTTTCACCCTTCCTAGCAAACCATTGCTTGGCTATGTTACCGCTTTGCTCAGCCCCTCTTATAGCGTTGTTAGTTGCAGGCAAAGTTGAAGATTGCTCCATGATGGACAGGATTATGTTGGGATATCACAATATCTCTTATTTAATTAATGCATCTATATACTTGGTAAAGGGTGGAAGACTCGACCTTATGCCTGGTGTTTTGTTCCACTCTTGTCGCCCTAGTTTCTGTCATACCGGTGTTATGTTCCCGGATTTTGCGTTCCTTACGCGGTTGGGTGATTTATGGGACCCCCTTGACAGTTCGCTTTGAATAAAACTCCTCCAGCAAGGCCCAACCTTGGTTTTACCATTTGCCTCACCTAGCCCTTTTTCCCTTGGGTTTCCGGAGCCCGAGGGTCATCTTTACTTTACCCCCCCGGGCCAGTGCTCCTCCGAGTGTTGGTCAAACCTGAGCGATGTCCGGCGCCCCCTGGGCAACCATGGTCTATGCCAACCCAACGTCTGGCTCATCTGGTGTGCCCTGAGAACGAGATATGTGCAGCTCCTATCGGGATTTGTCGGCACATCGGGCGGCTTTGCTGGTCTTGTTTTACCCTTGTCGAAATGTCTTGTAAACTGGGATTCCGAGACTGATCGGGTCTTCCTGGAGAAGGTATATCCTACGTTGATCGCGAGATCTTATCATGGGCTAAGTTGGGACACCCCTGTAGGGTATAATCTTTCGAAAGCCATGCCTGCGGTTATTGGCAGATGGGAATTTGTTAATATCCGGTTGTAGATAACTTGACACCTGATCCGAATTAAAACGCATCAACCATGTGTGTAGCCGTGATGGTCTCTTCTCGGCGGAGTCCGGGAAGTGAACACGATTTCTGGGTTATGTTTGACGTAAGTAGGAGTTCAGGATCACCTCTTGATCATTGCTAGCTTCACGACCGTTCCGCTTGTTCTCTTCTCGCTCTTATTTGCGTATGTTAGCCACCATACATTGCTTAGTCGCTGCTGCAACCTCACCACTTTACCCCTTCCATTCCCTTTAAGCTTTGCTAGTCTTGATACCCATGGTAATGGGATTGCTGAGTCCCCGTGGCTCACAGATTACTACAACAACAGTTGCAGGTACAGGTTGCGATGATCATGACGCGAGAGCGATGCTTGCTTGCTTGAGTTCTACTTCTGCTTCTTCTTCGATCATGGGATAGGTTCCAGGTCGGCAGCCTGGGCTAGCAGGGTGGATGTTGTTTGAGTTTCTGTTTGTGTTTCATCCATAGTCGGATGATGCTCTTATGTAAGATGATGTTGTATTCGTGTGGCATTGTATGCCTTATGTATGTATCCCTATCTATTATGTAATGTTGATGTATATGATATCCACCCTGCAAAAGCGTTTCAATATGCGGGTCTATCCTTGGTGGGACCTTCGAGTTCCTTTTGGATAGGGTCGCATATTGGACGTGACAAGTTGGTATCAGAGCCTCGACCGACCATAGGAGCCCCCTTGTTTGTTGGCCGTTGTTGAGTCTAGAAGAAAACTATCTTGAGTCTTAGGATTATATATATCGGAGAGTAGGATTCTTTTTACTCCTCAGTCCCTTTGTCTCTCTGGTGAGGTCTCCTGACATAGATGTTTTGTCTTTCCTCTCCTCAAATTCCACTAAATTTTTTTAAGATCACGCGGGTATCTTGGAATCGTTCCGATAGTCTTGTGACGAGAACATTGTTCTTGTTGCCTCCTGACATTTAGGGGTTGTGGCAGTGTCCCAGGGAGTTGAGCTCCGAGGTGTTGTCGTCACAATTTTATTGTTGCAATTCTGGAATACCTGAGTTTTGCCGACATCGAAAATCTCTTTTATGCAGTTGTTGGTGAGATAACCTCGATGCCACCCAGTACTGGGGAGTTCAGGAGTATTGCCATAACTCGTATAACGGATGCTTTTCGAAGGTTGAGGTACACGATTTCCGAAGGTTTCTTGGTTATGTGTTGACGGATGGATACAGCTGGATGTAGGTATTGTTAGTTTGGGTGAGATATATTGCTTCCCCTGTATCCCCAACACCAGATTGCATAACCAGAAAGTTTCGGGAGTTTTATAGGTGGGAATTCAAGTAGCTCCTAGAATATCTTTCCGACAGATGTGTGATATGGGATTGGGTAAATCTCTATCATATGTATTTGTTCTGGCTTATTCTGCAAGCCATATCCTTTGTTTTGTCTTATTTGTGGTAATCAAGTTGCTTCAAAGTCAAATGTTGAATCCATACCTTTCCTAAATGATGTTCTCATATTTCTATGGGAGTGCTAATCCTTCTTGATCATTGAGGTTGTCATGTTAATTCTTTTTCAACCGGTGTGCTTCTCTTCAAGTGGATCCGATCATTTCAACATCCACAAGATCAATTCTAAGTTTTCTCAACGGTGTTTATTTCATCTGTCCCAAGTTGCCTTTGTTTTTTCCCACCCTCCCACCCTTTTCTTCAAGGACTAATATATTTTACGCAAGTATCCATTTATTCATGTGAAGTCTCTTCACTCTTTTCAATCAATGTTCTGATCCGGTGATCCCTCGTGAAGATGCTCAACAGTTTCAAGTTCATCATCCTTCGTTGCTGTTTCTTCTCCGGTGGATCCAATTCAAGCTTTGAGTGTTGATCATATTCCTTTCCTCGTGTCAAATGCTTTCTCATGCCGGTGCACCTCTCAATCACTCACCTCTTGCTATTCATTTGTTCCAGAGTGTTGAAGATATCTCAGAAGATTTGTGTTTCCATTCTTAATCCGTTCAAGCCATTTGGAGATTGTTATCTCATTCAAGCCATTTAATTCAACCGGTGCAATCCCTCTTTAAAATCGTTTGCAATGGTGTTTTCTTTTGAGTGGGCCCTAACCCACAGGTTTTTTCCCAGGATCTTACCTGACTCTTCTAATTATCAGGAGCCATTCGCAAATTCTTTTCCAAGTTTGACGTAAGAATGAATTATCATCATTCATATTTCCTTCTCCAAGATCGCTTTCAAATCATTTTCATCTTTGGCTCAATCTTTCCTCTTTTAATCCTTCCGGAGTGCCTCAACAATTTGGTGGTGTTTCTCCTTGTCATTCTCGGATTTTGAAGACCGAAGAAGAGTTCCTCTTAAATCCTTACCCGTTCTTCCAAAGATGCGTAGTTCAAGTTCGATGCCATCCTTTCATAATTGTTTTTGATTGTCGGAATTCTTTTCACCCATCCGAAGCATTTCATGAGTTGTTTCCATTTCTTTCCTCCGAAGGCCATCATGTCATAATTCTTCATTCTCAGCGTGTAGTTATCGTTCTCCAAACCTTACCGGTGCATCGTTCAAATATCCTCTAATCAGCTCTTGATCTACTCGTTCACTTGTATCTAAATTCCCCTCAAGTATCTTCATTCATTTTCCAATTCTTCCAGGTGAATTGTGCCCTTGCTACTCTCTTTTCCAATTTTTACGGTGGTTCGTACAAGATTTCACTTCCTTTGTTATCATATCAATTTATTCGTTGTTTCCAAATCCCACCGGTGGTTCCATCAATACCTTCTCAAGTTCGCACTATATCTCTTTTAATCCTTTCTACGGGAATAAGTAGTATGCCAAATCTGTTGCTTGTCATCAATTTAAATTGGTGAAGGATACGCATAACGTAATTCTTATTATCGTTTCATCCGAGTGATCTAGTTTCTTCGTTCCAGAGTTGTTCATCATGTCACGTTTCTCGGTTCGAGATGCTTCATCTTTTCTTTTCCGGAGTTCCAAGTTTTCCGCATTATCGTCGCGAAGCTCCATCTAAATCATTGCAAGGCTTCACCTTGTGTTTTCAACTTCTCTTTCTTTTTATCATCCTTTTATTACCGAAGTTCTTCATTGAGGCTCTACATGGTGGTTCATCAAAGATTCTTTTCATTCTTCAATTGTTCTTCAAGTTTTTCTCTCGGAGTCATGATCCGCCAAGCTATACTCAAAATTAAACTTGGTGCCCAACACATGTTTTTTTTCTAAGGAGTTCAAGTATTCTTCTTCTTGCATTTCGAAGTGCAATTCTTTCTACCTTATCTCTTGAGATGGTGTTATGTCACTCTTGATAATTTCCATTCATGTTTCGTGATTCACATGTTGTCAAGAATGAGGTATTTTAAATCCATCAATCTCTTCGTTGGAGTTATCTTGGTAAATATTTCACCTAAAGCCTTCCCTAAGGAATGTTGCTATTGTGGTGCTTATCAATGATCCAAGTTATCTCTCTATCATCTTGGTGGAAGAAGTTTTCATCTCTTCGTTGATCTCAAAGCAAGCAATTGTTTCCGTTAGTGGCATGTATTCACCTCATAGTCTTGAGATGTTTTCCATAAGCCCACTACAAGCCTATTCGTTTCGTTGTTGGTTTTCCAACAACTCCGTTCAATTCTTCTTTACAAGGGTGCTTTCCAAGTTCTTTTGTGGCAGAAGTTGGCATTTTCTTCTCCATTCTGTTATCCCAATGATTTATCTTCTATTCCTTCTTCCAGAGGCATTGTGATGTTGCTCTCGTTGACCCATCATCTCATTTCGTCAAGATCATGTTATTTTCTTGCTTACCCATTTAACTGGAGTGTCGTGTCTTCTCTTCAAGTTCTTTTCATCTTATCAAGTTTTCCTTTATCTATCAGTCGGAGTGCTACTCAAATTATATCAATCTTATTCCTTCTCTATCTAGTTTTAACCGGAGGGGTTTCAATATCTATTTTATCACTAAACCTCTTGGTTCTCGCCGTGTCCCTTGTTCCTCTTTCCTAACGGAGTGTTTTCAACTTTGTTCATCTTTGTTGTTTTCTTTCTTTCATTTTGCTCAACCTCTCAAGGTTCGTGGTTTCACTCGTTCGTCAAAGAAGCAACTTAGTTTACCTCTTCCCTTCCTCTCCCGCTTTTCTCCGGTTCCGTCCTTAGATCTCGGGACGAGATCCTCTCGTAGTGGTGGAGTGTTGTAACGCCCCGGATACAATGTTCCATATTCGTAACTCCAACTCTTGCCTTTTCCGGAGATGCGATATGATTTATTTTTTCCTCCGTGGTTGGGTTTTTTGTTTTTTTCTTTTGCATTTTGTTCATGTCTTGCATTTCATCTCATAGCATCATGCACATTGCATCAGCATTGTTTTCTTAAACTTGCATCCGTTGTTAGTTACCGCTTCTCCCTCGCCTCTATTGACGTTTCTCAGACCAACCGTTCTTTTGTTGTCTGACCGTTTGGCCCTTTCTGCACAGCCACCAACCCCTTTGCGCGTGTCCGAAACTTACCCGAACCCGAACCGGTCTGTCATTACCGATGGGTCCGGATCATCCCCAAATATCTATAAAATATCTTTGGTTTCTTATTTGGACTTCCCAAGCCTATTTTATCCCCACCGTCTAATTTTGATCGGATGCTCCAAACTTCGCTCTTTTCCATATATATAGTCCAACCTAGCCTATTTTGGACAACCCTAAAAATCCTCGCCATGTCCCATCCATCCCATTCCTCCCACCGCCACCCGACTAACTCCCTTCGCCCTCGGGATCCTCCCGATCCAAATCGACCCGAGCGCCTTCACCTTGCTTTCAGCACCGTCCAACCAGATCGCAGCCGTGCGCCTCCTCCCTCATCCCAGTGGAGCCCCGTCCCCCCCGCGCCTGACCCGTGCGCCCGGCGCGACGCCGGCAAGCAGCAGCTGCAACCAGGTCACGCCGTAGCTCCCCATGTCTTCTCTCTTTTCGCTGTTGCTCCTCTTGAACCTTCCCCGCCGTGGCCGCCTGTCTGCAGGTCGCCGACGCACCCGACGGAATCAAGCCGCTGGAGTTCCTGCACCAGCCCTTGCGTCCCCTTCCCCCGCGTCGTTCCCGGGCGGCCACCTCGCCAGCATCCCAGGGCTTGAGCTCCGCCGTGCCATGCCCGCCTCGCTCTGCCTCCTATTTCTCTGCATCGAAGCAGTGTAGAGGAGGGCAAGCTCGTCGACCCCGCCTCTCCTGCCCGTTGACCGCGCCGCCGGAGCCCTGCATCGCGCCAAGCGTCGCCGGCGCCCCCAAGTCCCGCCGCCCGGATCCGTCTGCTGCCGCGCCATTGACCCCGTCCTCGCCGCGCCCCTGGTTCCTCTGCTTCAAAGACGAACGAGGCGCTCGACCCCGCGTTGACCACGCCCCGCTTCGATCTGCGCCAGGCCCAGTGCACCTCAGCCGCATCCACCAACCGGGCCTTGGCCCATGGGTGAGATGCCCCCCTTCCTGTTGGGCCCGTGATTCAGATTCGGCCCGACTAATGTTTTTTTCCCGTGCTGCAATTTTAACATTATCCAGGAGTTTACAGTTTTGCAGAAAACCCCTCCATGTTCATGCATATAATAACTAATTAACCGTGCATCGGATTAAAATGTTTTATACATGTAAAATGCTTAGAATTTTTTCTAGTTTCATAATATGCTGCTGTCATCCATGCTTAAAATGTTTAACTTGCTGTTTGTTTAAATTTGCTTAAATGCCATGTTAAAATGGTTTATTTCATAACTAAATAACCGTAGCTCGGTTTTAAATAAACTTTATATGTAAATGGGGTGGAAAAATGCCTAGTTTAACATGGTCCACTTTATTTTCCTGTTTAACAACCTTAAAATATTGTTTAGGGCAGAACAGTACCTAATCTAAAATATGCACATGAGGATTTTCCGGAATTGTTGTTTGTTGTTCCGGCCTCATTTAAACTTGCCTAGATAGGTAGTTTTTATATGCTTCACCTCTTGCCATGTTTAACAACATTTAATATTGTTGTGTACCTAAACGAGAGCGAACTAAATAACTCTAATGTGGTGTTTTGTCAATATGCAACTCGTTGCATATTGAGCTCCACTTAACTTGTAGTATTGTTTGTTGCACTTTGCCATGCCATGCCTCATTTAAACAGGACATGCATCATACTTGTTTGTGCATCATGCCATGTTTATGCTTGTGCATTTACCATGTTGTTTGTTTCTTTCTGGTGTTGCTTCTTAGTTCCGGTAATGTTGCGATTGTGAGGATTCGTTCGACTGCTCCCGTCCGTCTTCTTCATGGACTTGTTCTTCTTCCTAGCAGGATTTCAGGCAAGATGACCACTACCCTGGATCTCACTACTATCATTGCTATGCTAGTTGCTTCGTTCTATCGCTATGTTGCGCTACCTATCTTTTGTTCTTCAAGCCTCCCAATTGCCATGTCAGCCTCTAACCTTTTTCACCCTTCCTAGCAAACCGTTGCTTGGCTATGTTACCGCTTTGCTCAACCCCTCTTATAGAATTGTTAGTTGCAGGCAAAGTTGAAGATTCCTCCATGATGGACAGGATTATGTTGGGATATCACAATATCTCTTATTTAATTAATGCAGCTATATACTTGGTAAAGGGTGGAAGACTCGGACTTATGCCTGGTGTTTTGTTCCACTCTTGCCGCCCTAGTTTCCGTCATACTAGTGTTATGTTCCCGGATTTTGCGTTCCTTACGCTGTTTGGTGATTTATGGGACCCCCTTGACAGTTCGCTTTGAATAAAACTCCTCCAGCAAGGCCCAACCTTGGTTCTACCATTTGCCTCACCTAGCCCTTTTTCCCTTGGGTTTCCGGAGCCCGAGGGTCATCTTTATTTTACCCCCCCGGGCCAGTGCTCCTCCGAGTGTTGGTCAAACCTGAGCGATGTCAGGCGCCCCCTGGGCAACCAGGGTCTATGCCAACCCGACGTCTGGCTCATCTGGTGTGCCCTGAGAACGAGATATGTGCAGCTCCTATCGGGATTTATCGGCACATCGGGCGGCTTTGCTGGTCTTGTTTTACCATTGTCGAAATGTCTTGTAAACTGGGATTCCGAGACTGATCGGGTCTTCCTGGGAGAAGGTATATCCTTCGTTGATCGCGAGAGCTTATCATGGGCTAAGTTGGGACACCCCTGCAGGGTATAATCTTTCGAAAGCCGTGCCTGCGGTTATTGGTAGATGGGAATTTGTTAATGTCCGGTTGTAGATAACTTGACACCTGATCCGAATTAAAACGCATCAACCGTGTGTGTAGCCATGATGGTCTCTTCTCGGCGGAGTCCGGGAAGTGAACATGGTTTCTGGGTTATGTTTGACGTAAGTAGGAGTTCAGGACCACCTCTTGATCATTGCTAGCTTCACGACCGTTCCGCTTGTTCTCTTCTCGCTCTTATTTGCGTATGTTAGCCACCATACATTGCTTAGTCGCTGCTGCAACCTCACCATTTTACCCCTTCCATTCCCTTTAAGCTTTGCTAGTCTTGATACCCATGGTAATGGGATTGCTGAGTCCTCGTGGCTCACAGATTACTACAACAATAGTTGCAGGTACAGGTTGCGATGATCATGACGCGAGAGCATGCTTGCTTGCTTGAATTCTACTTCTGCTTCTTCTTCGATCAGGGGATAGGTTCCAGGTCGGCAGCCTGGGCTAGCAGGGTGGATGTCGTTTGAGTTTCTGTTTGTGTTTCATCCGTAGTCGGATGATGCTCTTATGTAAGATGATGTTGTATTCGTGTGGCATTGTATGCCTTATGTATGTATCCCTATCTATTATGTAATGTTGATGTAATGATATCCACCTTGCAAAAGCGTTTCAATATGCGGGTCTATCCTTGGTGGGACCTTCGAGTTCCTTTTGGATAGGGTCGCATATTGGACGTGACAATCCCCTGGCATCCGCCTGGCCTTGGTCTTCATGGCTCAGGTCAGCTAAGCCTCGTGAGGTGCACCTTGCATAGAACTCTCCGCCCCTCGGGAGCCAGCCTGAGGAGGCCGATCCCCTCGGGGGTCTTTGCATCATCTGCCTCGCGTGGCTTGGCCCCTCGCGAGGGTCTTGAGCTGTTGATGTGGAAGCTGGGCCATACCAGGCTGTCGATGGAGCCATGTGGTGGGCCGCAGGCAGGCAAGTCTGGATACCCCCATATCCAGAACACCGACAATTATGCCGTGGTGTTCCAGGTGGCATGAGTTGTGAAACAATTCCACATTGTCTTAAATGAATGCCAAACTCGTAACTCAAATATTCACCCCCGTGATCAGATCGTAGAAACTTTATTTTCTTGTTACGATGATTCTCCACTTCACTCTGAATTTCTTTGAACCTTTCAAGTGTTTCAGACTTGTGTTTCATCAAGTAGATATATATACCCATACCTACTCAAATCATCTGTGAAGGTTAGAAAATAATGAAACACGTCGCGTTCCTCAACACTCATCGGACTGCATACATTGGTATGTATTATTTGTAAGAAGTCATTAGATCACTTCATTGTTCCGGAGAACAGAGTTTTAGTCATCTTACCCATGAGGCATGGATCGCAAGTATCAAATGATTCATAATCAAGTGATTCCAAAAGTCCATCTGCATGGAGTCCCCTCATGCGCTTTACACCAATATGACCTAAATGGCAGTGCCACAAGTATGTTGCACTATCATTATCAACTTTGCATCTTTTCGCATCAATATTATGAATATGTGTATCACTATGATCAAGATTCAGCAAGAATAGACCATTCATTAAAGGTGCATGACCATAAAAGATATTACTCATATAAATAGAACAACCATTATTCTCTGACTTAAATGAATAACCGCCTCGCAATGAATAAGATCTAAATATAATGTTCATGCTCAACGTTGGCACCAAATAACAATTACTCAGGTCTAAAACTAACCCCGAAGGTAGATGTAGAGGTAGCGTGCCGACGGCGATCACGTCAACCTTGGAACCATTTCCAACACGCATCGTCACCTCATCCTTAGCCAATCTTTGTTTATTCCACAGCTCCTGTTTCAAGTTACAAATATGAGCAAGTAAACTAGTATCAAATACACAGGCACTACTACGAGCATTATAAGGAACACATCAATGACATGTATATCATATATACCTTTGTTCACTTTGCCATCCTTCTTATCTGCCAAGTACTTGTGGCAGTTTTGCTTCTAGTGACCATTTCCTATGCAGTAGAAGCACTCTGTTTCAGGCTTGGGTCGAGCTTTGGGCTTCTTAACGGGAGCGGAAACTTGCTTGCCAGTCTTCTTGAAGTTCCCTTTCTTTCCCTTGCCCTTTTTCTTAAAACTGGTGGTCTTGTTAACCATCAACACTTGGTGCTCTTTATTGATTTCTACCTCCGCCGATTTCAGCGTCACGAAGAGCTCGGGAATCGCTTTTGTCATCCCTTGCATATTATAGTTCATCATGAAGCCTTTATTGCTTAGTTGCAGTGACTGAAGAACTCTGTTGATAACACTCTGGAGATCAATTCCCAACTGAGTTAAGTGGTTGTGGTACCTGATACGCCCATTTTGCATCATGCTTTTATATCGATATTTATTGCATTATGGGCTGTTATTACACGTTATGTCACAATACTTATGCCTATTCTCTCTTATTTTATAAGGTTTATATGAAGAGGGAGAATGACGGGAGCTGGAATTGTGGGCTGGAAAAGGAGCAAATATTAGAGACCTATTCTGCACAACTCCAAAAGTCCTAAAACTCCACGAAAGTCATTTTTGGAATTAATAAAAAATATTGAGCCGAAGAAGTACCAAGGGGGCCCACACCCTGGCCACGAGGGTGGGGGCGTGCCCTACCCCCCTGGGCGCACCCCCTGCCTCATGGGCCCCTAGCAGCCTTCCGGTGACCATCTTCTGCTATATGAAGTCTTTTACCCTGGAAAAAAAATTATAAGCAAGCTTTTGGGATGAAACACCGCCGCCACGAGGTGGAACCTTGGCGGAAGCTATCTAGGGCTCCGGCAGAGCTGTTCTGCCGGGGAAACATCCCTCCGGGAGGGGTAAATCATCACCATTAGTCATCACCATCGATCCTCTCATCGGGAGGGGGTCAATCTCCATCAATATCTTCACCAGCACCATCTCCTCTCAAACCCTAGTCCATCTCTTGTATCCAATCTTTGTACCAAAACCTCAGATTGGTACCTGTGGGTTGCTAGTAGTGTTGATTACTCCTTGTAGTTGATGCTAGTTGGTTTATTCGATGGAAGATCATATGTTCAGATCCTTTATGCATATTAATACCCCTCTGATTATGAACATGAATATGATTTGTGAGTAGTTATGTTTGTTCCTGAGGACATGGGAGAAGTCTTGCTATAAGTAGTCATGTGAATTTGGTATTCGTTCAATATTTTGATGAGATGTATGTTGTCTCTCCTCTAGTGGTGTTATGTGAACGTCGACTACATGACACTTCACCATTGTTTGGGCCTAGAGGAAGGCATTGGGAAGTAATAAGTAGATGATGGGTTGCTAGAGTGACAGAATCTTAAACCCTAGTTTATGCGTTGCTTCGTAAGGGGCTGATTTGGATCCACATGTTTCATGCTATGGTTAGGTTTACCTTAATACTTCTTTTGTAGTTGCGGATGCTTGCAATAGGGGTTAATCATAAGTGGGATGCTTGTCCAAGAAAGGGCAGTACCCAAGCACTGGTCCACCCACATATCAAATTATCAAAGTAACGAACGTGAATCATATGAGCGTGATGAAAACTAGCTTGACCATAATTCCCATGTGTCCTCGGGAGCGTTTTTCTCTATATAAGAATTTGTACAGGCTTGTCCTTTGCTACAAAAAGGATTGGGCCACCTTGCTACACCTTATTTACTTTCATTGCTTGTTATCCGTTACAAATTACCTTATCATAAAACTATCTGTTACCGATAATTTCAATGCTTGCAGAGAATACCTTACTGAAAACCACTTGTCATTTCGTTCTGCTCCTCGTTGGGTTCGACACTCTTACTTATCAAAAGGACTATGATAGATCCCCTGCACTTGTGGGTCATCAAGACTCTTTTCTGGTGCCGTTGCCCGGGAGTGAAGCGCCTTTGGTAAGTGGAACTTGGTAAGGAAAAATTTATATAGTGTGCTAAAATTTACTGTCACTTGTTACTATGGAACATAATCCTTTGAGGGGCTTGTTCGGGGTATCTTCACCCCGACCGGTAGAGAAAAGAGTTGCTCCTCAACCTACCAAACCTACTGAGAATGTTTACATTGAAATTCCTTCGGGTATGATAGAGAAATTGCTAGCTAATCCTTTTACAGGAGATGGAACATTGCATCCTGATTTACACCTAATCTATGTGGATGAAGTTTGTGGATTATTTAAGCTTGCAGGTATGCCCGATGATGTTGTCAAGAAGAAGGTCTTCCCTTTATCTTTGAAGGGAGAGACATTGACACGGTTTAGGCTATGTGATGATATGGGATCATGGAACTACAACCTATTGAAATTGCAATTTCATCAGAAGTTTTATCCTATGCATCTTGTTCATCATGATCGTAATTATATATATAATTTTTGGCCTCGCGAAGGAGAAAGCATCGCTCAAGCTTGGGGGAATCTGAAGTCAATGTTATATTCATGCCCCAATCATGAGCTCTCAAGAGAAATGATTATTCAATTTTTTATGCTCGGCTTTCTCTCGACAATTGCTCCATGCTCGATACTTCTTGTACTGGCTCTTTTATGATGAAGACTATTGAATTCAGTTGGGATTTATTGGAGAGAATTAAACGCAACTCTGAAGATTGGGATCTCGAAGAAGGTAAGGAGTTAGGTATGACACCTAAGTTTGATTGTGTTAAATCTTTTATGGATACCGATGTTTTCCTTGAATTTAGCACTAAATATGGACTTGACTCTGAGATAGTAGCTTCTTTCTGTGAATTATTTGCTACTCATGTTGACCTCCCTAAGGATAAGTGGTTTAAATATAATCCTCCTACTGAACTAAAAGTACTTGCACCTATTACAGTTGAAGAAAAGACTATCACTTATAATGATCATATTGTTCCTACTACCTATATTGAGAAACCACCTTTCCCTGTTAGGATAAATGATCATGCTAAAGCTTCAACCGTGGTTCGTAGGAGTAATACTAAAACACCTACACAACCTGAGAAAATTAAAGTTGAACCTAGTATTCCTATGGTTAAAGATCTCTTGGCTGATAATATTGATGGGCATGTTATTTACTTCTCTGACGAAGCTGCTACAATTGCTAGACCTGATACTAAAAATAAACATAAACCTTCTCGGATTTTGGGATCCGGCAACCCTTGAAAGGTTCAAACTCTGGGGTGCGTGTGGAGATCTCAACCTGCCCAGCCTGCCTACTCGCGATCCTCCCTAGCCTAGCGCGTAGAGCTCACAGAGACACAAAGACATAGATATTTATACTGGTTCGGGCCACCGTTGTGGTGTAATACCGTAATCCAGTGTGGTGTGGTGGATTGCCTCGAGGGGCTATGGATGAACTAGTACAAAGGATGAACAAGCCTCAGGAGGTGAGGTGTTATTGAGCCGGTGTGGTGCTAGGGGTGGAATCAATCTCTCTCCACTATGGTGGTGGCTAAGTCCTATATATAGTGTCCTTGGTCCTCTTCCCAAATATGAGCGGGAAGGGATTCCACAATGGTGGGATTTGAAAGGGGACAAGTAGTACAACCTATCCTGACAAAAGTGGTCTTCGCCTGCGAAAAGCCTCTGGTCATGACGCTGCGATGGGCTCGGTGATGACCTCCGTCCTGCTGTCCTGGTGGTCTTGGTCTTGTTGCACCAGAATGGAAACCTTTGGCTGATTCCTCGGGACTCTGCGCCTGCGGCTTGCCTCCCTTGCACCAAAGAGGAAACCTGCGCTCTGCACCCGCCTGGCACCCACCTGGCCTTGGTCGTCACGGCTCACGTTAGCTGAGCCTCATGAGGTAGCTGCATAGAACTCTCCGCCCCTCAGGAGCCCTCCTGAGGAGGCCAACTCCTTCAGGGGTCTTGGCATCGTCCGCCTCGCGAGGCTTGGCCCCTCGCAAGGGTCTTGCTGTGTTGGTGTTGAAGCTGGGCCATACCAGGCCATTGATGGGGCCATGCGGTGGGCCGCAGGCAGGCAGGACTAGATACCCCCAAGTTCAGGATGCCGACAGTAGCCCTCGGGCCCAAGGCATGCTCGGACTTGGCTTCTAGGCGAAGCTAAAGGGCAAGTGCGGAGCGCCGTGGGCCCTAACCGCCTGCGGCCTTGATGACGCATGGCGATTGATTGGACGTGGGCGACTCCGTTTGCCCACGCTGCCTTGGCAGCTGCTCCCCTCTGACAAAAGGGGTGATGCCTACCGCCAGGCTTTCATTGCTCCTTCTTCGTCTTGCTCCAGATCCCCTCCTCCCCCAGCGGAAGAGCTCATCAGATTTGTCGATTTCCCACCAAATCTCCTACCTGATGGCCGCCGAGAAGACCACGACTTCTTCCTCGGCTGCCGGCTCCGCCTGGTATGAGCCAGGGCTGCTGGAGCCTTGCGTCACCTGGGAGAAGCTTCAAACGACGCTCCTCTTGACGGCGAGCAACAACAATGAGTGGGGGAAGACCGTGCTCTGGGTCGCCACCGCTGCCCGGGAGCCTGCGAGCAGCAACTTCTTCCCCTTCTTCATGCACAACATCTTCTCCGGGCTGGTACCTCTATTCTCCCCTTTCTTCTTCGCCATCCTTCACCACTATGGTATCCAAGCGCTCCACATCCATGCCAACTCCATCCTCCTTCTATCCCTCTTCGCCTTCTATTGTGAGGCGTTCATGGGGGTGCTGCCCTCCGTTGCCCTGTTCCGCCATTTCTTCTATCTTCGCAAGACCAGTGACAATCCGGTTGGGTGCATCGATTTCATCGCGGCACGGGGTGGTAACGCAATCTCCCACGCCAGGAAGAAGGTGGAGGATGCCGTGAAGAGGTGGGTGATGATGGATGCCAAGAGCTCCTAGAGCTCGTTGAAGCTACCGACCGCATTCCTGTCTCCAACAAGTGGTGGAAATCTGAGAAGATCACTGACCCTGCCTTGATGCCGTTCGTGAGGAAGATGGATAAGGAGCTGAAGAACGCGAAGCTGACGGGGGCCATGCTCATCAGGGAGTTCTTGAAGCAGCGCATCCCGCCGCTTCAAACATCCCCGTCCCTTGTGGAAGCTTGGTGGTGATGACGACAAGATCCGCCTGTGCCGATATCACCTTCCCGAGGAGGAGCTGAACAAGGTGTTGCTCTACCTGACGGGGAAGGACCCGAGCGACCCTCCGAAGGGCTGGCTCCCGCTGTACTACCGTGACGCCGCCGAGGAGGTCGTCGCGGCCATGCCTGTCTTCGACGAGCTCGGGTTTGTGCGGCTGGGGTCTTCCTTGCCGCCTACTACCTTGGTGCTCCTCTCCTCCGATGGCCAATCCTCCGAGGCCACCGAGGATGAGGTTGTGGATGAATCCTCTGCCCCGGAGCAAAGGGAGCTCCTGCGTGACCTTTCAGACGATGATGATGATGGCGAGCCCTCGGTGGTGGAGGCGCCACGCCCTCCAGGGGTCACCACGAGGTCTGTGGTGGCCTCCTTGAAGCAGCACAAGCGAGCGGTTGTGAAGAAAAGCAGGACTACGGTTATTTCTCCAGGTAGCAGCCCACCTTCACCGACATCGTCCCAGGCGGCGCCAACCGCAAGCTCTCCTGCTCCCAAGGGCTCGGTGCCAGCTGCTCCGCCTCAACGCCCGCTGCTGAGCATGAAGAGGCACTATGATACGTCCATTTTGCATCATGCTTTTATATCAATACTTATTGCATTATGGGCTGTTAATACATGTTATGTCACAATACTTATGGCTATTCTCTCTTATTTTACAAGGTTTACCATGAAGGGAAGAATGCCGGCAGCTGGGATTCTGGGTGGAAAAGGAGCAAATATTGGAAACCTATTCTGCACAGCTCCAAAAATCCTGAAACTCCTCAGAAGTCATTTTTGGAATTAATAAGAATTATTGAGAGAAGAAAATACTAGAGGGGCCCACACCCTGGCCAGGAGGGTGGGGGGCGCGCCCCCCCTACTAGGCGTGCCCCTGTCTCCTGGGCCCCCTGTTGGCCCTCCGCTGCCCATCTTCTGCTATATGAAGGCTTTTACCCTGGAAAAAAAATAATAAGCAAGTTTACAGGACGAAACTCTGCCACCACGAGACGGAACCTTGGCGGAACCAATCTAGGGCTCCGGCGGAGCTGTTCTGCCGGGGAAACCTCCCTCCGGGAGGGGGAAATCATCACCATCGTCATCACCAACGATCCTCTCATCGGGAGGGGGTCAATTTCCATCAACATCTTCACCAGCACCATCTCCTCTCAAAACCCTAGTTCATCTCTTGTATCCAATCTTGTATCAAAACCACAAATTGGTACCTGTGGGTTGCTACTAGTGTTGATTAGTCCTTGTAGTTGATGCTAATTGGTTTACTTGGTGGAAGATCATATGTTCAGATCCTTAATGCATATTAATACTCCTCTGATCATGAACATGAATATGCTTTGTGAGTAGTTACGTTTGTTCCTGAGGACATGGATGAAGTCTTGCTATTAGTAGTCATGTGAATTTGGTATTCGTTCGATATTTTGATGAGATGTATGTTGTCTCTCCTCTAGTGGTGTTATGTGAATGTTGACTACATGACACTTCACCATTATTTGGGCCTAGAGGACGGCATTGGGAAGTAATAAGTAGATGATGGGTTGCTAGAGTGACAGAAGCTTAAACCCTAGTTTATGCGTTGCTTCGTAAGGGGCTGATTTGGATCCACTAGTTTCATGCTATGGTTAGGTTTACCTTAATACTTATTTTGTAGTTGCGGATGCTTGCAATAGGGGTTAATCATAAGTGGGATGCTTGTCCAAGAAAGGGCAGTACCCAAGCACTGGTCCACCCACATATCAAATTATCAAAGTACCGAACGCGAATCATATGAGCGTGATGAAAACTAGCTTGACGATAATTCCCATGTGTCCTCGGGAGCGCTTTTCTCATTATAAGAAATTGTCCAGGCTTGTCCTTTGCTACAAAAAGAATTGAGCCACCTTGATGCACCTTATTTACTTTCATTGCTTGTTACCCGTTACAAATTATCTTATCACAAAATTATCTATTACCTACATTTCAGTTCTTGCAGAGAATACCTTACTGAAAACCGCTTGTCATTTCCTTCTGCTCCTCGTTGTGTTCGACACTCTTACTTATCGAAAGGACTATGATAGATCCCCTATAGTTGTGGGTCATCAAGACTCTTTTCCGGCGCCGTTGCCGGGGAGTGAAGCGCCTTTGGTGAGTGGAACTTGGTAAGGAAACATTTATATAGTGTGCTGGATTTTCTGTCACTTGTTACTATGGAAACTAATCCTTTGAGGGGCTTGTTCGGGGTATCTTCACCCCGACCATTAGAGCAAAGAGTTGCTCCTCAACCTACTGAACCTACTGAAAATGTTTACTTTGAGATTCCTTCGGGTATGATAGAGAAACTGCTAGCTAATCCCTTTGCAGGAGATGGAACATTGCATCCCGATTTACACCTTATCTTTGTGGATGAAGTTTGTGGATTATTTAAGCTTGCAGGTATTGCCGATGATGTTGTCAAAAGGAAGGTCTTCCCTTTATCTTTGAAGGGAGATGCATTGACATGGTATAGGCTATGTGATGATACTGGATCTTGGAACTATAAACGATTGAAGTTGGAATTTCACCAGAAGTTCTATCCTATGCATCTTGTTCATCGTGATCGTAATTACATATATAATTTTTGGCCTCGCGAAGGAGAAAGCATTGCTCAAGCTTGGGGGAGGCTTAAGTCAGTGTTATATTCATGCCCCAATCATGAGCTCTCAAGAGATATGATTATTCAAAAAAATTATGCTCAACTTTCTCTCAATGATCGCACCAGGCTCGACACTTCCTGTGCTGGTTCTTATATGTTGAAGACTACTGAATTCAAGTGGGACTTATTGGAAAGAATTAAACGCAACTCTGAAGATTGGGGTTCTGATGATGGTAAGGAGTCAGGTATAACACCTAAGTTTGATTGTGTTAAATCTTTTATGGATACCGATGCTTTTCGTGGATTTAGCGCTAAATATGGACTTGACTCTGAGATAGTAGCTGCCTTTTGTGAATCTTTCGCTACTCATGTTGATCTCCCTAAGGAGAAGTGGTTTAAATATAATCCTCCCACTGAAGTAAAGGTAGGTGCACCTATTACAGTTGAAGAAAAGACTATCACTTAAAATGATCCTATTGTTCCTACTACTTAGGTTGATAAACCACCTTTTCCTATTAGGATATAGGATCAATCAAAAACTACTTTTACTTGCCCTTTTGGTACTTTTGCTTATAGACGTATGCCTTTTGGTTTATGTAATGCACCTGCTACCTTTCAAAGATGCATAATGGCTATATTCTCTGACTTTTGTGAAAATATTTGTGAGGTATTCATGGATGATTTCTCCATTTATGGATCCTCTTTTGATGATTGCTTGAGCAACCTTGATCGAGTTTTGCAGAGATGTGAAGACACTAGTCTCATCTTGAATTGGGAAAAGTGCCACTTTATGGTTAATGAAGGCATTGTCTTGGGGCATAAAATTTCTGAAAGAGGTATTTAAATTGATAGAGCTAAAGTTGATGCTATTGAAAAGATGCCATGTCCCAAGGACATAAAAGGTATAAGAAGTTTCCTTGGTCATGCCGGTTTTTATAGGAGGTTTATTAAAGACTTTTATAAAATCTCTAGGCCTCTGACTAATTTATTGCAAAAAGATATTCCTTTTATCTTTGATGATGATTGTGTAGAAGCATTTGAAATACTTAAGAAAGCTTTGATCACTGCACCTTTTGTTCAGCCACCTGATTGGAATCCCTTTGAAATCATGTGTGATGCTAGTGATTATGCTGTAGGTGTTGTTCTAGGGCAAAGAGTTGATAAGAAATTGAATGTTATCCAGTATGCTAGTAAAACTCTTGACACTGCCCAAAGAAATTATGCTACTATTGAAAAAGAGTTCTTAGCAGTCATATTTGCATGTGATAAGTTCAGACCTTACATTGTTGATTCTAAAGTTACTATTCACACTGATCATGCTGCTATTAAATATCTTATGGAAAAGAAAGATGCTAAGCCTAGACTTATTAGATGGGTTCTCTTGCTCCAAGAATTTGATTTACATATTATTGATAGAAAGGGAGCTGAGAACCCTGTTGCAGACAACTTGTCTAGGTTAGAGAATGTTCTTGATGACCCACTACCTATCGATGATAGCTTTCCTGATGAACAATTAGCAGTCATTAATGCTTCTCGTACTGCTCCATGGTATGCTGATTATGCTAATTACATTGTTGCTAAATTTATACCACCTAGTTTCACATACCAGCAAAAGAAAAAGTTCTTTTATGATTTAAGACATTACTTCTGGGATGACCCACACCTTTATAAAGGAGTAGATGGTGTTATTAGACGTTGTGTACCTGAGCATGAACAGGAACATATCCTACGCAAGTGTCACTCCGAACAATATGGAGGACACCACGCTGGAGACAGAACTGCACATAAGGTATTGCAATCCGGTTTTTATTGGCCTACTCTCTTCAAAGATGCTCGTAAGTTTGTCTTGTCTTGTGATGAATGTCAAAGAATTGGTCATACTAGTAGACATCAAGAAATGCCTATGAATTATTCTCTTGTTATTGAACCATTTGATGTTTGGGGATTTGGTTATATGGGACCTTTTCCTACCTCTAATGGTTACACACATATTTTAGTTGCTGTTGATTACGTTACTAAGTGGGTAGAAGCTATTCCAACTAGTAGTGTTGATCATAACACCTCTATTAAGATTCTTAAAGAAGTTATTTTTCCAAGGCTTGGAGTCCCTAGATATCTTATGACTGATGGTGGTTCACATTTTATTCATGGTGCTTTCCGTAAGATGCTTGCTAAGTATGATGTTAATCATAGAATTGCATCTCCTTATCACCCACAGTGTAGTGGTCAAGTAGAGTTGAGCAATAGAGAGCTCAAATTAATTTTGCAAAAGACTGTGAATAGATCTAGAAAGAACTGGTCCAAGAAACTTGATGATGCATTATGGGCCTATAGAACTGCATACAAAAATCCTATGGGCATGTCTCCGTATAAGATGGTTTATGGGAAAGCATGTCACTTACCTCTCGAACTTGAACATAAAGCATATTGGGCCATTAAAGAGCTCAACTATGACTTCAAACTTGCCGGTGAGAAGAGGTTGTTTGATATTAGCTCACTTGATGAATGGATAACCCAAGCCTATGAGAATGCCAAGCTGTTCAAAGAAAAAGTTAAAAGATGGCATGACAAAAGAATACAAAAGCATGAGTTTAACGTAGGTGATTATGTGTTGCTATTCAACTCTCGTTTAAGTTTTTTTGCAGGAAAACTTCTCTCTAAGTGGGAAGGTCCTTACGTTATCGAGGAGGTCTATCGTTCTGGTGCCATAAAAATCAACAACTTCGAAGGCACAAGTCCGAGGGTGGTGAACGGTCAAAGAATCAAACATTATATCTCAGGTAATCCTATCAATGTTGAAACTAATATTATTGAGACCGTAACCCCAGAGGAATACATAAGGGACACTTGCCAGAACGTTTCAGACTCCAAAAAGGAATAGGTATGTGGTACGGTAAGTAAACCGACTCCAAAACAATTCTAATGGCAATTTTTCTTCGTTTTGGAATATTTAAAATTTTTGGAAAGGAAAAATTAATCCAGGAAGGACATGAGGCCTCCACGAGGGTGGAGGGCGCGCCCACCCTTACTGGGCGCGCCCCCTTTCTCGTGGCCATCTCGTGTGCCTCCCGGACTCTGTTTTCTTGCATGTTACTTCTTTTGGTCGGTAAAAATTCATTGTATAATCTCCCGAAGGTTTTGACCACCGTATCACGCAAATATCCTCTGTTTTCGTTTTGAGCTGTTTTTCTGACAGATCTAGAGCACCATGACGTCTCCAAGCGCTCCCAAGGACAAGTTTTTCGAGAGGGTTATCAACCCCTATCTCGCGGAGGTGCTGCAACACCCTCAAACCATTGAGATGTGTGAGGGGGTGCTGCACATCCGCGATGTGGAGGGACCAAGGCGTCTCGGAAGCGTGGAGATAAAGCTCGAAGCTATGGAACAACAAGTTTTCATGTGCCAAGGCATGGTGGAGCGTGGAATCAATGCCAATCAGACGATGATCGCAGAATTCACCAACAACCACAAGCTGGATGCCAAGAACATTGGGGAGACCATCTTTAAGCTTCATGAGAAAATCGAGCACCTCCAAGCCCAGATCTATGACCTACAAAACCAAAACTGTGAGTATGAATATAGATTCAAGAGGATGAGTTTGGCTGCAGATTTGAGGATCCCGGAGACTCGATCATCTTTCCATGATGGTGAGCCTATGCCTTGGAAGACGGATGACAAGCCTACATCATCAACAACTCCTTCTTCACCACCTCCGAGGACATAATCACTTGGGTATGGGCACTCACCTTGGCAGCTGCCAAGCTTGGGGGAGGTGCCCCGGTATCGTATCACCATCACACTCCCATCTTTACTATTTTACTTAGTTTGATCATTTTCGTAATATCTTGATCTAGTAGATTGAAGTTTTGGTATGAATTAGTTTTGAGTTTTGCTTTGTGATCCTTCTATGTAATCAAGTCCATGAGTTATATATAATAAAGATTAGTGTTGAGTCAAGGGCTTTGCTATCTTGCCATGATCTTAAGTGCATAGAAAGAATAAAAAGAAATAAAAGAGTGCATATTGATATTATGGATAGTAATGACTTCACATATAAAAAGTATGAGGCTTAAAAGTTGTTGAGAGTTGGTAAACGTAGCTTTGGTCATCGTTGCAATTAATAGGAAGTAATAAAGAAAGAGAGGTTTTCACATATAAATATACTATCTTGGACATCTTTTATGATTGTGAACACTCATTAAAGTATGACATGCTAAAGAGTTGATGTTGGACAAGGAAGACAATGTAATGGGTTATGTTTTCTCACATCTTAGTTAAAGTATATTGTCATGGATCCTCCAACATGTTGAGTTTGCCTTTCCTCCTCATGCTAGCCAAATTCCTTGCACCAAGTAGAGATACTACTTGTGCTTCCAAATATCCTTAAACCTAGTTTTGCCATGAGAGTCCACCATACCTACCTATGGATTGAGTAAGATCCTTCAAGTAAGTTGTCATGTTGTAAGCAATAAAAATTGCTCTCTAAATATGTATGACTTATTAGTGCGGAGAAAATAAGCTTTATACGATCGTGTGATATGGAAGTAATAAAAGTGACGGACTGCATAATAAAGGTTCATATCACAAGTGGCAATATAAAGTGACGTTCTTTTGCATTAAGATTTTGTGCATCCAACCCTAAAAGCACATGACAACCTATGCTTCCCTCTACGAAGGGCATATCGTTTACTTTATGTCTTTTACTTTTTGCAAGAGTCAAGGTGATCTTCACCTTTTCATTTTTCATTTTATCCTTTGGCAAGCACCTCGTGTTGGAAAGATCCTAATATATATCCAATTGGATGTAAGTTAGCATGAACTATTATTGTTGACATCACCCAAAGGTGAACACATTGGGAGGCGAAATTATAAGCCCCTATCTTTCTCAGTGTCTGACTAAAACTCCATAGCCATATGTATTGCGTGAGTGTTAGCAATTGTAGAAGACTATATGATAGTTGAGTATGTGGACTTGCTGAAAAGCTCTATTCTTGACTCTTGCTGATGTTATGATAAATTGCAACACCCTCAAACCATTGAGATGCATGAGGGGGTGCCGCACATCCGTGATGTGGAGGGACCAAGGCGTACCGGAAGCGTGGAGACAAAGCTCGAAGCCATGGAACAACAAGTTTTCAAGTGCCAAGGGATGGTGGAGCGTGGACTCAACGCCAACCAGATGATGATCACGGAGTTCACCAACAACCACAAGTTGGATGCCAAGATCATTGGGGAGACCATCTTTAAGCTTGAAGAGAAAATCGAGCACCTCCAAGCCCAGATCTATGACCTGCAAAACCAAAACTGTGAGTATGAATATAGATTCAAGAGGATGAGTTTGGCTGTAGATTTGAGGATCCTGGAGACTCGATCATCCTTCTATGATGGTGAGCCTATGCCTTGGAAGATGGACGACAAGCCTACATCATCGACAACTCCTACTTCACCACCTCCTAGGACATAATTATATGGGTATGGGCACTCCCCTTGGCAACTGCCAAGCTTGGGGGAGGTGCCCCGGTATCGTATCATCATCACACTCCTATCTTTACCGTTTTACTTAGTTTGATCCTTTTAGTAATATCTTGATCTAGTAGGTTGAAGTTTTGGTATGAAGTAGTTTTGAGTTTTGCTTTGTGATCTCTTTATGTAATCGAGTCCGTGAGCTATATAATAAAGATTAGTGTTGAGTCAAGGGATTTTGCTATCTTGCTATGATCTTGAGAAAGTAAAAAGAATAAAAATAGCTCATATTGATCTTATGGATAATAATGACTTCACATATAAAGAGTATGAGGCATAAAAGTTGTTGAGAGTTGACAAACGTAGTTTTGGTCATTGTTGCAATTAATAGGAAGTAATAAAGAAAGAGAGGTTCTCACATATAAATATACTATCTTGGACATCTTTTATGATTGTGAGCACTCATTAAGTATGACATGCTAAAGAGTTGATGTTGGACAAGGAAGACAACGTAATGGTTTATGTTTTCTCACATCTCAGTTAAAGTATATTGTCATTGATCTTCCCAACTTGTTGAGCTTTCCTTTCCCCCTCATGCTAGCCAAATTCCTTGCACCAAGTAGAGATACTACTTGTGCTTCCAAATATGCTTAAACCCAGTTTTGCCATGAGAGTCCACCATACCTACCTATGGATTGAGTAAGATCCTTCAAGTAAGTTGTCATGTTGCAAGCAATAAAAATTGCTCTCTAAATATGTATGACTTATTAGTGCGGAGAAAATAAGCTTTATACGATGATGTGATATGGAAGTAATAAAAGCGACGAACTGCATAATAAAGGTTCATATCACAAGTGGCAATATAAAGTGACGTTCTTCTGGATTAAGATTTTGTGCATCCAACCCTAAAAGCACATGACAACCTCTGCTTCCCTCTGCGAAGGGCCTATCTTTTACTTTATGTCTTTACTTTATGCAAGAGTCAAGGTTATCTTCACCTTTCCTTTTTTTCATTTTATCCTTTGGCAAGCACCTCGTGTTGGAAAGATCCT